>NC_090447.1:203139221-203447379 GCF_031143425.1 Pleurodeles waltl
ACTTGCACAGGTGGGCCAAGTGTCTGTCACATGGAAGGGCCAAAAACAGGTCAAAATTGAGAGGGAATCAAAGCAGGTCCAAAAAGGCAGTTTGAGAAAAAATGTTTTTAGGCTAACAAGTGGAGCAGAATTTTTATCCTTATAGATGTAACACTGCTGGGTGGTAGGAATTTTGTGGATTCCTACGGATTCCGGAAGGTTCATCACAAAAAATGTAGGGAAAATGCATGATTTCAAGAAAAGTTGGAGGATTGCAGGGCATTGTGGGTCGGAAAATGGTGTGGGATGCATGTGAAGCACACAACCCTGGTCTCACCCAGATGTTTAGTTTTCAGATGTGTTTAGGTCTGGTAGATTTTCATAGGTGGCAGCGTCCCAAAGTCCAAAAAGTGCAGCCGCTCACCATTCTAAGTGGGACGATATTTAGAGCTAGCCAAGCTCTTTTGACCCAAATGTAAAATAAAAACACGAAATAATCAAATATCCTTTGCTGTAGGGATAAGATCCTTTAGTTACCAAGGGGGGCTGAAAGACTGTTACCCCCTTCAGTTGGTCAGTTGGGGTGGGGGGCATAACCATGCCCATACTGGTTGGCAGTTCCCCACCCCTCTATTTTTTTTTTTTTTTATTCCCTGGCATTTAGTTTTAGTTTTCTGCCCCTCCTCCCCCAGGAGAGGATAACTTTGTCTCCTTTGATTTGGGGTGGGGCTATGACCATATCTCCACCCTCTTTTTAAAAGAAAAATCTTTACTAGTGTCTAGTGGGCTTTCTGCCCCCTTGGGGCAGATTGGCCTTACAAAATTAGGCTGATCTGCCTCCGGGGGGGCAGAAATGGCCATCAGTGATGTGTCCCCATGGCGAGGGGCCCTTGCCCAAGGGGCCACCCCCAAACAAAAAACACACACACACACCAATACCTGGTGCCTAAGTGGTTTCTGGGGGGCATATGGGCCTAATAAAAGTAGGCTGATCTACCAAATGGCTTAAAAAAATGCCCCCCTTGAGGCCGATCCCCTTATTTGTTTACCTAATGTAAACAAACTCCCTGGTGTCTAGTGGGCATTCCTGCAGCACAATCGCTATGTGATCGTGCTGCAGGAATGCTCAGAGAAACATGAAAAGTAAGGAAAAGCATTTCCTTTCCTCTCATGCCGCTCCGACCCACCCCTTCGCCCATACTGAGGAGAAACAAATACTTTCTCTCTCGGACACACTGGAAGCAGCGATGGTAGCAACCTCTGATGAGGTCAGCATGAGATTGATTGCTGATGTCATCAGATGTCAATGTGGGGTTGGTGGGGGCTTGGGGTGGCAGCGGAAACAATTCCACTGCCATCCCTGTGGAGAGGGAGTGGGTGGGTGACCAATGGGGGTAGCGTAAGTGCTCCCCCTGTGGGCCAGGTGCAGGACATAATGGTTGCGTCCACGGCACAGCAGCGCTGTGCCACTAGACGCAAATATTGGGTCCACGGCACCGAAGGGGTTAAAGGGCATATTGATAAATAATGAAAATAAATAAATAAATATGTAGGGACCAGGGAGAGCCCTTGAGGGCTCCCTTACGGTCCCAGATAGCCAATAAAGGGCTAAAAAAAAAATCAAAAGTAGAGAAAACAAGAGCTCAGTTTGAGGGTTACAGACTGGACTTGCTTCCTTCTTTTTTTGTTAAGTACAAATTATTTTTATTTTTAAAAATGACAGATACATTTTTTATTTTAAATTGTACAGAAATATGTCAATTTAAATATATCATACAACAAAGCCTAAAAAAACTAGCCTGTGATGCAGGGCGTTGCAGACAAACACCTCTTCTTCTGTCCTGTGCCACAAGTGTTTTCTAAACTTGTCACATATATTGCAGTACGTCCCCTGCTACAATGCCACACTTTGCATGATCTCTGCAGACACACATACATGCTAGCCATGAAATTTAGAATACAGCTCTATGTGCAAGGGAGGTGTTTTATGTCAAAGGGGGGGTTTCACATGCAACACACAGGGCACAAAACCTGTCTCGTGGCACACAATACGCAAAATAGGTACAAACACACAAGGCTTTTCTGCAAGTCAAAAGTAATAGGAAAAATGTTCAATGTTTTGCACCATCACACATATCCCGCATAGGTGAACTGTCGTTCCAGACAAATCCTACAATCACCATGCCCTTGAGGTTCAACCCTTGACTGAAAAGTACCCCACCACACAACGATTCGGTCAGGCATGCAAACAGAAACCCATACAATGCCAGATGCTAGTCTGATTCTCCACAACAATTACAAATACTGTGCCAGGCCAGTTAGGAAAAAACACAAATGCAAGTCTGACACTTTGTCCCTCCTTCCATTGCAGAGGACCAAGGTTACAACATCCAGCTATGGGTCAAGACCCCAGAAGGAAATCCACATACAGATGCCAAGAAGGCTTACAATGATGCACACAAAATGACCAGAAATATGGTGGAGAGGACGTTTGGCATCCTGAGATCCCTAGATGTATCTGGAGGAAGACTATTATATGCACCACCCCTTGTGTGCAAAATAATAACAGGCTGCAATTTTCCACAACATCTGTGTCTGCACCAATGTCCCCTGGAAGGAACACGTTGAGGTCCCCAGGGAGAATGAGAAGGACAATGATGCATAACAGGAGGATGGGGAAGAACAAAAGTCTGCAACTGGAGCATGCAGAGGGGATAATATTGCGCACAACTTCTTCACTTAGAGACTGAAAATATCATCACTCAGCACAACTCACTTGAACACACATATGTCTCAGAGTACTTTTTTAACCTTCACAAGCCTCATCGACTCACCCACACCTTGGAATGCATGCCTAGGCCACAACATTTTGAAAATCAATTAGGAACACACTCAGGAGCTCCTAACAACCACAAACAAATGAATGTGCAGGAGAAGTGCATACATAGCTTATGACTCAAATCATATTACATAGCAACACACATAACACACAAATGTGTCTGGTTCACATTTGACAGCAGCAGCATGGAAAAAACATGTGATGACTGCTGTTCAGATGTCTGGCCTAAGTAGGACAAGAGTTGTCAGTACCTACAACAGTGGGTAAGTGGCTGCTATATAACAACTCAATGTCTGAATATCACAATCACAGGTGACAACTTACAATATACCCCTCACGGGCCCTTACATGTGTAACTAATATCGAGTCACCCACAGAGGACAATGTACCTGAATGGTTAGATCTGTCAAATTCAAATCAGTTGGTAACTTGCATGCATGTCAAGCAATGTCATAGCAAGTCACTAAACGTTGGCAAACTACATGGGAATAAGGTCACAGACATTTAGAAATATGCATTTCCTACTCACAGCTGCAGGAAGCTGGCCTGATGTATGGTGAGTACCTATTCTACTTACACCTTATACCAGGTCCAGGGTTCCCCTATTAGTGAAGTGCAGGCAGTGTCTAGAAGCAAGCCTCTCTAGAGGTAGTTGTGGATGAGCACCCAAGCCTCACTTAGGAGACATGAAAAGCTCATGCAATACCACTGTAGTCACACAGCACTTACACACATGAAAGAACCACACAGTGTTACAAAAATAAAGGTACTTTATTTTAGTGACTCAATTACCAAAAAGTACTAGATATACAACCCTCCAATAGGAGGTAAGTAAAACATACTAAATATGTACTCTAGTAATCATAAATAGACATAAAAAGCAATAGAAAACAGTGCAATAGCATTTGGCAATGGTGACCCTAGGGGGAGCTCAAACCATATACTAAGAAAATGGGATGTGAATGCAGGACCCTCACCCAGTTAAGAGGAATCTGTAGAGGGGAGCTGGAGAATCTAGGAAACCCCAAAGGTAAGTACCACAGTGCCCCCCAGTGACCAGGAAGAAAGGAGCGAGTTACTGGATTTTCCCCAAACCACCAAAAGGACTGAGAAGAAGAAGAATGAAACACCCAGACAAGACTGCAAGAAACTAGTAGTGGATTCCTGAAGAAGAAGACCTGAAAAAGAAGGGGACCAAATCCAGAAGTCGCAGAAATGTCCAGTGGTGGCAGGAGCCACTAAACACCCATCTGTGGTTGCAGAAGTTGGTCAACGGCAGGACGAAGCAAGGCAGACAGTCCACAGAAGAAAAGGCAGCCCTCACAGAAGATCCACTGGAAGAGGACCAAGGAGTCCCAGAGGAGCCCCTGGAGCACAACCGAAGAAGGGTCCCACACTGCAGAAGAAGCACCCAGAGGGCTATGCTTCACAAGGAATACTGCAGGGGGCTAGGGCTACACAAAGCCTGAAGATCCCTTGGAGGAGATACCTACAAGCCTTAGTAGCTGTAGAGATGTGAAGCATGGGGGTACTGTCCTGTATGGTAAGGCAAGGGCTTACCTCCATCAAAGTTGGACAGTTGACAGAAAGGACGAAGGGGATCACTCCAGACTACCACCTATGATGCAGGATCCTCACAGCTCAGGATGAGAGGAGATCCACGCTGTCGGTCATCGTTGCAATTGGTGCCTGCAGATGCAGAGAAGTGACTATTTCACTCCAAGGGAGATTCCTTCTTCCTTCTCATGCAGACTGAAGACACGCTGCCCTCAGAGGATGCACAGCTGGGGAAATGTTGCAGAAGTTGAAAGGAGCCATTCAAACAATGTTGCAAGCAGAATCGTCATTGTGGATGCAGATTGTTGGTTCCTGAAGGGTCCAGTCGCAGTTCCACTGGCCTGAAGTTGAAGAAGAGGTTACAGAGGAGTCCTGCTGGAATCTTGCTCGCCGAATCTGAGGACCCACCCAAGAGGGTGACCCTAAATAGCCCAGGAAGGGGGATTGGTCACCTCCCCAGACCACCTATCAGGAGGGGGCTCTGATGTCACCTGTCTGACCTGGCCAATCAGATGCTCCCAGAGGCCTCTGCCCACCTTGGATTCAAGATGACAGAATCAAGGGACCCTATGGAGGAGCTCTGGGCACCATCCCATGGGTGGTGATGAACAGGGGAATGGTCACTTTCCTTTCCATTGTCCAATTTCATGGCAGAGCAGGGGCTGGAAGTCCCTGAACCGATGCAGACTGGTTTATGCAAGAAGGGCACCAAGTGTGCCCTTCAAAGCATACCAGTGGCTAGGGGAGGATACCCCTCCCAAGCCATGTAACACCTATTTCCAAAGGGAGAGGGTGTTACCCCCTTCTCCCATAGGAAATCCTTTGTTCTGCCTTCCTGGGCTTGAGATGATCAAGCAGCAGGAGGGCAGAAACCATGGAATCATACTTGCAATATTGGCAACAGTATTGGGGTATGATTATGACATGTTTGATACCAAACATACCTAGGTTCGGAGTTATCATTATGTAGCTGGACATAGGTAGTGACCTATGTCCAGTAGACGTGTAGAATGGCATCCCCGCACTCATGAAGTCCATGAAAATGGAGCTGGAGTTAATGGGTGCGCCTCTGCTCATGCAGGGGTGTCCTCACACGCAGGTACATGCATCCTGCCCTTTGGGCAAGGAGGGCCTACCATAGGGCTGCCTTACAGTGACCAGGTGCAGTGATCTGTAGTGAAAGGGGTGCATAAACCCTTTCAAGCAGGTTCAATTGTAGGCCTGCAGATACACTTTGCATGGGCTCCCCATGGGTGGCATAGTACATGCTGCAGCCCATGGGTACCATGTACTAAAGCTGTCAGGAGTACCTCACGATTTTCTGTCTCAGCATCCACACCATCATGCTGAACTGACCTCAAGACACCAGTACTGCCAGCACCTGGCACATGAACATCGAACCTCCTGCTCCACATATGAACCTACGAAAGCTTGTGAATTTCTTTTCTGTACATTGCTAATGCATTTGCACCTACCTGCGATTGTAGTCCAGGTGAACGAGCTAGCATGGTCCCAGTCCCAGTCTTTAAGCAGATTAGCGATCTGTGTGTATTACTCTGGGCTCTACAGACACCGTTTACCCTGAACTGCGAGCTCTTTCCTCAGTTAGGAATGAAATCCTTTCACCTCGCAAGTTTCTATAACTTTGACAAGGTATGCAAACCTTGAACTGTCTCCGGAGCTACTGATTATCCAAAGAACTTTTCCAACGTATTTTTATTGTTATTTAATTTTCATAACTTACTCTACGTTCTTGCTAACACATATAAAGTCTTGTTATTTTTTTAAAAGAAATAATACTTCCTGGACATTACATTTACTGTAACTGTTGACCGTGCTTATTACGTCTAAGCAACCTTCCCGAGCACCGTGCAAGAGTAGTCCAAGACTGTTCATCGTCGCTTCATCTAGAAAGTCTCAATCTAAAAATAAGGTGTAAATGCCAAGTCAGGAGCCTTGCAGTAAAACGTGCCTTTACCAGCTGACCCTGATTGTACCGCCCAGATGCTTGACCTAACTAATGGCCAAATTCTGGGGGACATATTAATCATTGTGTTGTCACCCTTGCACCATGCAAGGGATGCAAGGGTGAAGTAACACCAAAGTCAGATTGCAAGGGTGCGTGCATTGGCTTTAGGCAGCCAAAAGTTCCCCAGCGCATAGAAAAGGCAGGAATGTGCCGTTCTGCTTTAAATATGGTGCATTTCTGCCTTTTCCGGTTCACACAGTGCAGCATAGCAAGGTGGTTTGCTGCATTGCGTTGTGTGAAAGTTTGATAAATATTCCACTGGATGTCTCAGCAAAGGGAGTATTTTTAAGCAGGTCTAGACTGGCAATTCTGATACTCTGGCATTTCTCAGATGGAATGCAGGCTAAAGGAGATGGTTGGGTTGCCATTACTCAGCTATGAAATCCTCCATGACCACAATGTAGCTGTGACCTCCTGCAGTGTGGAGCTGGTTTGCCAGGGGTGATCTTGGTATCCAGTTCGGCCTTTTTCAGAACCAAGTCTACTTTGAAGCAATGACGTTCCACACAAGCACTTCCCGCTGTTGAATACATTATGTGGGCATTTTCATCCATAGCAGATTCGTATGCAACATATGTGCTGTTTGACAGTGATCCTTTGTGCCTATAGTAGTGACTAAGTCACAGAACTTCCAATCCAGAAAGCATGAAATGCAGTATCTTTTCTACAATTATTATTTTCTAAAGTTGAGATTCGTTTGAATAAACTCAAATTCTATAGACTGGTCTAAATTATGTTCACCAAGGATATACTTGGCTAAAATAAAAACAAAATAAAATAAATTGAATACAGTTGTTTGATAGTATAGCAATCACAGAACCTATGTTGCAAAAACACATCCACAAGGGCTGCATGGGAAAGCTATAATTGTTTTTCAAAAGTTATATTTAGGGTCATGTTTATCATACTTTCACACACCTCAACACAGCAAGAATTTAACTCCATACGATGCATTCATGTAGTTTCCTTGTGCTGGTGAACTTTTACCTGCCTAGCACCAATCCCGGCACCCTTGCACCCTGGCTCAATGGTGCCTGCATTGTAAGCATGATTGTTTTTGTGCAGGAAAGGACACTTTCCTGTACAAAAGCAATCCTGAGAGGAACAAATGAGGGAAAATAAAGATATTTCTCTTTGTTACTCCTTCCCTAGAAAGGAATAGCATTCTGATATATTACCAGGTCTAGCAGTAGCGGTACACCTGGGAATGTTTCAGAAGCCGTGGGTGGATGTGTGGTGCCCCTCTATGGGGCAGTGTAACACAAGACAGTGATTTGTGCTGCCTTGCGCCACTCCAGAAATATCAAGCCATGTGTAATGTTTGAAAAGATCAGGTCTTCCACACGCAGGTAGTTGAGATCATAGAGGTTTATTTCTACACATCTCATCCATAGTCAGCCTGACGATCAATCAATCAATCAATCACAGACATTTACTTACCCGTTAGGGTTACAAGGTGCTGAGGGGGGGGGGTGACTGCTACTGCTCGAAGAGCCAGGTCTTGAGGAGTCTTCTGAAGGCGAGTAGGTCTTGAGTCTGTCGGAGGTAGGTAGGGAGCGTGTTCCAGGTCTTGGCGGTGAGGTAGGAGAAGGATCTGCCACCAGAGGTGGTTCGTTGGATGCAGGGGATGGTGGCGAGGGCGAGGCTCGCGGATCGCAGTTGGCGGGTCGATGTGTAGAAATGGAGTCTGTTGTTGAGGTAGGTGGGGCCGGCGTTGTGGAGTGCTTTGTGTGCGTGGGTGAGGAGCTTGAAGGTGACCCTCTTGTCGACGGGAAGCCAGTGGAGCTCTTTGAGGTGTGGGGTGATGTGGCTGTGGCGGGGTGCGTTGGTGATGAGTCGGGCTGAGGCGTTTTGGATGCGTTGAAGTCGTTGGAGGTGTTTTGCAGGGATTCCTGCATAGAGTGCGTTGCCGTAGTCCAGTCTGCTGCTGACGAGGGCGTGGGTCACTGTCTTCCTGGTGTCGGCTGGGATCCACTTGTAGATCCTGCAGAGGGTGCGGAGGGTGTTGTAGCAGGAGGAGGTGATGGCGCTGACTTGTCTGTCCATGGAGAGTGCGGAGTCGAGGATGAATCCCAAGTTGCGGGCATGGTCGGTGGGCGTCGGAGCTGTTCCAAGGGTGGTGGGACACCATGACTCGTCCCAGGCGGAGGGGGATGTCCCGAGGATGAGGATTTCTGTCTTGTCGGTGTTCAGTTTCAGGTGGCTATTTCTCATCCAGTCAGCGACTGCATTCATTCCTTCGTGGAGGTTGGCTTTGGCGGTGGTGGGGTCGTTGGTGAGGGAGAGGATGAGCTGGGTGTCGTCGGCATAGGTGATGATGTTGAGGTCGTGACGGCGGGCCACTTGTGCGAGGGGGGCCATGTAAACGTTGAACAGCGTCGGGCTCAGGGAGGAGCCCTGGGGGACGCCGCAGATTATGTTGTTGGCTTCTGAGCGGAAGGGTGGGAGGCGGACAGTCTGTGTTCTGCCGGTGAGGTCCAGGCTAGGGCTTTTTCCTGTATTCCGGCTTCCTGGAGGCGTGATAGTAGGGTGCGGTGGCAGACCGTGTCGAAGGCCGCTGAGAGGTCTAGGAGGATGAGGGCGGAGGTTTTGCCGTGGTCGAGTTGGCGTCTGATGTCATCTGTGGCGGCGATGAGGGTGATCTCGGTGCTGTGGTTGCGTCTGAATCCGGTTTGTGAGGGGGCGAGGACGTTGTTGTCTTCGATGTGGCGTGTCAGTTGAAGGTTGACGATCTTTTCTGCGACTTTCGCTGGGTAGGGGAGGAGGGAGATGGGGCGGAAGTTCTTGAGGTCCTTGGGGTCGGCTTTGGGTTTCTTGAGGAGGGCGTTGATGTCTGCGTGCTTCCAGCTTTCCGGGAAGGTGCCTGTTTCGAAGGAGCCGTTGATGATCTTGCGGAGTTGTGGCGCGATGATAGAGTCGGCTTTGTTGAAGATGTGGTGGGGGCAGGGGGCAGTCGGTGATCCAGAGTGGATGGAGTTCATGATTTTGCGTGTTGTGTCGTCGTCGACGTTGGACCAGGCGGTGATGGGGGTGGAGATGCTTGGGTTCGAGGTGGTGACGGGGGTGGGCGTGGTCGGGGTGTTGAAGCTGCTGTGGATGTCGGCGATCTTGCTGTGGAAAAAAGCGGCGAGGGAGTTGCAGAGTTCCTGAGAGGGCGGGATGTCGCTGACGTTGGCGCTGGGGGTAGACAGTTCCTTTACTATGCGAAAGAGTTCGTTGCTGTCGTGTGCGTTGTTGTCTAGGCGGTCTTTGAAGGAGGACCTCTTGGAGGTCCTGATGAGGTGGTGGTGTCGGCGGGTGGCGTCTTTGAGGGTTGTGTGGTTGTCCGGTGTGCGTTCTTGGAGCCATTTCTTTTCCAGTTTCCTGCAGGCGCGTTTGGAGGCCAGGAGTTCGTCAGTGAACCAGGAGGCTTTCTTGCTGGCGAGGTTGCTGAGGGGTTTCTTCAGCGGGGCGAGGATGTTGGCGCAGTTGTTGATCCATTGTCTGAAGTCGCAGGCCACGGTGTCCAGGTCGGTGGGCTCGTTCGGCGGGTTATGGGAGAGGGTGCTGAGAAGTTGTTCTTCAGTGACTTTGCCCCAGCTTCGGCGGGGGAGTTGCCGGCTGTGGTGGTGAGCGGCGTTTTTGTTGTAGGTGAAGTGGATGCAGCGGTGGTCTGTCCAGTAGGGTTCAGTGGTGTCGTTGAAGGTAACGTGGTCGCTGGTGGAGAAGATGGCGTCCAGTGTGTGTCTGGCGGCGTGGGTTGGTGACGTGACGAGTTGTCTGAGTCCGAGGTTCGTGAGGTTGCTGATCAGCGTGGTGGAGTTGTGGTCGTTGTTGTTCTCGAGGTGAAACTTGAGGGCTCCGATGAGGATGTAGTCTGTGGAGGCAAGGGCGTGAGTGCTTGCGAGGTCGGTGATAGCGTCGCAGAACTGGGCCCGTGGTCCGGGGGGTCTGTAGACGAGTGTTCCTCTGAGGGTGGTGTTGGGGTCGGTGTGGATCCGGAAGTGTAGAAGCTCGGCGGTGTTGAAGTGGTCGTCGGTGTGGGTGGTGATCTTGAGGGTGGACTTGTGGATGATGGCGAGTCCTCCTCCGTAGCCGTTGGTGCGGTCCCTGCGGGAGATCTTGTATCCGTCTGGGATGGCGATGGTGATGTCTGGCGCGGATGAGTCGTTCCACCATGTCTCGGTCAGGAAGGCTACGTCCGGGGCGGTGCTGTCGAGCAGGTCCCAGAGTTCCACGGCGTGCTTGCGTGCGGAGCGGGTGTTGAGGAGTATGCAGCGGAGGTGGTTCGGTCTGGTGGCTGTTGGTTTGGTCGCAGGTGGAGTGGCAGTTGCGGCAGGCGAAAGGTCTGTGGGTGTGCTTCGGGGCGGCTTGGTCTCGGCCGTTGTTGGGTGCGTGGAGGGAAGCGGAGTCGTAGCTGAGACTGGGCGGTGGAGCGTGCGGAGTGCGAGGTCCAGGGGTCCTGGTACTGGGCGCGGTCCAGACGCGGTCCAGGCGCGGACGGGCGCAGATGGGCTTGCCTCTGGCGCGCCATTGGCGCGCCCTCTGCGCAGTCGTGCAGCGACCTGCATTAAGAGGGGGTGGAGAGAGGGAGGAGGAGCTGGGGGCGGGAGGGGGGTGGGGCCGAAGCGGCGGGAAAACGGGCGAGTGAGCGGCGAGTGGTGAGGGGGGGTGAGAAATAGCGCTAGGTAGCTAGAGGGGAGGGGGAGGTGGGAGGGCAGGGGGTGTAGAGTAGGCAAAAATAGTCAGGGAAGCGGGCGGATGGCGCTGGATTGGGGGCGGGGGGTCAGAGGAGGAGGGAGACGCGCAAGGGGAGAGAGCACAAAGGGCACAAATTGAATAACAGAGACAACGTGATTATAATACAGAGAATACAGTGAATACAGTGGGCACAACAGACAACAGAGACAACAGAGAGAGACGGTGAGAAAACAGACACGACAGAAGCAAACCTTACTGCCCACCACTGGGCCACCAGGGATGAGGCGCAGGTGGGAGCCTGCGGGTGGAGGAGGGCCTCGAACACAGGCAGCAGCGGCAGTCAGGGACAGAGCACCTGCAGGGTGCGCTGCGCGGCGGGGGGAGCGTCCTGTCCTGACAACAAGGTCATCGAACCTTATAACATTCCTAATTTCACCAATCTGCATGTGATTCTAAGATTAAGACCACATGCAGGAGACACGAGACATCTCCCTTCCTTATTTATCTTACATAAATAAACAGCAATTAGATGCTAGAAGAATCATAGATGGGATATAACAAAGCTATAAACTTAATAGCTACCAAGGTTCCCATTACACAGTGACAAAATCCTTAAGATAACATGGTAGCACTTTTCTCCACTGCCAAACCTATCACTTAGACATCTCCCAACTGGTCTCATATTCACATGATTTTGCCTGTATTTGGATGACACACCTCCTGAACTTCCTTCCTCTCCACAGCTTCTATCATTATCATCAAAGCTCATCTTTTCTCTCTCAATCACTTTTAGTGGTACAGCTCTGTTCTTATTCTAAATTCTGCCATCAACCGTTTTTATTGCATTTCAAAGCAACTTAATCACTTTTTGTGCCTTAGTAAGCTTTGACCAAGCTGCACATCCTACAGGTGCTTTGATTTTCACGGCATCCCCTACTTTGATTTCAACAATTCGAACATTCTTTCTTCTATCAAAATCCTCTTTTCTTTATAACATAAGCCTTTTCTCACAGCTTCTCCAACTTGTAATATCTCTCAACTCTATGCCTTTGTCCCAATCCATCCAATCTGGATACAAACAAGTGTATGGTACTCTTCCCTTAAACAGCTTAAATTGAGTTTTCACGGTTGCCATGTGAGATGACATGCAGTATGCAGTTATCCTTTCCTGTAACTCCTTTCTCCAGTGTAAGCAGTTCACTTTGGCCAACTGTATACTTTTCTTAATGTATTTGTTAAATCTCTCAATTACGCCATTTTTTCTGGATGGTAAATAGCAATTTTTTATGGATAATACCACGTCTCTTCAGATAATATTCAATTTAATTGAAGCAAAATTTAGACCAATTAGCAGATATTATTGTTTTTGGAAATTTTTCTTTTTTGAAAATGCTCTCTATAAACTTAATAATGTCAATTGACAAGATGTCCCCAATATTGTTGACCTCGACCCACCTTGAGTAAAGATTACTATTAAGTAGGGTTTGACTTACTCACCTTGCAAAGAATCCACAATGTCAATGGATATGTCTTTGCATGGTATGTTCAGTAAGCTCCTGTGAACCATAGGCACCTGATGAGATTTCAAAACTTTATCATTATAAGAACATTTCACACATTCTCTAACTATCTGCTCAATTTCCACATCCATTCCTGGCCACCAAAAACAGGCACTCCAGCTTTCCTTGGTCTTGTAAATACCCAGATGACCCACATGAGCCTGTTTCATCAACCCATCTCTCAGTTTTGATGGTGGAATCAATCTGGTTCACCTCCACAATAAAGTTTGATTTACAGCTGTTAGAAATGGGGTCTTTGGCAATCAGGTTACCCCCTGTCCAAGCAAGGACCCTCACTCTAGTCAGGGTAAGTCACACAATCCAATCCAAATATTCCTCTTCCCACCCTCTGGTAGCTTGGCACTGAGCAGTCAGGCTTCACTTAGAAGGCAATGTGTAAAGTTTTTGTGCAATAAATTATGCAATAACACAGCATAAACACCACAAAAATACACCACACAGGTTTAGAAAAATATAGAATATTCTCTGGATAAAATAAGTGTCAAACCAATCCAGTACACAATGAAATATCACAGTAGAGAATGATAAAAAGAGTGTTAAGTTCTTAAAAGCAATAAGCGTCTCTTGCAAGCACAAAGGACCTGGTTTGCATCTAAATTATCCACGAGGGACCGCAGAGGAGGAGATACGTGGAACGGGGGGAGAGTTGTGCGTTAGTTTCTCCGGGCACACACAGACGATGCGCCAATATTTTTCACGCAGCCAGGGCCCTGCATCGATTTCTGGTGCACGCACTTGGATCCTCTTCATCTTGCGGGATATTTGGATGCCCTGGGGAAAATACGGAAAATCCTTGGCATACAGGATGGAGTCACAGGAGATGCGTTGATCCGGTGGTCGATGCTGGGAAATTTCTGTCACACGGCAGGCGCTGCATCAATTCTTCTCGCAGGATGTTGGGCTGCATCGTTCCGGCTTGACTAAGCGTCGATCCAGTAGGCCGTGCATTAAAGTTCTGCTCACAACGCTGGCGCTGCATCGATCTCCACTCGGGGAGTCGGGCTGAGTCATTCCGGTTTGGTATGCAGTGATTTGCTCACTGCGATGCAGGCTGTGCATCGTTTCTGGCAGGCTGTGCAAGGATATTTTGCCGCACAAGGAGTTCTTTGCAGATATGAAGTCTTTTCGTCCCTGAAACTTCAGAAAACAGGAGGCAAGCTCAATCCAAGCCCTTGGAGAGCACTTCTCAGCAAAGCCAGACGACAGCAAGGCAGCAGGGCAACAGCACGGCAGCAGTCCTTTTCAGCAAAGCAGTTAGGTGAATCCTTTGGGTAGCCAGATAGTTCCTCTTGACAGGTTGCAGGTTCTAAGTTGGTATGGTTGGAGGCCCTGTTTAAATGCCCAAAGGTGCCTTTGAAGTGGGGGAGACTTCAAAGAGTGGCTTAGAAGTGCCCAAGGTCTCCTTTCAGTTCCATCCTGTCTGCCAGGGTCCCAGAAGGGGTTGTGGCATCCATTGTGCAAGGGCAGGCCACTGTCCTTTGACATGTTAGTGTCAGGCCCACCAGCCTCCCAGACCAGGAAGACCCATTCAGTATGCAGATGTGTGCAGGTGTGACTGAGCATCCTATGTTTGGCGTTGTCTGAGTAAAATGCACAAGAGAGCTGTCAACTAACCCAGCAAGACGTGGATTGTAAGGCAAAGAAGGATGCAAGTGCATAGAAATGTTACCTTTCTAAAAGTGGCATTTCTTCAACAGTAATAATAAATCCAGCTTCACCAGTCAGCAGGATTTTGTATTACCATTCTGGCCATACTAAATATGACCTTTCAGATCAGAATCTACCACTCAAACAGTATATGAGGATAGCCCTAATGTTAGCCTATGAAAGGAGCAGGCCTCACAGCAGTGTAAAAACGAATTTAGGAGTGTTACACTACAAGCACTTATAAACTACACAGGTACATGTCCTGCCTTGTACCTACATAGCACCCTGCCCTATGGGTCACCTAGGGCCTACTTTAGGGGTGACTTATTTGTAGAAAAAAGGGAGTTTAAGGCTTGGCAAGTACTTTTAAATGCCAAGTCGAAGTGGCAGTGAAACTGCACACACAGGCCTTGCAGTGGCAGGCCTGAGACATGGTTAGGGGCTACTTATGTGGGCGGCCAACCAGTACTGCAAGCCCACTAGTAGTATGTAATTTACAGGCCCTTGGCACATGTAGTGCACTTTGCTAGGGACTTAGAAGTAATTTAAATATGCCAATGGGGTATGAGACAATGTCACTGTGTTTTAGGGAGAGAGCATTTGCACTTTAGCACTGATTAGCAGTGGTAATGTGCACAGATTCCTAAAGCCAGCAAAATTGAGGTCAGAAAAAGAGAAGGAGGAAGGCAAAAAGTTTGGGGGTGACCATGCAGAAAGGCCATTTCTAACAACAGCTAATTCATCATCAATCAAATTCTACACTTTCTCTAGACTTCTAAACTTTCCATGACCCACAGCATTCATCTCTTCTATCAAAACCTCATTATTATGTAGTTTAGACTTCCATTACTTCTCAGTTACAGCCCCAAGGGTTGTATCACACACATCTTGTGTAACCTCAAATACATCTTCTTCCATAACTTGCACCTCACTTTGTTTGCCTTTAGTTTGCTCTTCATCTACCAGTCTTGAAAGGCAGACTGCACTAACGTTTTGTCTGCCAGGCAGATACTCCACTGTGTACTTCAACTTTTGCAATGCAATTGTCCACCTTCACATTCTTGCCGAAATGAAATCTAGCCCTTTCTTCTTGAACACTTCCACCTGTGGCCTATCGTTTGACAATACTACATAATCAGTTCCCCAAATTAAATTCTTAAATTTATTGAGGGCCCACAATATCACCAGCATCTCCCTTTCTATCACTGAATAGTTGTTTTCGGTTGCATCCAACGTTTTGGATGCACACACAATTCATCTTTCCTGCCCTTTGTTTTTCTGTGTCAACACTGGTCCTAATCCTTTGGTGCTGGCATCTGTTGGATGAACATTTCTTTACCTGGAATAAATGTTTGTAAGCATGGTGCCTCGTTCAACTCTTCTTTTATTACTTGAAATTCCAATTCACATAGCTTACTCCATGCAAACTCCTTGCCCTTTTTAACAGACATCTCAATTTCACTGGTTTTCTTGTTAAGTTCCTTAAATATCTCCCATAGTATTCCATCATTCCAATGAATGAGCTTAACTACTCTTCCTTTGACTTTGGTACCTTTACATTTCTTATTGTGTGAGACAATTCCTGATTGGCTTTCACACCTTCACCCAAAATCCGATGTCCCAGATATCCTACCTCAACCATGCCAAACTGCCATTTCTTTTGTTTGAGCATAAGACCAGCCTTTTTTAACCCCTCTAAGACATTACCGACACGAACATTGTGTTTCCAAATATCCAAACATCAACGTGGAAGCACTTCACCCCATCCAAATTCTTTGAAACCTGACTCATTATATGCTGAAACACTGATGTTGTTGAAACAAGACCAAATTGCATTCTTCTGAATTTGAAAAAACATAAGGTCTTGTGACCTACCATCCAATTCCACCTGATAGTAGAATGGGAGTGAAGAATTTCACTCCCCTCAATGTCACAATTATTTCCTCTATGTTGGGAAGAGAGAATTTGTCCAACACCTCTCTATTTTGTGCTCTGAGATCTACATATAAACTGATGTTCCCATTGTTCTTCTTGGCCACAACAATGGCCTTTATCTCCTCTTTTACACCTGAAGCCTGTAGTTTCCTAAGGGCAGCACTAACTAGACCCTGCAATGCCTAAGGAACTCTCCTTACTTTTGCAATGACAGGAATTGCACCTTCCCTTAACTTAATAGAATGCTTATAATGTTTTAGGCACACTAAAGATTCTGTGAAAACTTCTCAAAACTTAAGAACAAACTCCATTTCCCTCAACTGGACCTTCTGAACCTAAGGTTCAGCATTTGGGTTGAGCACCACCCCTAACAACCTTTGGTGTGGCCAACTCAGTAAGTTGCCCCCTTTATTTGACACAAAAACATTGTATACTATATATCTTCCTCCTAACACTAAACAGCCTTCAAAACAAACCCTAACATTTTGATTGGCTGCCCCGTACCATCTAGGGTTCACATCCATGCAATGCAATTTATTCTTTTTCTAAAAGATTCATTGAAAACACTGTTTAGAAATAATTGTCAAATACGAACAGGAGTCAAACCGCATCAACACTTTTACCCCATCTACCATAAATTTTCATTGGGATGTTCATTCTTGTTAGCTGACTTGTTTATTTGAAGCACAATTTCCTGGGTAACGTCCTTAACCTCTTTTGGGGTATTATTTTCTTTCTTGTTATCTTGTTATGACATTTGTAAAATGACCTTTTTCCCAAAGTCATTGTAAAAAACACTGAAAGCTGGACAACTACTCTCATTCGTCCTGTGACCACTATTGCCATACCTAAAACATTCTCCCTTGATTATTGTGCATACATCTTTCTCTTTTTCTTTGACAACTCCTTTGTTTTTTACTTCACACACAAACTCTTCAACTTTTTCTGAACATGTCACATTTGTATCCTTAATTCTAAAACACGCTTTAACATGTGCTCCACTTTCTTAGCCACCATTATCACTGGGTGGTTCATCCTGCAACTTCAATTCTTCGGTGATCTTGTCACTACTACATCTTAAGACAAGCTGATCCCAAATTCTTTCTTCTACCATTGCGCCAAGCTTACACATGGCTGCTAGATGTCTTAGGTTTGTTACATACTCTTCAACCTTCTCATCCTTTCCTTGTTTTTACCTTTCAAAATAATATCTCTTCATTAGCGTGCTCCCTCTTGGTAAGAAATGTCTATCCATTTTCAATAAATGGATTTCATACTCATTAAAAATTCCTTTGTTTTTCATCACCTAGTTCTGGTAATTTTTCCATGACCTCCTGCCCCTCATCCCCAACAATGCATCAGGGAAGCATGCCTCCTTTCTGCACTTATTGTTGGCCCACACACTCTTGCAAAATGTTTGAACATCTTCCTTCTTCTCCATGGAATGGTTGCATCTCCTGTGCTACTTAAAAAAATGGGAGTGGGGTAATGCTTTGCATATTTATTAATTATACTGAAACACACTCAAAACTACAATAGTACTTCTTTCTTCACACTTCATTGTTTCTTCTTACAATGTGCCAATTACTTCCAATAAATCTAGTTTGTTAAACCTTGGGAAAACACTTGAAATAACCAACAACCACATAAATATAGTATACCACATTTTTGTAGAAAAAACTCTACCAATTTAGGAGTCATCTAGGAAATTAAAACCATATTTTGAAAGTTACTCTGTAAGTCTCTTACAATAATATTTAGTTGCATTACAATCTTTTGGTTCCCACTAAAATGACTCACTACCCACAGTCTGGACTCCTCTCACTGTTGTGCAAAAGGTTTAAAATGTGGTTATCACATTCTAAATGACAGGCTTAAGTGTGCCTGCCACTGAAGCAACCACACCAAGGTGAGTTAAACGATGATTGTTTATTGTGTGCTTGTCACCAAATTACAAACAGGCCGGTGTGCCTGTCACCGAAGTCCTAGTATCCCAGTTCTTCTGTTGTCCTGTTTATTGTGCCACTCACTGCTGTTTGTACTTGACTTGGTATTCTTCTAACCAGATTACCAAACCGGCATGTCTTTAAGTCTTGTAGATGACGGACCCCGTCTGTCACTCATTAACAACCTTTTCCGCAGATATGCATCCAGATGTGCAAAACCAATTACTTCCAAAATGGCAACTGTGACATTGTTGCAACATGAGTTTCAATAGGCGGTAGATCCTGTTCTCATGTTTGCAGTCTCTTGGTGGAAGCATCATTTTTTGTTGTCAATAGGATACATCAGCCGATTCAGTTTGAGTCTTAAGGTGCAACCATGTTCCAATTGAAAATGCTTGGGGACGCAACCACTAATCTCGTAGACCTCACGTAAAGCCACCAGGTACAGCCAATACTCTTCTTCATGGCCCACTTCTAAGTCCCTCCACTTCCCTTCAAAGCATCCACCTGCCAAGGATGATGCCACGGATCACTTCAGGTACAGTTGCTAGCTGTATGACAACAACTGGCCACTGGAACGCTCCTTCTCTTTGTAAGTAGAATTTTATTTTCACCTCCTTCACTGTTGTTCTTCATTATTCCTTCCTTCTTCTTCCTGTTGAGTTTTACCTGCACCCATTATCGCCAGTGAAATGTTTCAAAAGACAGAGTTTCCATATTCAGGTAGTCACAGAGGTTTATTTCTATACACCTCATCCATAGTCAGCAAGACAATAACTGACTCAGAATGCTCTACAGATAAAAGTCATGGATCCTTATAATATAACATTCCCAATTCCACTAATCTGCATGTGATTCTAAGATTAGAACTGCATGCAGGAAACACTACACCACGGAGGGCACACAAGGGGGCCTTGCCTGGCTTGATAATCTAACTTTCATGTTGCATGACAAAAGGGCGACAAAACACTGTGATAAATATGGGCCTTAATGTATGATCTGTAATCTATGGATGTTGGACATTGTAAACTGAGTTGTATTACACAAGATGTCTTTGGCTGCATTACTTAGATGGTTAAATCCCTAATTACAGTACACCTATAACAGCACATCTAACTTTGTAGAAATAATATTCTTCAAGGGTGCAGATTTAGGATTTTCCCTTATTCAGAAAACTCAGAAGAATTATGATTGCAAGCGTGCACCAATGTGTAAGTGTACTCTGATTTTCTCCAGTGGATAATATTTTGCCATAAGGAGAAATCTCTTTCCCCACACTTCCAAAATACTTGGAGGGACATCATTCTCCTTCTCATCCTTGAAAGCAAGTAACTCTAACCTAGTAAATCCTTTTTGTATCTAAGATGGGAAGAAGTTTGGATGAGTTTGTGAAATTATAGAAGCTCACCGATTTGTGAACGTTCATAAACTTGCAAGTTAATCTACATGTTGAGTTCCTACTCCTTATCAGTTGCAAACAATTTACTTGTCTGAATTCGTAATTAGTCATTAAATTCATTTTCACACTAGAAAACCAATTCTCTGACAGGAGCTAGGTGCTATGTGTAGATGAAGCCATATTCAGGCATAAGCATAGACTGACAATATAATCTTTCGCTGATAATATAACCTAAAAAAGCTTTCTCAACCCTGATTACATATTGGCTGCTTTGTATATTTCTTTGATGTTTTGCCTTGCATAGATAAATCCGTTATAGCTAAACTGTTTAATTACATGGAAAACAAGAGTCTATAATTGCTAACCAATCTTTGTTTTTCAAAACTTTATTAATGGCTGTACAGTACCGAGGAAAGCATGTTGTGTGTATAGATAATTCATTTTTGAATTACAGGCATGATCAATTTCCACTCTTTTGTATTCTGTTTATTGACATGTCTATTTTTTCCCTCCCAATCCATATTTATAAGTCCCATGAAAAATCATCTCCATCGCTGAACATCTTATTATTCTTCATTATTGATGATTACCCAATCTTATTCCTCAACACTCGTAGGTAATATTTACATACTATGGGGGTCATTACAACCCTGGCGGTACAGGACCGCCAGGGCTGAAATGACGGAAGCACCGGCAACAGGCTGGCGATGCTCCCCTGGTCATTATGACCGCTGCGGAAGCACCGCGGTCGCACCGCCGGGGCCGGTGGTTACCTGCCACAATGGCCCCGGCGGTACTAATCCGCCAGGGCAGCGCTGCTAGCAGCGTTGCCCAGGGGATTATGAGTCCCCCTACCGCCAGCCTTTTCAAAGGCTGGCGGTATGGGGAGTCGCGGGCCTCTGGGGGCCCCTGCACTGCCCATGCCACTGGCATGGGCAGTGCAGGGGCCCCCTGACAGGGCCCCATGCGGCTTTTCACTGTCTGCACTGCAGACAGTGAAAAGCGTGATGGGTGCAACTGCACCCGTCGCACGGCCGCAACACCGCCGGCTCCATTTGGAGCCGGCTCCCATGTTGCCGTCCACATCCCCGCTCCGCCCGCCGGCCCATCGGGGATGTCATAATGGGCACCGCTGGAGTGTGGGCGCATTGGCTGCCGCACGGCGATTACAACTTTGCAGGCGGCGGTTGCCGCCCGCCAATGTTGCAATGACCCCCAAATGTTTTGAAGTCAATAGATTGTGTTACAAAAGTGAATGTGGCCCAAAACATGTTCTAGAGTATATGGACATATTATCACCCTTCCCACATATTACTTAAATCTCTGACCTACATTCCCAAAAGTAAACTTACACTTTTGTGTAAGGTTATGATTGTTTGCTTTTCACAAAGGGATTGAAACATAGTATATTTACAAGTGTGAAGCTTTTTCAAATGACCTATCTGCACATACCTGGAAGTGGCTGAGTGAGGATGGGAGGAGAAGCGCAAGGAGAACGCGAGTGAGAGAAGAGGGAAACACTACCCCAATACTCCTCGGCCAGGACCCCAATGTGAATCATCTCATACAGGGGGTCAAGCTGGGGCAGAGCAAGGGTCTAGCGAACACCAGTGATCCACCAACTGCAACTTCAATAGCAAATCCTATGCCCAAGGGCAGGGTGGAGAGAGCAGCAGAGCAAGTGGTAAGGCGACAGGTAGTGCAAGCCACTAGTATGCAGGTTCACCAAATTACATGCAAGCAGCTGGCTTTAGGCCGGTGCAGTTTGTACGTTTGGAGGCACCCACCTGCACTTCCGATTCCAAACTGTGCACCGTCGTTCATGCACTCCAATATTATAATGTGTAGCCAGTGGGAGGGGTTCTGTTCTGTTTTGTTCTGCCCTGGCTCTGTCTTTTGCTTTGGCTCTGGCTGGGGGCACTGATGCACTATGGTGGGGCCGATTGATCCCCATATTTACTTTTGTGATGCTGATGCACACATAGCATCCCTCCTCTCTACAGCAAGCCTCCCTCTTATCTCACCTTTGCTTTAGCTCTCCTCTTCCCCCCGCCTTTAATTTGGCTCCCTAAGTATGTTTTAATGCCTAGGTCCACCCAACACCCTCTGCTTTTGATACAAGGTAGAGTGATTAAGTGATTTTGGCGTGGGTTGGCCCCGTTGCATGAGAGCCCATCCAGGACCCTTTGAAAGGGCTGGGAGATGGCTGGGAATGGGATCCCGAAGCTCCCTCATTTTTAAAGTGGGCACCACAAAAGTAGCATGGGGGACATGTAAAAGAAAAAGATTGGCTACACTACCCTTTCCCACAACTAGTGACGAAAAAGCCCCTGAAAAAGACCTGGGCCCACCAAGATCCAAGATATTAAAGTCCAGTCCGCCATCGTTCAAAGACTTTTTGTGGTCATAGCCGGTAATGAAGGAAGAGTCTGACACGAGTTCTTTAAGAACAAAGAGATGATCATGGAGTGAGTGATCTAAAACCAATAAAATTCCATGTGAGGGGGCACTAGTTACCACCCCTTCATTGAGTTTATGGAAAATACCTGCTATGGTGTGGTCGAGAACTCAAGGGAGGAGAGACGAAGACATTGAGAGCCCTAAACTACACAAAGGGAAATCAAACAAGTTGCAATTTGTAACCTCGGAGAGGTATTGTCTTGCCTCTCTTCCTGATCTATTGTCATCAGTGATAAAAGTTAGGAACAATTCTGTTGGCTCGTGGGCACAGTCATCAAAAGAGCAATAGGATAAAAGAAAGGACTTGGGTCTACTCACCTTTCTGCCAGTCCTAACGTCAAAAACAATTACAGTTAGATACAGTCCCATCGACCTACAGCTTCATGTATAAAATGGATAAATGTAACAACCAATCCTTAATCAAGAGAATGAAGGAGGAAGGCAAAACATTTACCTCAATAGCAACTCTATGCAATAATGTGAAGCCTCAAGCACAAAAGGATAAGGAGGTATGGGAGTTACTAGGATCTGAAATGCCACTGTATGAGGACAAGACTCTTGGTAGAGTTTTAATGGAAATCAAAAATGATAATAAACTCCATGCTGATCAATTGGATATGCAAATTGAGGTTTTACAAATGTTTGCCAACTTGACCATGGCTATTGACACTAGGTTAGAGCATCAGAATCAACATTTTTGATAAAGATAAGCCAATGTGGTGTCAACGTAATCTGGTACTGGAGACAATTTTCAAAACTACTCATGGTAATGACCACTCTTATCCAAGATTTAGGGGAGGAAGCTGACCTAAGCATTAAAAACAGGAAGGAGTGTACCTCAAATGAAATGGAAAGGAGCGGGTTTGAACCAGAGAAGGTGGTGGACTTAACAGCATAGGAGTTGGAAGGGGATGACAAATGCCCCAAGGAAAAGCAATTGCAAAAATAAAAGCTAAACAGAAACCAAACAGACAAACTGAACTTGAAAGTAAAGCCTATTGCAAGTACCTCAGATGTGGGAGAAGGCAGCACAAACATGCCCATGCCTCCAGAGTCATATGGAACCTCTGAGGGCTCGATAGGCACTGAGGCAACAGCAGATCAGAGTGCCAGTGGATTAGAAACAAACCATGAGAATAACAAAAGCAGCGCCACACAGGCTGAAAACTGGGAGGTCTGAACCAGGAAAAACAAGAAGCACTTAACGAAAAAAGTATCCAGTGAACTAGCTTGGCCTTGTAAAGATCTTTGGCCAGAAGAGATAGAAAGAAGCAAAGGAGGCTCTGGTAGGGAAGTTGGAGCAGGAGAAGGGGGTTAATGACCTAGATAAAGGAGCCAGTCTCTGCAGCCAGGGCGACCAGAGGCAACTAGAACTCATGGGACATGGGTTGTGAAAGTCACCTGCTTCAAGTCTCTATAACCACATGAGCACCCAAACAACAACAGTTGAAATTGAGAAAGAAGCCTTTGAGTTCATTAAAGTGCTGACAATTATGGCTCAAAAACAACCTCAAAATGAACCCCAGCTGAGCATTTAAGCTAGCCCATCTACCTGGTGGACCAGGAGCTCCACAAGATACAGAGATGAGAGGAGGCTGCCTGCATTATTACAGCATGCATATTATCCCGAAGGATGGCAGCTGCAACAAGTGTTTTGCCCCAAGTGGATGCCACCACTCAAGATGAGAGTGAAGAGAGGAAAATTCCAATAAGAAAACCACAAGGGCCTAAAAGTTCCAGAAGTTTGACAAAAGAAATCTACAGGGTAATCTTCCAGCCGGAATATACAACCAGAGGCAAATTAAGGCCCATATTTATACTTTTTGACGCAAAACTGCGCTAACGCAGTTTTGCGTCAAAAAAATTAGCGCCGGCTAACGCCATTCTGAAGCGCCATGCGGGCGCCGTATTTGTTGAATGACGTTAGCCGGCGTTAGCCGCCGGCGCCGTCTGGTGTGCATTAAAAAAAACGACGTACACCAGGCAGCGCCGGCGTAGGGAGATATGGGGCTTGGGCGTCAAGAAATGGGGCAAGTCAGGTTGAGGCAATTTTTTCACCTCAACCCGATTTGCGCCATTTTCTTTCACTCCCAACCCCCATAGAAATGACTCCTGTCTTAGCAAAGACAGGAGTCATGCCCCCTTGCCCAATGGCCATGCCCAGGGGACTTCTGTCCCCTGGGCATGGTCATTGGGCATAGTGGCATGTAGGGGGGCACAAATCAGGCCCCCCTATGCCACAATTTTTTTTTTTTTTAAACACTTACCTGAACTTACCTTAATGTCCCTGGGATGGGTCCCTCCAGCCTTGGGTGTCCTCCTGGGGTGGGCAAGGGTGACAGGGGGGGTCCCTGGGGGCATGGGAGGGCACCTCTGGGCTCCTTCAGAGCCCACAGGTCCCTTAACGCCTGCCTTTTGCAGGCACTAAAAAACGACGCAAAAGCGGCCGTATGTCATTTTTTTTGACCCGCCCACTCCCGGGCGTGAATTTTGCCCGGGAGTATAAATCTGACGCACATGCCTCGGAGTCGATTTTTTAGACGGGAACGCCTACCTTGCATATAATTAACGCAAAGTAGGTGTCCACGCTAAAAAATGACGCTAACTCCATGGACTTTGGGGCTAGACGCGTCTAACGCCAAAGTATAAATATGGAGTTCGTTTTGCGTCGAAATTGCGTCAAAAAAAACAACGCAATTCCGGCGCAAACGGAGTATAAATATGCCCCTCAATGTCCTCAATAGGCAGAACATATTTAGATGGGCTTCTAAAATCCCTGGACTGGAAGATCTGCAGTCTGAAGACATTAAATATGTGGCTTTCAGGCCCCCTGATAAGGGGGATTTTGGGAACAAACCGAGATAGGGTTAACAGATGAATTAACGGTGCATATGCACTGCTGGCCTCCTGAGGTATAGAGTTCCTATGCCTCCAGAATCACTGATATCCAGTAATATTTACATTTCCTCTCATCGAACAAGAGAATATCTGGAAAAAGAGCTGCCTCTGGTGAAACTAGCTTCAATATTGAAGAACGTGAAAGGTGTACAAGTTCAGAAGTGGACACCAAGTGGTCTAGAGGAGGCTCAACAGACTTCTAGCACACAAGGGAAGAGGAGGTGAACCATCATAGGCAAAAGATGGGAGGATATTACATCACTAAAGTTAGAGTAATATGGAAGTAAACCACCAGCGCCATAGGCAATGCCAGAATGCAGAATAAAATTGTCAATCCAAACTCTTACTGAAAGGACAAAATTAGGGGGGAAAAACGCTCAGGCTGGGGGACAGAAGTAAGCAGGAGAACACAAATTGGGATTGACCAGCCAGGACAACAAACATACATCCCGGATGCAGAACAGGGTGCACCACAATAGAGTATGCTTTTGGAATGTGAGAGGGATGTCAGGGGATGAGTATAAAAAAAAGAGAATTAGAAAATCTAAGAGCATATGATGTACTATGCCTACAGAAGACATAAAGGCTGGAGGATGATTCACTGCAAAGTTACGTTGAATTCGGGGCCACAATGAGTCCCTCTACAAGTGGCAGCCATCAAAGTGGTGATGTATAGATCCAAATAAAACCAATTAGGCCAATAACGCCTCTAAAATCTGGGCTGGTAACAGAGATGCCATCTTTGTTACAATCGCTTCAAAAAAATACCTCAATAGGACAGACACCCAACTCTATCCTAGTTGGAAATACGTATCTCCCCCCATCAGAGATCAGGCAGTGGAATCAGCTAGAATTTTATTGGAAAGGTTGGAGGCCCTTAAGGCAGAACATGTGAATGATAGGCAGTTAATAGGTGGAGACTTCAACTACAGCTAACTGGGGTCTTGCAGTTTTGAGGAGTGGGAAGGGAGAGAGAATATCTATTGGAACATCACCTCCACATCTCAATTAGAACAGAAAAAGATACATTCAGCATTCTACTTGCAACCAACTTTGAATCCCTTGGCCTTCACTGTCTGAATGGTAAGATCAATAGTGACATCCCGGTTGTCTATAGTAACGTATCGCCCCATAGACTAGCTACTTTAGACTATTCCCCGATCTCCATAGATCATAACCACCTTATCTGCGATTTTCAAATAATGCCAAAAATCTCATGTGATCCTGCAGTATTATTTTGTGTCATCTCTTAAAATCAATATAGTCGCCCAAGATTACAAACGATAAGGAGCCAAAATGATACAGCCCTCCTCAACCGAATTGCCTGGGACTGGCCTGAATTGGATAGTAATTAAAGGGTTGTGACGAGACAGGCTAAGAGTATTACAGCAACTTTTAAGGTGCAGAGCAACACTAAGCTAGGGTGGGAAAGAGTGATAGCATCTTTACAAAAAAGCTTAGCCAGTGTCAATAGGGTGGCAAAATCTTCTGGGCAAGAGTAGCTCCACGACTCGGGACAGAAAGCAAGGAAACTAAGAAATGGATTCAATAACATGTTGTGCACCACAGAAGGAATTGGGGCTGAAGTATGGAGCTTCAAGAAAAGATCAAACTCCTGAGGCGTGCACATGGAAAGTTAGGATTGGTGACATAGCTTTAGAATGATGAACAAAGCTGGACAAAACTCCAAGGAGTCATTAAATTAAGGGATCCAAGGACATTTTGGGGCCTTGTCAATACTCTCACTAGAGGCAAAAACCAAAGTAATTGTAACATCTCTCCAAAAGAGTGGGCTTGATACCTCCAACAGCTATATAAAACAGAATCTACATGACTGAGGGAACAAAAAGCATGGCAGCTGGGCCTCAGAGCTATATTCCCTAGGTTGCCTCCCACCCTACTTGAGTTTGTCACTCCCAATCAGGGCTTAACTCAGCCTTTTGAGATGGCAATGCAGTCTGATTGCCTTAAGAACTGATTGGTTTGATCAACAAAAAGGAGAAATGAACAAGCCACGTAAACTGTGCAGTAATTCAGAGGAATGGTTGGGTCATGTGATCTGCACCTCCAAGAGCCTAACATAATTGATGGAGTTCTGATTAAGACCAATGTTCCCCGTTTTAAATAGTCGATCCTGCAGGAATGCATTTGCTGTCTAAGAGGTGAATAAAGTCAGCTTTCAGGCCACCTCACATGTAATATGAAAGTGGTAGCAGACCAACGGAAGCTTGCGGGCTACATTGACATTAATCCCTCAAAGAAACCTGAATAGGATATGGTCCACAACCTGGTTATGACTTTAAACTTTTCGGGAGTGCACCTGGCCCCCAATGGAGATTTAAAAAAATGAAAGGGGGAATGGGAGTGGGACCCAGAGGCCATGGGGCATACCGATTTAAAAAATTCAAGGTCTTGGGTCTAGAGGGGCGGTGTGCAATAACAAAATTAGTGCAATATATATTTATGGCTGCTTTCGGGTATGATTAGCATTAGGAAACTTTTGTGGTGCATTAGCGGGATGAGCACACTATTAACTATAGGTTGACAAGGTGATTTGAACATGTGAATTAACCTTAATTTCAGTGCTGGGAATAGTGCAACTACCCTGGATGGTTTAGTGTAGTATTATACGAATGTTCACCATGGGCATTAAGGGGGTCATTACAACCCTGGCGGACGGTGTTAGAGCGGCGGTAAGACCGCAAACAGGCCGGCGGTAAAAAAAATTGAATTATGACCGTGGTGGAAACCGCCAACAAAGACAGCCACTTTAACACTCCGACCGCCACGGCGGTACAAACAAACAGCGCGGCGGTCACTGCCAACAGACAGGCGGGAGACAATGTACCACCCACAGTATCACAACCTACCAATCTGCCACCTTTTCCGGGGCGGATTCACCGCAGATAAAAACACGGCGGAAACAGCCATTTCAAAGGGAAAACGCTTGCCTCTACACACTCCACGAGGAAGGAGGACACCATGGAGCCGGAACTCCAAATACTTCCTGCACTAGTCTTCCTGCTCCTGTACGACAATCATCAACGCCGGCAGCGAAGACAACGGTGAGTACTACACCAACGACATAGGGGAGGGGGAGGCAAAAGACAGGGACACACACACGCAACACCCCCACCCCCACCCTCACCCACTACAACACACACACCAATGCATATCCAAACATTACAGTAACAACCCCCCCCCCCGGAAGAATGCAAAGACCAAAGGAAATGAGTGGAACCATTGTAATATATCAAAATACAGTAACCAAGATATACATATATATATATATATATATATATGTATATATATATATATATATACATATACACACATAAAAAAATATATACACCACGAATAGTAGCGCAGGTAATGCACAAGTCATTGTCCGTGGACCACTGGGCCCAAAATGCATGGGCGAGGCCCACACAAGATACCGGACCAGAAACGGAGAGAACACTGCTGGGGCATCAGATAGAAATACAACAGACACCTCAGGGGGAAAGGAAGGGGGGGCACCTCAGCCGGATGAGTGCACCACGCCAGATCCATGAGGGGGCTCCATGCCCACTGATGTATCCTGGGGCGTGTAAAGCCACAGTCTCTCAAGTCTCACAAGTGGGTGGTTTGCCCACTGTACCATCCTGGGGAGTGAAAAGCCACAGTCTCTCAAGTGGATAACAGTGGGTGGTTTGCCCACTGTTACATCCTGGGGAGTGCAAAGCCACAGTCTCTCAAGTCTCTACAGTGGGCGGTTTGCCCACTGTTAAATCCTGGGGAGTGCAAAGCCACAGTCTCTCAAGTCTCTACAGTGGGCGGTTTGCCCACTGTTCAATCCTGGGGAGTGCAAAGCCACAGTCTCTCAAGTCTCTACAGTGGGCGGTTTGCCCACTGTTACATCCTGGGGAGTGCAAAGCCACAGTCTCTCAAGTCTCTACAGTGGGCGGTTTGCCCACTGTTACATCCTAGGGAGTGCAAAGCCACAGTCTCTCAAGTCTCTACAGTGGGTGGTTTGCCCACTATTACATCCTGGGGAGTGCAAAGCCACAGTCTCTCAAGTCTCTACAGTGGGTGGTTTGCCCAGTATTACATCCTGGGGAGTGCAAACCCACAGTCTCTCAAGTCTCTATAGTGGGTGGTTTGCCCACTATTACATCCTGGGGAGTGCAAAGCCACAGTCTCTCAAGTAGAGAACAGTCTCCACTGGTTCTGGAGGGGGATTGGTGCCCAGAGTGCTTCATCCTGTGCAGGACAGACTGAGTGGATGCCTTTCTCCACTGGTTCTGGAGGGGGACTGGTGCCCAGAGTGCTTCATCCTGTGCAGGACAGACTGAGTGGATGCCTTTCTCCACTGGTTCTGGAGGGGGACTGGTGCCCAGAGTGATTCATCCTGTGCAGGACAGACTGAGTGGATGCATGTCTCCACTGGTTCTGGAGGGGGACTGGTGCCCAGAGTGCATCACTCTCACCGTGACGGTCCCAGTTGCGTCACTGCCCCTGCCGCTCATGGGCTAGCGGTGCCTGCCATGGCGGTGTTTGCCCTGTACAGCGGTGCTTGTCCTGTTCAGCAGTGCTTGAGTTTGAAGTTTCTGACCTGATCAGCGGTGCTTGCAATGGCGGTCTTTGCCCTGTTCAGCGGTGCTTGCCCTGTTCAGCGGTGCTTGCCATGGCGGTCTTTGCCCTGTTCAGTGGTGCTTGCCCTGTTCAGCGGTGCTTGAGTTTGAAGTTTCTGACCTGTTCAGCGGTGCATGCCATGGCGGTCCTTCATTGCCCAGCTGGGCTGGGGCTGGCGGTCCTTCATTGGGCAGCTGGGCTTTGGCTGCCGGGGCCCTCCTGGGCAGCTGGGCTGTGGCTGGCGATGGCCTCCTGGCCACTGACGATTGGGCTACCCTCCTGGGCACTGGCTCTGGCGGTGGCCTCCTGGCCACTGACGATCGGGCTGCCCTCCTGGGCACTGGCTCTGGCGGTGGCCTCCTGGCCACTGACGATCGGGCTGGCCTCCTGGGCACTGACTCTGGCGGTGGCCTCCTGGGCAGCGGGGATGATGGCGGTCTTCTCCGCCGTGCTGCTCCTCCCAGACTTTGGCGATTTCTTCTGCCCCTTCCCCACCTTGGGAGGAGTCACAGCTGAGTGGACACTCCCCCCGGGACCCTTGTGAGCGGCTTTGCTGGCTGGAGTCTTCCCCCACTCCCGCCGGGCACTGTTCAACTTCTGGTGCTTCACAGGGGGGGGACTGACTCTGCTGTGGCTCCGTGTCACACTGGCTGCCCTGGTGCCCGGTGCACTCCATATACCTCTAACAACAGACACCACTGGTCCCGGAGATTTTTTGGCTGAGGTGCTAGTACGGGACCTATGAATTGGAGGGGGGGTGGGAAAGAGGGCAAGCTTGGTCAGGAAAAGTTTCTTAGGAACACTGGAACGGGTAGCTGGAGGGGGTCTGGGAGTGGAGGGAGAGGAGGTGGTTGTAGGAGGTGTAACTTTTGTGGCTTTGGGTGCAGGTGCATGCGCTGGAAGCTGTTGTGAGGTGGATGTATGTTGGGTGGGTGTGTGCCTGCATTTGTGTACTTTGGGAGGGGACATCACAGACACACTGGGAGAGGACACAGGGGACGTGTAAATGGTAGTGGGGGTGGTTGGTGTATGTGAGCGGGGTGTGGTGGTGGGTGTACTGGTGCGGGACCTAGTGGCTGTAGTGGTAATGCATGCAGGTGATAGTGTAGACTAGACTGGGAGGGAGGAGGGAGACGATGAGGAGGGGGACACAGTGGAGGCAGTGGATGTTGGTGTGTCTGTATGTGTGTGATGCTTGCGTGAGTGCCTGTGGGATGTGTGGTGCTTATGTTTGCCTGAGCTTCCCTTGTGTGGTGAGGTGTGTGCATGCTGGTCTGATGGTGTGCTTGGGATAGGCAAGGGTACAGGGGATTGGGTCTGGGTGGAGGAAGTTGGAGGGGGGAGGCTAGACAAAGGGACAATGGCTGCCATCAGTGCTGAGGCCAGAGTTTGCAGGGTTCGATGAAGGGCAGCCTGACCAGAATGAATGCCCTCCAGGAATGCATTAGTGTGATGCAATTCCCTTTCTACACCCTGGATGGCATTCAAAATGGTGGACTGCCCAACAGTGAGGGACCTGAGGAGGTCAATGGCCTCCTCACTGAGGGCAGCAGAGGTGACAGGGGCAGGGGCTGAGGTGTCTGGGGCGAAGGTGATGCCCACCCTCCTGGATGAGCAGGCACAGGGCGAAGGCTGAGGGGCTGCTGGGAGGGTGTGCTGGTAGGGGGGGGGTGGCGGCTGTACCTGTAGAAGTGGGGGGCACAGATTTTGCCACCACCACAAGGGAGCTCCCATCGGAGGACGAGTTCGTGTCGCTGGTTGCTGATCCTGTCCCCGCCTTGAAGCTCCCCTCGCCCTCCGTCCCACTGGTGTATTCTGAGTCTGTGGTGTGGCCCTCCATGGCCATGTGGGATGCAGCTCCCTCGTGCTCCAGTGCCACTGTACCTCCACCTGATGATGCTGATGCACACAAGAACAGGGAGACCACAAAAAGGGGGACGACGACTGAAGAAAGACAGGTTGAGTGCATGGCTTACCGCTACCGTTGGCGGACAATACAGACACAGCCCCCTGCACTACGCCGCGCTGTTGGGCTCTATAGATGCAGTTCCTGGGATATGGCCTACATGGCTATGGTCGACATCTGCACACATAGATGACACAGGGGCATGTATACCTGTACTTGGCACTCTACAGAGGTGCCACATGGCCTGCATTACGGAGGGGCCTAGCCTACGGAACTCGCCCTGGCCTAGGGGAACCCACAGCACTCTTCCCCCACCCAGACACCTTCACTGCGCGCAAAGTCCACAGAGTGATGTTGTACTCTCCCCCTTGTGTCTGCTGTGATGCCCTCAAGCGCCCATCCAACTCTGGGTAGGCCACCGCCAGGATCTGGAACATCAGGGGGGTCATGGCGCGACGGGCACCCCTCCCACGTTGGGAGGCCATCCCCAGCTGAGCCTCCGCCGTCTTCTTGCTCCAGCGGCGAATGTCCTCCTATCTTTTATGGCAGTGGGTGCTCCGTCTTTGGTGGACCCCCAGAGTCCGGACGTCCTTGGTGATGGCACGCCAAATATCCTTCTTCTGGTGGGCGCTGACCTAAATGAAATGTACAGGGGAAGAAGAGAAGTCATTAGCAACTGCACCGTCGAAGTGAGTGGCCCCCATCCCTACCCTTGCCATGTGGCACATGCATTCACAGTCCATCATGCACGCAGAACTGTGCCCCCTTCCTTCTTACAACCAGCCCTCTCCACTCAGGCATAGCCCATACAACGTGCTCCCTGTGTACTTACCTGTTGGTCTGGAGGACCATAGAGTAGCGCGTACTCGAGGAGGACCCCGTCCACGAGCTTCTCCAACTCCTGTGCAGTGAAGGCAGGGGCCCTTTCCCCAGACGCACAAGCCATTGTCTCTTCCAGACCGAGGTCACAGCAGCACTTGCAGTGTAGGTCCTCTCCTGTCGAAGATCAGGTATCGAGTGATTGAACAGATAGAAAATGGCGGTCACGTCCGCGGCGGTGACATCCGCGGCGGGTGTACCATCACCGCCGGCGCACTTCGTCATTGGCTCCTGGGACCCATAGGGTCCAATGTTAACCAATGCAGCATTGCGCTGCGCTCTTAGACCGCCTACCGCGACGGTGTACAACGCCAGCGCAGTTACCTCACATCCCATTGTCCCACTTTAGAGGTCAGGCAGCCGCCATTTCAGGGGCCCACATAGCTTCATTTTCAACTGCGTCACACATACCTAGGCCTAGACTCAACACACATACAAGCAACTTTTTGGATTATGTTTCGTGTTTTGTGTAGTCTGTGGGTACATACCTCTGAGTTGTTTGACTCTGTGGTCACTGTTGTCCTAGGCACCGTCCTCTGGGACATGTGAGGAGATGGCGGAATCCTCCAGTGTACTGACCGCTGGTGGACCTGTTGACAATGGAGGAGCGACATTTAATCATCACCTACAGGTTTGACCGTGCCACAATCCAGGAACTGTGTACCCAGTTGGAGCCTGACCTGATGTCAACAATCCGCCATCCCAGAGGAATCCCCCCTCCAGTGCAGGTGCTATCAGGGCTCCATTTCCTTGCAAGTGGGTCATTTCAAACAACAGTGGCCATAGCATCAGAGATGTCCCAGCCCATGTTTTCAAACGTGTTGTCCAGAGTGTTGTCTGCCCTTCTGAAACACATGTGGAACTACATCGTTTTCCCTCAGGTGGAGGATTTGCCTACAGTGAAAGGTGACTTCTATGCCCTTGGACATATCCCTAACATCATAGGTGCCATTGATGGGACCCATGTAACTCTGGTCCCCCCCCCCACAGGTGTGAACAGGTGTACAGGAACCGGAAGAGTTATCATTCCATGAATGTACAGATGGTATGTTTGGCAGACCAGTACATCTCCCACGTAAATGCTATGTTCCCTGGCTCTGTGCATGACGCCTACATCCTGCGGAATAGCAGCATCCCTTATGTGATGGGTCAACTCCAGAGGCACCGGGTGTTGCTATTAGGGGACTCTGGTTACCCCAACCTGTCATGGCTACTGGCCCCAGTGAGGAATCCCAGGATCAGGGCAGAGGAACGCTACAATGAGGCCCATGGGCAGAGTAGGAGGGTTATTGAACGCACCTTCAGCCTCCTGAAGGCCAGGTTCAGGTGCCTCCATATGACAGGGGGTTCCCTATTCTACTCACCAAGGAAGGTGTGCCAGATCATTGTGGCCTGCTGTATGCTTCACAGTTTGGCTTTGCGACGCCAGGTGTCCTTTCTGCAGGAGGATCGTCCAGATGACGGTGTTGTGGCAGCTGTGGAGCCTGTGGACAGTGATGAGGAGGAAGCAGAGGAAGAAGACATTGACAACAGGGACTCAGTTATCCAGCAATATTTCCAGTGACACACAGGTGAGAAAACATTCCTGCCTACTACAAGTACTTTCACACTTCTACCTCTATCAATTTCAACCAGTATATGGTAACTGAGTTGTACATTTCCATTACGGTTTCACAGGTGTGGTTTCCAACGTGTGTCATCTGGTTAGGTTCCTCATGTACTTGAGATGTGTGACATAGGTATGTTGACATTACAATTGAGAACGCATTTTGTCACTGTCATTGCTAATATACATTTTCTAAATCACAGACTGACTCCAGGTTGTTTTGTGCTTCAAGGGTGTTTATTGCAGTGCTAAATATTGGAGGGGGGTTGTAAAATGGTGAGGGGTGATGGTGGAGGACTGTCCATGGCAGAGTCCAGTCTATGAGTCTCACAGGTGCATTGCCCATATGGGCATAGGAAGTGGAGCTGGGGCAGTTCCAATATGGACAGGGTTACAAAGTGGGACAGCAGGATGACAATCAGGGTGGTCTTATTTCTTGGCATGGGTCTTGCCATCGTGCTCTGTCTTGTTCCTGGTTCTCAGGGACTGCTTGTGGGGTGGTTCTCCGTCTGCAGGGTGTGGGGTGCTGGTGTGGTGGTCCTGTGGCGGTGCCTTCTGTCCACTAGCGCCGGCAGAGGTGGTGGGCAGTTCATCGTCCTGGCTAGTGTCAGGGGCCCCTTGGAGTGCCACAGCGTCCCTCCTGGTGTTGAGTATCTCCTTCAGCACCCCTACGATGGTGCCCAGGGCGGTGCTGATGGTTCTGAGTTCCTCCCTGAAGCCCATATACTGTTCCTCCTGCAGGCGCTGGGTCTCCTGACACTTGGCCAGGACCGTCACCATCGTCTCCTGGGAGTGGTGGTATGCTCCCATGATGGAGGAGAGGGCCTCGTGGAGATTGGGTTCCCTAGGCCTGTCTGCCCCCTGTCGCACAGCAGCCTTCCCAGTTTCCCCTGTGTTCCTGTGCCTCTGTCCCGGGGACTGTGTGCCCACTACAACTGCCCCCAGGTCCCTGTTGTTGTTGGGGTGGTGGGTTATCCTGGGTTCCCTGTAGTGGTGGACACACAGCTGATTGACGTGTCCTGGGGACGGAGGTATGGGCCCACTGGGTGGGTGCTGTACTGGTGTTACCAGAGGGTGGAATGTCTGTGGTGGGCTGTGCCTGTGTGAGGGGAACCAACTGTCCCGAGGTCCACGATGGTCCGGGCTGGTCATCTAGGTCCAGCTGGACAGAGCTGCTGTCATCACTGTGGACCTCTTCTGTGGGTGGGGTGGAGATGTCTGGACCCTCCTGTCTGGAGACGTTGGGTAGTGGTCCTGCAGGGGTGGAAAGGCATGATTATTGAATCTGTGTGTTTCATGGTGTGCAATGGGTGGGTGACCGTGTACCCCAGTGCGGGCATTCCTGTGTGTGGGCTTCTGTGATAATGGTTGAGGGGGGTGTTATGGGTATGTGCAGTGGGCATGCTTTAGTGATGGGTGTCCATGCTTTGTTTTTGCATGCAGGGCTTGGTATTGGGATGTGTGGTTTGTGATATTGGTACATTTGTGAGGAGTTGGAGTGATAGGGGTGGGGGCGAGGGTGGGGGTCTGTGATAGCATGCAGGTACAGTGAGGGATATGATAGTTAAGATTTGACTTACCAGATTCCATTCCTCCAACGACTCCTGCGAGGCCCTCAGGATGCATTATTGTCAAGACCTGCTCCTCCCATGTTGTTAGTTGGGGGGGGTGGAGGTGGGGGTCCGCCGCCAGTCCGCTGTACTGCGATGTTGTGTCTGGAGACCATGGAATGCACCTTCCCCCTTAGGTCGTTCCACCTCTTCCTGATGTCGTCCTGATTTCTTGGGTGCTGTCCCACTGTGTTGACCCTGTCGACTATTCTTCTCCATAGCTCCATCTTCCTAGCAATGGAGGTGTGCTACACCTGTGAGCCAAATAGCTGTGGCTCTACTCGTACGATTTCCTCCACCATGACCCTGAGCTCCTCCTCCGAGAACCTGGGGTGTCTTTGCCGTGCCATGGGGTGGTGTAGGTGATGTGTGGGGTGGTGTATGTGGTGATAAGTGTGGTGATATGTAGTGGTGTGTGGTGTTTTGTGCATGGATGTTATGTGGGTGATGGAGTTGTGTGCCTGTGGATGCTTGGTTGTAGATTGTAGTGTCTCTCTCTGGCCTTCGGTCGTGAATTGTGGTCGTAGGGGTTTGTGGGTGATGTGGGTGTGTGTTTTATATAGTATTGTGTGTGTGGGAGTGGTGTGTGTATGTGTATCAGGTGTGTGTATTTCAAATTATCCAATGTGGTGGTGTTTTGGAGATGTGTGTGTATTTTGAGCAGAGCGGTGTGTACCGCCAATGGAATACCGCGGTTGAAAGACCGCTGCGTGGATTCGTGGGTCGTGATAGCATGGGCGTATTTCTGTTGGCGTGACGGTGTCGGTTTTGTTTTTGCCAGTTTATCACTGACCTTTGGTGTGGCGGACTTGTGTGAGTGTCTGAATTTTGTCGGATTTCAGGATGTGGGTCATAATAGCTGTGGCGGATTTCCGCGGGCGCAGCGGTGTGTTGGCGGTCTTCTGCACAGCGGTAAGCGGCTTTTACCGCCAATGTTGTAATGACCCCCTAAATGTGTTAGGCAAGTTATTGCGTAACGAGTAGATCATTGTAATTCTTTCTGAAGGCCCACCTGTGGGATGTTATATTCTAGGCTCCTTGCGCGTAACTTTGAGCAGTTCCAGTAGTACGATTACTATAGCTATGTTGCTTCTAGATGGGTGTGAGTGTAGTATTGGGGCAAACTGAAATTCCAGGCAATCCTGTTGAAAGGCCCGTTTACACTCGGAAACGTCTAAGGGTGGTTCTACTGCTTTTTAATATGAAGAGGGCAGCTTCTATGCGTGGCAAAAAATGCATCGACTACTGTTGCGTTGCAAATGAAATGTGCAAATTAGGCTATTTTTCTTTTGTTTTTACTGGCTAGGGTTTTGGGCCGGATATATATTTATGTCTGTAAGTATATTGTTTTTACTGTATTGATTTTAATTAATCGAACAGTCAATAAAAATATAATAAAACGTTAATCTCCTTTGCAATGACCACTGTTTATTTGCAAAACTCATTACAAAGTAGAAAAGCCAGATTTAATTTCGCTGTTTAAACTGCAATGTTAATTATGATTCCTATTCTGCTTATTCCCTTGACCCTGGCAGCAGGCATTACGACATTCAAACTCTTCTGTAATACCTTATCGATAAAGTTGAATGACTGTTGTTTCTTTATTTCAGGCGACTGAGGTATAAGAAGTCGCTTGTAATAAGGAAATTACAGGTGAACTTTTATACGGGGTTTGCAGGCTCTCATTTATTATAACTAGAAAAACATATTATAACATTATAACACATTATAACTAGAAAAACAGACTTGCAGATTTTGGATGTCCCCCAAATGACCCTCTTAAAAACCCTTTCCAGGTTTCCAGGAAGAGGTTTCATAGAGTATAAAAGGCTTGTCCTGGAAATGTAGAAAATGATGAATATCACTGAAGGCAATCAAGAGAGATTTGTAAACAGATGGCTAGGTGTACCTAAGGTGCATTGGAGTTAGGTGGATCAGTGCCCTTAATATTAAGTGTAATGTCTTGATCTAGTTGAGTTCGGATGTAGAATTCCAGGGTGATGCTTGACAGAGGACTTTAAAGCTTTGTTTACAGATCGTCACTGTTCACGCACTCAAAAGGGACTCATTTTGTTCTACATGCAACATTTTGAGAATCACTCTTCAGCCAGACCTAACAAGCATGAAATACCTATCAGAACCCATTACTTATGTTTTTCCACAGAGCCTCCTTAGTTTTATATGAATGCACTATCCTATCACGAGGAGTTGAAGCTTACTACAGCCAAACCATGAAATGGAAAGAGCAGTTTAGACACATTTGAAATCTTACTGTCTTCATAAATATTTATAAAGCACTCCTTGGGCGATACTAATATTACGTGAGTGGCACATTTTATATAGAAGAAACTATAGAACAGTGTATTGTCACTATCTTAATAGAACTATGGTAATGCTGTTATACATTTACATCTGCATTACCAAGCAAACTTAATTTTTGGTAAATAAAAAGATTTTCACAAAAAAGTAAAATTGAGACATGTTCAAGTATTTAATTGATGCCTGTTTTGGAATTCAATTCTATTGTTAGATTACCAAATACGTTATGAAACCTTAGTTTGACTGATATTAATTACAGTTGCATGCGCATGCAGCTGATGACATTTTAATTTTTCCCAGCAAGTTCTTCTTTTGTTTGGGGACTAATAGAAAGAGCACGCCTGGATTTCATAACAAACGTGAATTTCTTAATTATTTTAGACAGTCAGGAAAAACGGCTGCAATTTACATGCACCTGGTATTGATTAATCTAAAACAGCATTTGAAATATGCACGTGATGTTGAGTGAAAGGCACCTAACAAAGAAATCATAGTGGAAATGTTACCTAGTGCCATTTATGTTTGAGGTATTTTGAAAGATTATTTTCATATTTTATCACTGTGTCCACTTTTGAATTTTCTTTTACATTATTGTGCTGCTTTGGAGGTGCTATACTAATGCCCATGGATAGGCCAAGTCGCATTTTGGGTGTATATTTATCCAATCCCCGCCCTATTGCCCGGCATGTTTTGTTGTTGGACGGACTCCAGCGAGGGTAGGCCAGCTACGTTCTCTTAGTTTTTTATCACTTCTTCTTTGCTGACCATGGAGCAAGCAATCGCCATTTTGTGGAGCCAGTGTATGTGTACGGTGGCCATTTTTCCTTTGTTCTCCATATTTCCACCCCTACTGACCACATGGTGAATGCCCTCATCCAGTGTGTGTTTCTGATTAATAAATATTTCATTCCACGTCTAAAAGCCATTTTCCAGGCGTTCTGACATTAGAAAAAGCCTATGTCATGTTTGATCGTTTTTGTTTTTTACCTCATATATTGTTCCTGATATATTTATTTGTGCTTGTGGCCAATTGTAATAATTTGTAGTACATATTTAGTTATTTGTAATTATTTTTTTCTCATCTCATATGCTTTGAAGGACACCAGGTATATATCAATTCATTTATTTGATTTTTACCTGTCTCCCATAAGGACCCAATAAGTCCTGTAGGGACATTAACTATTGTTTTGATTAGTTTAATCAATGGGTGTCTGCCCCTGCCTACAATATGGCCCAATGGGCCCTGGAGACACACCAGATATTTTACAATAAACCTCTTGCTTCCTCCCATAGGTGTCCCATGGGCCTTGCTTTTATCAAATTATTAGATTTCTATAATAGTTTATAATGATGTTGGTAGGTAAGATATATACTGTTCACATTTTGGGACTTCTTTGCACTTGAGCTGCATGATGAGCACATCACAGAATGCCAACCTTGCTGCACATTAGTGTGAAACGGTAGGTAAGGTGGACATTACAGTACAGAGGGCCAACAGGCATATTTGAATAATCAACCCACAATTGTGTGGGAAGAGTAGCTCAAAAATATTGCTGCTGGCGATAGATAATATGAATTGGAACTCAGAGAAGGAGAGGATGGCGCGAAAGAAGATGTGAAGCAACCCTGTGACCGTTGCCATTAGTGAGCATTCACTACCTGCAGTAAGCTTAGCATGGCACAAGTAGAAAAGGAATGTAGCTACCCAGAAGCATCCAAGCAGCGTACTTGATACATGTGAGGTATCATCAAACAGAAATCAGCCACAATAACTGTCTATCAATCTTATGTTCATCAGGGACTGCTGCATTACTGAACTCATGAAAATGACAATCTCTTCAAAAGGAAACTGGCAAACATGTTAATGTATGACTTTCTGCCTTTCTCTTTCATAGACGATAAAAGGCGTCTTGAATTTGTGGCGATCCTCTGTCCAAAATAGATGATTCCAAGCCAGACCTATATGTTCACTGTTGTTGTGCCAGCACTGCACTATCAAGTGCTGGAATGGTGACAGAATCCACTGCACAATAGACATTTGGACCAGTTGTCAAGCAACAGACTACCTGTGCATCACTGCACACTGGGTCTCCGATGTGGGGTTAAGAAAAGGCTAGCCACTGGCAACACTACTGAAGATGCTTTTCAAGTAATCTGCTGGCATGCTACAGTTGCAATGTTCTCCATGAAGAAATCAAACACAGCTGCCAACATTTTAGAAGAATTAAAATCAAAGTCTTTGAATGCTTTCAACCCAAAGGTTTCAGAAAAGATCTTGCTGCCATTGATAATGACAGTACCATTGTCAAAGCTATAGGTGATGGAGGATACTTTAAAGTTCTAGGTATAGTACATTGCATCAAACTAATAGCGCAAGAGTTCCTCAGAAAAGAAGTAATAGTCAACAACAACTGTTCACCGGTTGCAGGATTTGCAGTCTTTTCATCCATTCTATTGAAGCCTGCAAGCAGTTGAGGACCATTCAGTGCACTAGAAAAGTACCTTTAAATGCCCTCATCTGAGAGAGACCAACCTGTTGGAATTCTATATTCTATATGTAGCAATTCCTGTTTGAGTAGGAGAGGTCTATTAATAATTATGTACTGCAAAGGAGAAGGGATGCAACTGCCAATGTGTTGGCCATCAGACCTTTAAAGTAAACCTACAAGGGAGAGGCAAATAGCTCGATGAACCTTTTGACTCACTTTTAGGTTTTCCCACCACACACCCTGCACATGCACAGATCAATAACAATCAATAACATTAGTCAGTAAGTGTCACACACCATGGCCTTGCAGTCATGAATAACCACACCTTTATGCAAAAGTTAGAATGTTTATTTCCCTATATTAACAATGCTAATGTTAAGTAGCTTAATCTCAAAATCAAATGATAAACATACAGAAACAATACTGGTTGTCCAAAGCGGCGAAACAATAACAATCTAATCAATGCTTGAGCTACTACACAATCTAAAGCTACACTAAAAATTAATAGCAAGAATAACTGTCCAAGCGATATTACATACAATTAGATTGTAGCAAAGAAAAGACATCAGCTGTTATTACATGTGGCGGATTTCATCAGTGAGAATCCTAATTAACATCAGATTAGAATAGCATGTTTGGGCTTCATGCAAAACAATTTAGTCAACACAAATTTGGAAAAACATCCAAATATGGCTCTATCAAAATAGCAGTTGGTACCTAGAAACAAAAGCAAATAGACATAGCATTCAGTAATGTCAGTGTATATCTGTCTTCAGTAAGGTTCAGCAAGCTAAGATAGTCTTCATCATCAGGACATCAGTCTGTTCAGTGAGGCATCAGGATTCAGCCTCAAAGTTCAGAAAAAGCATAGTCCCTCTAAGCAGTTCGAAAGAATATACCTAGTAGCCTAACTCAAGAAGAAGAGGGAGAATGGCGTGTCTCTCTCTCTGGGTGCAGTCTGGCTAAGTTAGATTTCCTAAAACTACTTCCCACATCCTAATTGGTCAGAGAATTGCATGTTCACAGTTAGTCCAATTAAACTAAAACCCTTAATCTAAAGTTCTTCTACTACATGGTTCACATGTTGACTATTGGCTCCTGTTCTTCCGTTCTCGTCATTTGTGCTCATCAGGTATCAATATTGTTGCAGCTTATACTCCAGTCAGTGATTTCATTGTCTTCTCCTGGGAAAGTCAGTCTCACACACATTATATTACACATTGTTGCACTAGCAAGTATCTCATCTCCTAGCAAGAAAGCAGTTCTCATAAGAAAAGACTTCAGCTACAACACTTGGTCAGCACAGTGGAAGATTACAATTTAAACAAAAGTATACATTTTATAAGTCGCTTAAGAAATGCAGCTTGACATGAGGCTGTGCAACTAAGCCAAGACCCTGCTAAGTTAAGGCCTACAACTAATGAAGCTAATACCTTAAGCTTGACCTTTAATATGACATATTACTACGTTAATCAAACATAAGCTCAATATTTCATATTAATAAGCCATTAATAAGGACACTTCATGAACATTGGCAGCCACTCATGTGGCGCACCTTCAAATGCGTGCATTATTTTTCTCTAAGTTAATACATTTTCTATGCAAATTCAATACTCAAAATGTATGAGTATTCATTAATATTTTCATTAATAACTTCTGCGTTAAAAAGGTCACGATGATGGAGGCTGACAAAAGGGATCTAGTGGAGTGCCTGAGCCAAATGCTAGTGCCTTTTGGGATCTTGACGTTAAAAATCAGTAAGGAGGGCAGTACCATGAGCCAAGCAATCTCGTTGCTGCACATGCTGCAGGAACATTTGCAAAAGGTGGAGTAAACATTCAAATGTCAATAAGGAAGCAACTGGTTTGGTCAACAGCTTCACCCTTTTTGTGAACACAAATCGAAGGCAAAAAGAGATGGTGCCCTCCAAAGAGAACATTTGTGCAACAATACTGGATACACAGTACAAACTGAAGCTGTCTATTTTCATTTATATTTCATCAAATTTGTTTACAAAAAGTGAATGATCATGAAAGCGAGTGACCTAGATGATGAATAATTGCAAATTCTAGGCAGAACTGCAGTGCTGACTTCAACCTTCAGATAGGATGCTGTTGGCCCAGAATCGAGAAGCATGTTGCAACTGGAGCAGCAGCACCCAAAAGTTGCAACACCATTGTCTCCTACTAAACCTACAGAAGCAACTTCACACTTCAAACATTAGCACTGGGTTAGTTTATGAATACAACAGAGCTCAAGTGAACAGATGCAGGCAACTAAGAAACAACAAGTGGCACTTAGGAGGATGATATAGGGCTATTTGAATGACCTAACAGACATCTGCCTGGATCAAGCTTCATTGACCTATTGGCATGAAAAGAAGGAACAGCAGCCAGAACTCAGCAGGCTAGCAATAACCTATCTTGCTTGTCCTGTAGTCAATGTATCTTCAGAGCACCTGTTCTCCTGATTGTCCCCCTTGTCTCCCACTCAGTCACCTTGAACTGCTGTTGCTCCCCTTCCTATGGCCCATTGGACACTGAACCTGTGTTACAAACAGACTGGAACAATACCCTTAACTTTCCTCCATCATCACCCCATTCCATTGCACCATCCCCTAAATTTCTTAGCACTACAATAAACACCCTTCAACACATCTCGACTACTCGTATGTCATGTGTTGAAAATGTGTAGTCATGGAAATAGTTACATCCATTACAAATGAACTGTACATTGTGAGAGCATAGAAATAATGACCTGTAGCTGGCTGTAGTCAGCACATCAGTACACAGTTGTTATAGCACTAACATCTGTAAAATGACAAAACATAGGTGACAGTAAGTAGAGTTAAAAGGAAGTTAAGGCCATACACAAATAGTCATAGAAATGTGAAGTTGCACTTTCTCACCTGTGTGTCATTGGAAGTACTGACGGATAACTGATGTTCTGTTGTCCTCATCCTCAGCCTCTTCATCCTCACTGTCATCAGGGTCTAATGCTGCCACAGGGGCATCTCCTGACTCCTCCTCCTGCAGAAAGGGTACATGGCGTCTGAGGGCCAGGTTGTGCAACATGCAGCATGCCACTACTATCTGGCAGACCTTCTCGGGTGAGTAGCACAGGGCTCCACCTGTCGGATGGAGGCACCTGAACAAGGCCTTCAGGAGGCCAATGGTCCTTTCGATGATCCACCTGATTTGCCCATGTGCCTGATTATAACGTGCTTCAGCCCTTGTCCTGGCATTCCTCACAGGAGTCAGCAGCCACAATAGGTTTGGGTATTGAGGGACAACATTTAGCCACACACTATCCTATGGGGTCAACACTAGAGGCATACACTAACATACAGTGGGTGGGGACCAAGGCTCACCTATTAGCCACACTCTGTGCCTCTTTAGTTGGGCCATCACATTTGGGATGCTGCTATTCTTCAGGACAAAGGCACCATGCACCGACCCAGGACACTTAGCATTTACATGGGAGATGTACTGGTCCTCTAGGCACACTATCTGTACATTCAGGGAGTAGAAACTCTTACTATTCCTGTACACCTGTTCATTCTGGTGGTGGGGGGGGGGCAAATGCAATATGTGTCCCATCAATCACCCCAATAATATTGGGGATATGTCCCATTGTATAGAATCTGGCCTTCACAGTGGCCAAATCTTCCACCTGGGGGAAAGCAATGTAGCTGCACAGTTGTTTTATCAGGGCAGACAAGACTCTTGCCAGCACGATTGAGAACATTGGCTGTGACATTCCTGCTGCCAAGCCCACTGTCACTTGGAAAGAACCAGTTGCCAGGAAATGGAGCACTGATAGCACTTGCACAAGAGGGGGGATCCCAGTCGGAGGATGGATAGATGAGATCAGGTCAGGCTCTAACTGGGCACACAGCTCTGTGATTGTGGCCTTGTCCAGTCTATAGGTGAGTATAATTTGTCTGTCCTCCAGTGTAGCTAAGTCCACCACGGGTCTGGACATGGGGGTATGTCTCCAACTCCTATTCATCCGCAGCAGTAGGTATCTAAGGGACACAAGAGTGAGTAGGCTGTCACAATTGGAACAACAAAACCACAACTGCAGTCCACATGGTGCACTTATGTATTGAGACACTGTTAATGGCGAAGTATGTGCCAATCTAATCTGTGACACAGTAATTGCCGATATGCCTGTTTCCTCCCCTGAAATGGGACTACCTGTCCTGTATATGGGGACAGGTGAAAGTGAGGTAACTCCGCCAACGTTGAGCATCGTGGCAGAAGGCGTCTTGCACCGCCGTGCAATTCCTCATTGGATAAAATTGGCTCAATGGAGTACAGTGGCAAATGGGGATCTACGCCGGCGGTGACGGTGTACACCGCTGCCAATGTGACTGCCATTTTCTATTTGATTCCTCACTTGTTTCCTGACCTTCAACAGGAGAACACCTACACGGCGTGTCCTGCTGTGACCTGTGTCTGGAACCTATCATTGCCCATGTGACCAGAGAACGGGCCCCAGCCTTCACTTCGGAGGAGTTGGAGAGACAGGTAGATGGGGTCCTACCACAGTACGGGCAGTTGTATGGACCTCCAGACCAAAAGGTGAGTACACATTTTGGGCACAATGCATGTGGAAAGGATGCATGGAGATGTGTGTGCAAGCATCGTGTCATTGGGATGGGGGTGGGTAAAAGTCTTCAGGCTCTGTACATGTTGTGCGCTCGGCTATGTGTGCCAATGGTGATATGGTATGGTGGGCCATTTGTGTGACAGGCTGGAGTGTTTGTTTAATGGTGTTCTCCTGTCTGTAATGCCTCTGCAGGTGAGAGTCCATCAAAAGAAGGGAATGTGGCGTGCCATCTCCAAGGACATGCGGACCGTGGGGGTCTATGGCAGGAGGCGCACCCACTGTCGGAAACGACTGTCGGAAACGTTGGGAGGATCTGAGATGCTGGGCATGGAAGACTGTGGAGGCCCACCTGGGGATGGCCTCCCAATGAGGAAGGGCTGCCCGTCGGATCCTGACCCTCCTGATGGCCCACATACTGGCAGTGGCCTACCTTGAGCTGGGCGCTTGAGGGAATCACAGCAGCCACAAGGGCATGAGTACAGTCATTTCATATTTTGCCTGGTGGTGGGTATCTGGGTGGTGATGTGTGTTAGTGGGTGCCCCTAAGGCCAGGCCAGACATTACATTGTAGGTCATCCAAAGGGTAATGGGTGTGTGACAAATACAGGTAACCTAGCTTGTTAGCAGTCATTTTCAGTCAGGGCATTGTGGGTCCCAGGAGTGCTGCTGTTGCCGGTGTGTGCTCCTCATCTTGCCTTAGTGACTAGCCATATAACTGGTAGCGCAATATATAGTGCTTAAGCCTGTTCCCTCTGTGTGATGGTGATGTGTATACCAATAGTGGTGTTGGTGCTGTCACTGACCTAGTGTATCCTTTGTCTCTCTCCACGCTTTCTTGTTTTGTCATCCTGTCCTTGTGTGCATTAGCATCATCTGGCAGGGGAGCAGAGGCACCGGCGACAGAGGGAGCTGCATCCCATAGGGCCCAGGAGGCAGGGTCCACCGACGCTGAGGGAACCTGTGGGATGGAGGGTGAGGGGAGCACCACGGCAGAGACTGGAGGAGACAACACAGACTCAGATACCTCCTCCGATGGGAGCTCCCTGGTGGGTGCGGACACCTCTGTGACCACACCAGTTGCAGGTACAGCTGTCACACCCATACCAGCACCGCCCTCCCAGCAACACCTCAGCGAGTTTCCCTGCCTGCTCACCCAGGAGGGTGGGCACCTTCTTCCTCTCAGGCACCTCAGGCCCTGCCCCAGTTAGCCCTGCTGCCATGAGTGAGGAGGCTATTGACCTCCTGAGAGCCATCCCTGTAGGGCAGTCAACCATTGTGAATGCCATCTAAGGGCTGGCATCCCAGATGCAGCAATAAAATGCATTCCTGGATTGGCAGTCCAACAGAAATCGATTCAGGCTCTGGCCTCCTCTCTGATGGCAGCCACTGTCCCTGTTTCTACTGTCCCCCTTCAAACTTCCACTTCCCAGTCCCATTCTCCTCAACCCGAACCAATCCCAGGCACACATACAGATGAGCATGACACAAGACAAGACCCAAAAGTGTCACAGGCAAACACAAGCACCACACTTCTTCCCACAAACACTCACGCAAACACCATACAGTTGGAGACACGACAACATCCACTGCCTCCACTGTCTCCCCCTCCTCCATCTCCCTCCCAGTCACGTCCACACTCACACCTGCATGCACTACATCAACATCCACTACCAGCATTCTCACACCAAGCAGAACACACACCTCACTGGCAGACACCTCCACAACAGCCGTGCATGTGTCCCCACTGTCCTCTCCCATCCTGTCTGTCCCCCCTCCTAAAGGACACAAACGCAAGCACTCACACACCCAACAGCCATCCACCTCACATCAGCATACGGCCCATGCACCTGCACCAAAATCAGTAGACATACACCTCCTACAACTACTCCAGCAACCTCCATCCCATTACTCATCCTTCCTCCCGCCCTACGTCCCTAAAAAGCTTTTCCTTTCCCAAACTGACCTCTTCCCTCCCCTGTCCTGCACGTATGAGCAGGGTAACAAGGACACAGCCCAGCACCTCAGCCAAACAGTCCACGGGGACAGCAGTAGCAACACCTCGTCATGGTGGTAAGGATACCACACCTTCATCAAAGAAAGGGAAGGAGGCTGCACCTCCTGCCAAGAAGAGGAAGGAGCCTGCACCTCCATTGAGAAGGGGGAAGAGGCCATCCACCCCTGCCAGGAAGGGTAAGGGATCCACGCCCCATGAAATGGAGGAGACAAAGCCCTTTACTCCAGCCAATTCTGTCAGGGTAACACCTACACCAGCCCAGGAGGCTCCTTCTTCCACTGCCACACTGCAGCCAACAGCAACTGCAGAGGCTGCCCAGGAAGCACCTCCATCCCCCAACACACTGCAGCCATCACCACCAGAGGACGCCATGTAGGTCACCCTCCAGGGGCTGCTGTACAAGTTGCCCCCTCCAGAACCAGTGGGAAAGTCACCCACTCCAGGGACTGTGGCCTTGCACTCCCCAGGACAGAGCAATGGGCAAGTTGCCCCCTCCAGAACCAGTGGGAATGTCACCCACCTTAGAGACTGTGGCCTTGCTCTCCCCAGGACAGAGCAATGGGCATGGATCCCCCTCCAGAACTAGTGGGCTTGTTCCTGCATCCAACTGAGGTGCCTCTACCACCCCTGGGGTGCCTGCTCATTTGCAAACTGATGCCCCTGCAGAGTACTATCCATATGAGGTCAGGATTTGAGTTGGGCCTTAGACTGTGCCCTGCGTCCATGTGGGCCCTTTGAACATTGGACTGGGCAGTGTCCCTTTGTGTACATGTGTACAAATCTGTTTCATTGACAAATCGAATAAGTTATTTATATGTTGATTTGATTGCAATTACTTCTGTCCATTCCTGTTGTCCTTGGATTATTCTGCCGTTTTTCAGAGACTAAGGGGGTCATTCTAAGTCTGGCGGGCGGCGGATGCCGCCCGCCAGACTTCCCCCTCCGAAATACCGCTCCGCGGTCGAAAGACCGCGGAGGGTATTCTAAGTTTTTCCCTGGGCTGGCGGGCGGTCGCCAAAAGACCGCCCGCCAGCCCAGGGAAAAACTCCCTTCCCACGAGGATGCCGGCTCGTAATCGAGCCGGCGGAGTGGGAAGGTGCGACGGGTGCTGTTGCACCCGTTGCGTATTTCACTGTCTGCCAAGCAGACAGTGAAATACTTGTAGGGGCCCTCTTACGGGGGCCCCTGCAGTGCCCATGCCAATGGCATGGGCACTGCAGGGGCCCCCAGGGGCCCCGCGACCCCCCCTACCGCCATCCGGTTCCTGGCGGGCGGACCGCCGGGAACTGGATGGCGGTAGGGGGGGTCGGAATCCCCTCGGAGGATTCAATAGGGCGGCGGTACACTGGCGGGAGACCGCCAGTGTTGCCGGTCTGACCGCGGCTTTACCGCCGCGGTCAGAATGCCCTGTCAGAATGCCCATGTCAGAATGCGGTGCTCCCGCCGACCCTGGCCCCGGCGGTCTAAGACCGCCGGGGTCAGAATGACCCCCTAATTGTTTTTAATGTGCAGCTGGTTGTGTGTATGGTGTGTGTGTGGATGCTCTGTGTCTGTGTCACTCTCATTTTCCTCCCTCCCTCCCTTGTGTCCTAGGTGGCTGTACTCACCGTCGGCGGTGGCGTTGGTGATCCAGATGGAGCATAACGTAGAAGATCATTGGGAAAAATTGCATTTTGGGTTCCATGGCGGTGTTGTTTTTCCCTGTGTCTCCAATGGTGAGTCCTTTTTCTTCTGTGATGTGTTTCTACCAGGCTTTTGATAGCATTGGTCCCACCCCGGAAAAGGTGACGGATTGCAGGCTCAAAATATGGTGGGCGGTACTTTGTCTTGCGTCTGGCTGTTGGCGGCTTCCACAGTGCTGAGAGTTGTGTCCGTCGTGGCAGTTGGAGTTATCACCACCATGGTCATAATTTGGCGGTAATTACCGCCAGCCTGTTGGCAGTATTACCGCCACTTTATCACTCACCGCCAGGGAAATAATGTGGGCCTAAGTCTCTTTTTGCAGGAATTACATCCAGTTCTCTGGACGCTCCTTACCCCTCTAAGGTGTTACAGTTGGTCACGGATCATATCTCTAATGTACTTAAAGCTACCTTTGCAGAAGTGCTGGAGTCTAGGATTTTTCCAGCTACCTGGAAAGAGGCAATTGTTATACCACAGAAAAACAAACCTGGGGGTGATCCCGCTAATCTGAAGAATTTAACCCAATCTCCCTCCGGGCTGCTCCAGCTAAGATTCTTGAAAAGCATCTCAATGTTTAACTTTCTGACTATCTTCTAGAGAAAGGTTGCCTGGATCCCTCCCAACATGGGTTTCAGCAGTTCTGCAGCACAGAGTCCGCTTTAATTGCCACTTCTGACTTCATACGCAGACAAGTGGACCAAGGAGGAGTAGCCATCTTGGTCATATTGGATCTTTCAGCAGCATTTGACACATTTTCCCCCCAGTTGATGGTGCACCGTTTACAACAGGAAGGGGTGAGAGACGCTGCCCTAGGTATTTTGGAGTCCTTTTTGAGTGAGATATCTATTGTTGGGAGTTGTGTGGAGTATGGAGCCACCCCTTTCCACTCCCCTGTGGTGTTCCTCAGGGTTCGTTGCATAGCCCTACCTTTTATTTAACTTAAATGTGGCACCCCTCATGAAATTGGTTCATTCATACAGTTTCCAGGTCACTTCATATGCTGATGTTACACAGCTTATTGTCCCTATTACTAGGTTCCATAATTGCATGAGGGAAGTTAACAGGTGGATGAGCCAGAACTGGCTGGAAATGAACCCAGAAAAAGCAGAGATTCTGGTATTTGGAACAGATAGGCGTATTTGGGGCAACCACTGGTGGCCAGAATCCTGTGGGTCTTTACCATCCCCCATGCCAGTAGTAAAAAATTTAGGCATTCTGTTTGATAGTTTCCTGACTTTCAACCTACAGGTTAATCAAACTATCAGTGTCTTTTTTTGGATGATAAACACTTTAAAGAAAGTTCTACGGTTCCTTTCCAACGAGCTCCGAATTCCTTTAGTCCTTGCTCTTATCACTTCTAGATTGGACTACTGCAATGCACTACTGCTAAATATTAACCAATCCTTCTTGCATGAGCTTCAACCTATACAGAATTCTGCTGCTTGTTTAGTCTTAGGTCTCTCCAGGTCCGCTTCAGCTAGTGAGAGTCTTAGACAGCTTCACTGGCTTCCTATTAGAAAGTGCATTTCCTTCAAAGCTCTTTGTCATACAAATAAGGCTCATGCCCAGGGCTCATGCCCAGGGATCTGGATATCTGAAACCCACAATAGGTGGCATACTCCAAGCTGCCTTTTAAGATCAGGGCCTTGTCACCTGCTGTAAGAAAACCATATGGGGAGACAGGGCCTTTTCGGTTGCTGTGGCTAGGCTTTGGAGTTCTCTTCCAGTACATTAGAGGGCTATAGGTTTATACATCTTTTCAAAAACATCTTAAAACCTGGCTATTCTCCCAGTAATTTTTGTTCCTGCTGTCTCTGTTCTGCTTAACTCGATCTTTAGTGCTTCAATGCTTATCACAGGAATGAGCGCAAATACAAATACAAAATACACCATATGCCTTAAAGGAAAAAAGGGACAGCATGGTGCAGAGTGTAAATTATAACAATAGTGCCCCACAGAGTCTATCTACCTGATTGTTCTACAAAAGCTATCCACTTTCTGTGACTTGAATGTTGATTACTTTTGTAAAAGGCTAACCCTTTACACTTTGTTGATTTATGTAGGTCTGTGTTTTGGATTTCATAATCACTTGATTTTCGTCTTTTTGTTTCATGTTGCCAAATTCTTTTCTGGTTTGTGTGCTCCATTTGGAATAAGATGAACCATATTGAGGTCTTCCATGTTTCTGCCTGCTAGGGCCACCAGTGGTTAGTACCTTTGGAAAGCACCTGCAGCAACATCAAGCCTTGGGTAAGGGTGGGAAGACAATATAGTTTTAATCAGGTAAGGACTGTAAGGAGAGAGTTGATGAGTTATGGGTAGGACAGGATTTCACATTATGCCTAATATAAATGAATTTCCTGTATTGTATTGGATGTTGTACATAGCATTTCTCCTAAGTAGTGAGTGATGAGTAGGTTAGGAAGGTAGAGCAATACACAGATATTACTAATACTGACTGATTGGAGGTTGAGCACTCTCAGGGGACATCAATTCATGAAGGGAAAAGACAAGTTTGATCTATCAACAGTCTTCCAACACGGATTGCAGGAGAGTTGATTGAATACTTGCTGTGGGGTTACCATGATGGCAAGGGAGGTAAAAGCAATTAGAGAGTAGCCTAGAGAGAGGACCATAAGGGTGGACCATTGAACAATTTCTCTGTGATGGGTACTTGGGCTCAGCAGTTATTCTGAAGGTAAGTATGTGGAGCATCCTGGTTTATGAATGTTACAAAAAAAATGCATTTAAAGATGCGACTAACAGTAAACATAAGAATAACCATAATAAGAATGATAACCATAATAATAATTTAAAACATATAAATAGAAAAATTAAAGTGTTGATTTTTACAAAAAAATAGAGCTGTGTCCGCTAGGCGCAACAGAAACACCCCTTCCAGTAAATCCCTCAAAACACACAAAACTAAACTAATATAAACTAATTTACTACTTCCTTAAACCTTGCCACCCAATCAACCAGCAATAGACCCACCCTTCTTCCTAAATCCCTTTTAAACTGCTAAAACTAAACTAAAGATCATCAATACATTTGAGGGTCTATTGAAGGAGCACCTCTTTGGTTGAGTAGGGAATGTTGGTAGCTGTTGTGTGGGATGACTGCAGATGATTTACTCCGGGATGATGGTGCATTACCCTCAGTTCCGCCCACCTGGCACTAGAATTCAAAATAACTGCTGCTGTTTCTCTTTCAGTGTCACTAGCTGGAGCTACACCACCACAATAGGCTGCATTTCTTCTAAATCCTGCCGGCCCTCATCCTCCTTAGAAGTACTGGTGGAGCAGAAGACTGGGCCTCTGACTGCAACATCAGAAAATGTTGTAACAGAAGGAGAAGAGAACATGAATTGTAGCACCCAATGCAATCACATTTGTAGAGTCAGTTAGGTAAACTGCTCTGCTAGTTCTACAGTCACTGAAACTTTTCTCTGTGATTCTGTGACCCTCTGACCTACACATCATTAACATAATTATCATCTATAGTGTGTTGCTTTAATTACACTGCCAAAAAGCACATGCATAATTAAACACTTTTTTTGCTAAAAGTGAGAAAAAAGACAAATAGAAACAGCAATATAGAAAGGTGTGATCACCTTGCATGTGTCGGACTGCTTGGAGCTGTCCAACATCATGGTAGGTGTGTGCAAAGGATGGCTCAAAGTCATCCCCGGACCCACCCATGGGGGAAGCTCTGGCATTCTCCATAGGGTCTCCCCTCTAGACCACCCACGACCAGCGATGGCAGCGGAATTCTGACCACACCTTGGTGATTTGATGACATTGGCGTTGTTAGAAATGTGGTCTCTATTTGGCAGAGGTATCCACCTTTGTCCAAGTAGGGACTACAATCCTAGTCAGGGTAAGTCACACACAATCCAAATTATCCTGCGCCCACCCTCTGGTAGCCTGGCTCTGAGCAGTCAGGCTTAACTTAGAAGGCAATGTTTAAAGTATTCGTGTAATAAATCATGCAATAATACAGTGAAAACACCACAAAAAAACCACCCAGGTTTTGAAAAATATAAGATATTTATCTGAGTGAATTAAGGTCAAAGGGCCATATGTACCAAAGCATTTTCCCATTGACAGAGAATGGGTAAAACCCTTTGATACATCTGGCCCAAACTGATCAAGATTTGATAAGAACAAGTTGAAATATTACTTTTGCAATGATAAGAAGAGTCCTAAGTCTTTAAAACAAATTCACTTGCAAGAACAAAGTACCTGGTCGTGTCAAAATTACACGCACAGAGACCGCAGAGGAGGGTATGCAAAGAAAACTAATGGTGTGCGTCGGATTTCCAGGCGCACACAGATGATGCATCTATTATTTTCCACGTGGCAAAGGCTTAGCATCGAATTCTGGCACAGAGGCTTGACTTTTCTTTCCAATGTGGGGTCTTTTGATGCCCAGGGATGATGTGTGGAAATCCTGGGCATGCAGGAAGAACTCACAGGTGCTGCATCCATCCAATGGGTTATGCGCCGGAGTTTCTGTCATGCGGCAGGGACTGCATCGACTCTTCCTGCAGGAAATCAGGCTGCCTAGTTCTGGCTCTCAACGCTGCCACTGTTTCGATCTCCACTTGGGGAGCCAGGCTGCGTCATTCCAGTTCGGCAATGCGTTGATTCTTTTACCGCTGGGCAGGCTGTGCGTTGATTCCGGCAGGCTGTGCATTGATTTTTTCCACACAAGGAGTTCCTTTACAGAGATGAAGACTTTTTGGCCCTGAGACTTCAGGAAGCAGGAGGCAAGTTCAATCCAAGCCCTTGGAGAGCACTTCTCAGCAAAGCCAGAGGCTATAAAGGAGGAAGGGCAACATCAAGGAAGCAGTCCTTCACAGCAAAGCAGTCCAGGTGAGTTCTTTGGGCAGCCAGGCAGCTCCTCTTGGGAGGTTGCAGAGTCTGGTTCAGAGTATCTGTCCCAGGAAGTGTCTAAGTTGGTAGGGTCAGGAACCCCTTTTATATACCCAAAAGTGCCTTAGAAGTGAGGGAGACTTCAAAGAGCGTCTTTGAAGTGCACAAGGTCCCCTTTCAGTAGAATCCTTTCTGCCAGGGTCCTAAAAGGGGCTTTGGCAGCCCATTATGTGAGGGCAGGCCACTGTCCTTTGAAATGTGTCAGGCCCTCCACCATTCCAGCCCAGGAAGACCCATTCAGTATGCAGATGTGTGCAGGTGTTACTGAGCACCCTGTGTTTGTGGTTGTCTAGGTGGAATGCTCAAGGGAGCTGTCAACCAGCCCATCACAGACATGGATTGGAGACAGGCTATAAGGCACAGAAGGATTTTAAGTGTAGAGAAATGCTCACTTTCTAAAAGTCGCATTTCTAAAATAGTAATATAAAAAACAACTTCACTACTAAGCAGGATTTTGTATTACCATTCTGGTCTACTAAATATGACTATGACCTGTCTACTCCTTTCTGATCAGAATGTACTGCCCAAATAGCATATGAGGGTAGCAGTTATGTTAGCCTATGAAGGGAGCAGACCTCACAGTAGTGGAAAATGAATCTAAGAGTTTTCCACTACCAGGACATATAAAACACACAGTTATATGTCCTGTCATTTACCTACATAGCACCCTGCCCTCTGGGTTACCTAGGCTTGGCAAGTACTTTTAACTGCCAGGTCAAAGTGGCAGTGAAACTGCACACACAGGCCTTGCAATGGCAGGCCTGAGACATAGTTAAGGGCTACTTATGTGGGTGACACAATCAGTGCTGCACGCCCACTAGTAGCATTTAATTCACAGGCCCTGGACACAAACGGTGCACTTTACTAGGGACTTACAAGTAAATTAAATATGCCAATTGGTTCTGAACCAATGTTACCATGTATTAAGGGAGAGAGCTTATGCGCTTTATCACTGGTTAGCAGTGGTAAGGTGTGCAGAGTCCTAAAACCAGCAAAAACAGTGTTAAAAAGTGGAGGGAGGCAGGCACAAAGTTGGGGATGACCACCCTAAGGCTGTCAGGTCTAGAATGCGTGCAAAGCACGTACTGACATCATCAAAACCTAACAGGACTGTGCTGGAAGCCATTAGGTTCCAGCGTGGTTGGAGGAAGGCAGGTCGGATTCCTTCTGTGAGGGTTGGGAGTTTCCTTTCCCCCAATGCCTCTGCAGTGCATTTGTGCTTCACGACCATGCAAGGGACAGTGATTGTGAAGCAGGAATGCCCACTAGACCACCAGGGATTTTTTTATGAATCTGATGGTGGTGTTTTGGGGAGCGGCCACTTTGGCAAAGTTTGTTCTCCTTTTGGGGGTGTATGTTTTGGCTGTTTTGGCTGTTTCTGCACCCCTTGTGGGAAGACTAGCCATATTTTTAGGCCCATCTGCCCCTAAGGCAGGCAGAAGCCACTAGACTACCAGGGAGTTTTTAGGAGGCAAGTTTGTTGTTTTGGGTGAAGCCCCTTGGGCAAGGTCACTCCCCTTTGGGGGTTAATATTTTGGCCATTTCTGCCCCCCTTGGGGGAATATTGGCCATATTTATAGATCTATCTGCCCCTGGGGGCAGAAAGTCATGAGACACCAAGAATATTTATATGAATGTCAGGGAGCAGCCTCATAGGGATGAGTTGCTCCCCTTTCCTGGGTGAAAGCACTTTGGATATTTCTGCCCCGATGGGGCAGATTGGCCATCTTTGTAAGCCCATCTGCCCCCCAGGGAAAGCTTCTGTGTGTGTGAGCTAGAGTTTGGCTGACAGTCTGCGTGTGCTGGCTATTGGCTTGTCGTGTCTACACTAGCATTTGGTTGGCGATGTTTGTGGACTTGCACTTGGCTGGTTTTGTGTTTAAACTGTAACTTGCCTGGCAGTTTGTGTGGACTGGCACTTGCCTTGTGGTGTATGCGGACTTGCATTTGGCTGGCGGTGTGTGTTGACTTGGGCTTGGCTCATGGCGAGTGCAGACTGGTGCTTGCCTGGCAGGGTGTGTGGACTAGTACTTGCATTGCAGTGTGTGTGGTCTGGCATCTGGCTGACGGTGAGTGTTGACTGGATCCTGGCCGGTATTTAGATGAGGATGGGCAGACTTCACAGTATTTTACCATGTTAACTGTTTTATTTCTTATTATCAATTGCGTTTGTGATGGTGAAGTTTTATTTCTCCTTTTTATTCTAGTTGAAAGCTTTTGATTTCTTTTACTGTGACTCCTGCTCACAGTTTTGGTGCTGGTAGATCTGCAGTTTGTGTAATAGCATGAGTTTGGTAAGAAAAATGTTTTTATACTGTTTATTTCAAATGAGTATAATTTCCCTGCTGCACAGTATTAAGAGACAACAGTGACAAACGTAAGCCCCACTCTAGAGCTACCCTGTGGACTCACACAAATCTGGATGAGTTGAAAAGGTTCCTTGGTTAAACTTTATTGATGAGCTTGATAAGGAAGCCATTGTTGTCGTCATATTGGTCTACTAGTCTCTTGATGGCAACAACTATATTTCCTGCAACCATGAGTTGTGATTGGCATTTGCTTCTGTTATCAGCATTTTGTTGATAATGCTTTAGCGCTGCCATAGGGTTACCATGATTTTGACCTTTCTTTTTAAGATTCAGCCTATCATTGATCATTTGCAAATCGATTTCAGAGATGTATGCTCCAGGGAAAGAAATGGATGAGTGTTTGGTCCTGTAATGGGCCCTTTGGTTTATAGGCAGTGCATTCTTATCACATAAGCTCATTATGGAATAAGATCTTTATGTTATCTGAGAGTGGTACTGGATATGTTTATAATTTCAGAGTGTACCCTGGTAGGCATTCCACTATTGACCCCACGGGTTGTCCGTCCACTTTTGGAGTTACTGAGAAAATTGTGTGGGTGGAAGAGGACTTTTTACCAAAGGTCACCATTTATTCATAGATAACTTCTACACTGGTGTGCAATTGCTCAAAATGGACACTCTTGCTTGTGGCACAATCTGGTCTAACTGTAAAGTTCACCCTAAAAAGCTTGTTTGTAATAAACTTGAGAGGGGACAGTGCAGTGCCTTGTGTAGTGATGAACAACTAGCTGTGCAAATTGCAGACAGGAGACATGCGACTATGGCCCTCATTACAACCCTGGCGGCCGGTGATAAAGTGGCGGTAATACTGCCAACAGGCTGCTGTAACTACTGCCAAAATATGACCATGGCGGTGAGAACTCAGATATACAGCTACCTTACCACACTGACCGCCGGGGCGGATACAACAACCACTACGGCGGTAGCCACCTACAACCAGGTGGAAGTCAATGTTCCGCCCACCATATTAAGACATTGGAAACCGACACCTTTTCTGGGGCGGTACCAACAACATCAAAAGCCTGGCGGAAACTGAGGACAGAAGTCAAAGGACTCACCTTTGGAGACACAGGTAAGAACCATGCCGCAATAGAGCTTGAACTTCAAATATTCCCAATGATTTTCTACGTCCTGCTCCATCACGAACACCAACAACGGCGAAGACGACCACGGTGAGTACAACCGCCTAGCACACGGGAGGAGGGAGGAAAAAGAGAGTGATACACACACCTACAACACACTCCCCACCCCCAATACTTTACACATGATCAGCTGCGGTAATAAAACATATTTACCCCGTACCCCTGAGGAATAATACAAGGACAGCAGGACTGTGCAAAAGTGAGTGTAATAATAACACAGTAGACACACAAAAATGCAATGTAATGGTATATACACATGTACAGTTCAAGGGACACTGCCCAGTCAGTATTGCGAGTGGTCCACAGGGCCAGAGGACAAAGTCCAAGGTCCCACTTGTCACCTGCACCAACACGGAGAGAACACTGCAGGGGCATCAGTTGGAAAATAGGCAGGCACCTCAGGGGGAAGAGGAACGGGGGTGCACCTCAGCCGGCAGTTGGAACAACACCACTGGTTCTGGAGGGGGCAACATGCCCTGTGCTTGGTCCTGGGGAGTGCAAGGCCACGGTCTCTCAAGTGGGTGACTTGCCCACTGGCTCTGGAGGGGGCAACATGCCCTGTGCTTGGTCCTGGGGAGTGCAAGGCCACAGTCGCTCAAGTGGGTGACTTGACCACTGGCTCTGGAGGGGGCAACATGACCTGTGCTTGGTCCTGGGGAGTGCAAAGCCACAGTCTTTATAGTGGGTGATTTGCACACATGCTCTGGAGGCAACATGCCCTGTGCTTGGTCCTGGGGAGTGCAAGGCCACAGTCTTTCAAATGGGTGTCTTACCACTGGTTCTGAAGGGGGCATCATGTCCTGTCCTTCTGATCCTGGGGAGGCTGGGATTGGTGGGCGTCTCACCCACTGGTAATGGAGGGAGCATCGTGTCCTCTGCTTCTGTTCCTGAGGAGGCTGGGGTTCGTGGGTGTCTTACCCACTGGTTCTGGAGGGTGCATCGTATCCTGTGCTTCTGAGCCTGGGGAGTGCAAGATCGCAGTCTCTTAGCTGGGTGTCATACCCACTGGATTTGCAGGGGGAAGGGGGCAGGCCGCACAGCAGCCCATGGAGGCAGGACTACATATCGTCCGCCGGCGGTGATGGCTGCTCAGTGATGGAAATGGTGGTGCTGCTGCAGCCACTGGTGGTAGGAGGCTCCAGCCCATCCCCTGCAGCCTCAGATGGCTGCTCACTGGTGGTGCTGCTGCTGCTGTTGGTGGTGGTGGGGGGAAGCTCCTGCCCCTCCCCTGCAGCCTCTGATGGCTGCCACTGGTGGAGCTGCTGCTGCTGCTGATGGTGGGGAGAAGCTCCATGCCATCCTGCCATCCCCTGCAGCCTCAGATGACTGCCCACTGGTGGTGCTGCTGCTGCTGCAGGTGGTGGGGGCCCCATCTGCATCCCTGCACCAGGCCCCTTGTCCTTCCTGCCTGCTGGTGCTGTCTCCTTGCCCTTCCTTGCAGCAGCTGGGGCAGGCACCATGCCCTTCCTGGCAACAGCTGGGGATGGCTCCTTGCCATTCCGGGCAGCAGCTGGGGATGGCTCCTTCCCCTTCCTGGCAGCAGCTGGGGGTGGCTCCTTGCCCTTCCGGGCAGCAGCTGGGGATGGCTCCTTGCCCTTTCGGGCAGCAGCTGGGACAGGCACCCTTTTCTTGAGGCTGCCTGGAGCCCTGGATCCTTTCCTACCACGAGTGGGTGTGGTGACTACTGGGCCCGTGGACTGGGGGGCTCAGGTGCTTGCCTCGGCTATTGCCTCCCTGGCCAGACATGAAGGACGGAGAGGAGGGGGAGGGAAGAGGTCAATGGTGGAGAGGAATAACTTCTTAGGGCCATTGGGGTGGGAAGAGGGAGAAGGTTTGGAAGTGGAGGAAGAGGGAGTGGTAGTAGGAGGTGTCTGTCTGCAGTGATTGGATGCAGGTGCATGGGCTGGATGCTGTTGTGAGGTCGATCGCTGCTGGGTGTCTGAGTGCTTGCGTTTGTGTAACTTGGGGGGGGCAGACACAGTGGGAGAGGACACAGGGGACGTATGGAGGTTTCTGACAGTGAGGTGTGTGTTCAGCTGGGTGTGGTGGTGATGCTGGTAGTGGATGAAGATGTAGTGCATGTAGGTGTGAGTGTAGACAGAACTGGGAGGGAGGTGTAGGATGAGGAGGAGGGGGACACAGTGGAATCTGTGGATGTTGGTATGTCTGCATCTGGATGGTGTTTGTGTGAGTGCTTGTGGGATGATGTGTGGTGCTTGTGTTTGCCTGTGCCACTCTTGTGTGTTGTCTTGTGTGCATGCTCATCTGCCTGTATGCTTGGGATAGGTTGAGGTTGAGGGGAATGGGATTGGGAAGCGGAAGTTGGAGGGAAGACAGTAGAAACAGGGACAATGGCTGCCATCAGAGAGGAGGCCAGAGCCTGGATTTATCTCTGTTGGGCCGCAAACCAGTGTGAATGCCCTCCAGGAATGCATTAGTCTGTTGCATCTGGGCTGCCAGTCCCTTGACGGCATTCACAATGGTTGACTGCCCTACAGAGTGGATCTCAGGAGGTCAATAGCCCTTTCACTCAGGGCAGCAGGGCTAACTGGGGCAGGGCCTGAGGTGCCTGGGGAGAAGGAAATGTCCACCCCCCTGGGTGAGCGGGCACAGGAAACCTAATGAGGGGCTGGTGGGAGGGCGGTGCTGGTACGGGGGTGGCGGCTGTACCTGTGGCTGGGGTGGTCACAGCGGTGTCTGCCACCACTAGGGAGCTTCCATCAAAGGAGGTATCTGTGTCCGAACTGTCCCCTCCTTTCTCTGCCATGGTGCTCCCCTCGCCCTCTATCCCACTGGTGCCCTCAGCGTCGGTGGACTCTGCCTCCTGGGTCCTGTGGGATGCAGCTCCCTCTGTCGCCGTTGCCGCTGCTCCTCCGCCACATGATGCTAATGCACATAAGCACAGGGTGATAAAACAAAAAGGGGGGGAGACAACAGATACACTGGGTCAATGGCTGCACCAACACCACCTTTGGCGTACATACTACCGTCACACACAGGGAACAGCCCTATGCACTATGCATTGCACTACCAGTTATAATGCTAGCCACAAGGCATGGGGAGGGGCACATACCGGCAAATACAGCACACCTGGGACCCACACAGCCCTGACCAGTTGTTGATGCCTACAAGCTAGGTAGGAAAATTATCACTTCAGAACCCTGGGCAACATGGGACCTACTCTGCAATGTCAGGCCTGGCCTAGGAGCACCCACTGACACACATCCCCCACCTGGGTACCCCCCTACCATGCGTAAGTTGTAATGATGGGCACTGTACTCACCCCCTTCTGGCTGCTGTGTTGCCCTCAAGCACCCATCCAGCTCCGATAGGCCACTGCCAATATGAGGGCCATCAGGGGGGTCAGGGTTCAACGGGCACCCCTACCTCATTGGGAGGCCATCCCCAGCTGGGCCTCCGCTGACTTCTGTGCCCAGCGTCTCAGGTGCACCCACCGTTTCTGACAGTGGGTGGTCCACCTGCCGTAGACCACAAGGGTCCGCACATCTTTGGGGATGGCACACCAGATGCCCTTCTTTTGATGGGAGCCGACCTGTAGAGGAATACACACAGGAAATGGTATCTGTCAGACTGTCCTGCCTGTTGCACTTATGGACCACCATACCCCTTCCCATGGCCATATACACACACATCGCCCAGAACACAAGTTGCACGCCACCCACAGACATTAAAATGAGGCCTTTACACACACCACTCCATGCATTCTTGCCACATGCATCGTGCTAACAGTGTACTCACCTGTTGATCTGGAAGCCCATACAGCAGTCCGAACTGGGGTAGGACCCCATCCATCAGTCGCTCCAACTCCGCTGAGGTGAAGGCACGGGCCCTTCTCCCAGTCACACAAGCCATGGTAGGTTCCAGACACAGGTCACAGCAGCACATGCAGTGTAGGTCCTCTCCTGCAGAATGTAAGGTAGCAAGTGATTGATCAGATAGAAAATGGCGGTATCGCCGGCGTACATCACCATTGGCCACTGTACCCTATAGGGCCCAATGTTAAACAATGAGGAGTTGCACGGCGGTTCCCGACCGCCTCCCACAACGTCAGCGGTATTACCTCACTTCCACCTGTCCCTCCACACAGGATAGGTGGATGCCATTTCAGGGGGGGTAGGGCCTGGATAATATCTGCGTTACATGTAAAAATGGACAAACAGGACAAATACCACTTACGCATTACAAATTAACCTCATGTATTGTACTGTTGTGGCTCCGATGCTCAGTTTGTGACCAGCTCCTCACTCTTTTATCCCTTAGACTGCAACCACAATGGATGAATAGGAGATGGAGACATAACCCTGTGTACAGACCCCTGGTGGACTTGGCAACGATGGAGGACAGGCACATTATCCCCACCTATAGACTTTACAAGGCCACAATCACAGAGCTCTGTGCCCAACTGGAGCCTGACCTAATATCTGCTATCCGTCACCCAACTGGGATTCCCCCCTCTTGTGCAAGTCCTAGCTGTACTACATTTCTTGGCAACTGGTTCTTTCCAAGGGACAGTGGGCTTGGCAGCAGGAATGTCACAGCCAATGTTCTCAATAGTGCTGACAAGAGTGTTGTCTGCCCTGAGTAAACACATGTGCAGCTACATTGTTTTCTCCCAGCTGGAGGATTTGGCCACATTGAAGGCTGACTTCTATGCAATGGGAGATATCCCCAACATAATTGGGGAAATTGATGGAATACATATTGCATTCCCCCCCCAGCAAAATGAACAGGTGTACAGAAATCAATAGCGTTTCCACTCCATGAATGTCCAGATGGTGTGCTTGGCGGACCAGTACATCTCCCATGTCAGTGCTAAGTATCTTGGGTCAGTGCATGATGCCTTTATCCTGAGGAATAGCAGCATCCCAAATGTGATGGCCCAACTACAGAGGCACTGTGTGTAACTAATAGGTGAGCCCTGGTTCCCACACAGTATATGTTGGTGTATGGGTATAGTGGGGACAATATAGGATAGTGTGGCTAAATGTTGTCCTTCGATATTTGCAGGTGACTCAGGTTACCCCAACCTATCATGGCTACTGTCCCTTCCGAGGAATGCCAGGACAAGGGCAGAAGAACGTTACAAGGAGGCACATCGGCGAACAAAAAGGATAATCAAACTGACCTTTGGCCCTCTGAAGGCCAGGTTCAGGTGCCTCCATCTAACTCGGGCATCCCTGTGCTACTCACCCAAACAGGTCTGCCAGATAATCGCGGCATGCTGAATGTTGCTCAACCTTGCCTTGAGACGCCAGGTGCCTTTTCTGCAGGAGGAGGATGCTGGAGATGGCCGTGTGACAGCAGTGGACCCTGTGGACAGTGAGAATGAGGAGGCAGAGGATGAGGACAACAGAACTGCAGTGATTCGACAATACTTCCAATGACACACAGGTAAGACAGTGTTACTTAACATTTTGTTGTCATTATTTAGATTATCTTTGGCACCGGCATGCTGTTATTTCCCACTTCTATGCCCACTCAGTGTACCCATTGGCAACTCATTTTGCAGATGTTGATGCCCCACTATCGCTCCTGGTGTGATCAAAGCAGCCAACTACAGGTCTTTCCTATTTGAACATTACAGTACATTTGAATTGCAATGTTTGAACCTGGTTAAACAAATACATACTAAATTAAGTTTGGCATACACCATACTTGTATTTTTTCAAAGGGTGTTTATTTAAGTGCTAAGGAGTAGCGGGGCAAGTGCTTTTGGATAGGATCATGATGAAGGAAAGTCCAGGGTATGGTTCCAGTCAATTTGGTAGACAGGTGCATTGTCCATGGGGACATAGGAAGGGGGGCAATGGCAGTTCAAAGTGGACTGGGTGACAGAGTGGGACACAAGTGTGAGAATCAGGAGAGTCTAATTTCCTGACGGGGTCTCGGCAATAGTCTCTGGCTTCTGCCTGGACCGCAGGGAACGTTTTCGGGGTGGTTCACCTTCTGCAAGGGAGGGGTGCTGGTGGCCTCTTGTTCCTGTGGTGGGGCCTCCTGCCCACTAGCGGCAGCGGAGGTGGAAGGCAGTTCAGATGTCTGGCTAGTGGCAGGGATCCGCTTTAGTGAGGCTGCCTTCCCTCATAATGTTGGCCATGTCTGCCAGCACCCCTTCTATGGAGACCAGGGTGATGTTGATGGCCTACAAGTCCTCCCTGATTCATGGTACAGTCCCTCCTGCAGCCGCCTGTTCTCCTGCACTTTGTCCAGGACCTGTCCCAACGTATCCTGTGAATGTTGGTAGGCTCCCAGGATCCCTGCAAGTGCCTCCTGGAGAGTCAGTTCCCTCAGTCTGTCCTCCCCCGGCGCAAGGCATTCCTCCCAGTTTCCCTGTTGTCCTTTGCCTCTGTCCCCTGAACCGTGTGCCCACTGACCCCAGGTCCCTGATTGTCTTGGGTATGAGGTGTGCCCTGGGGTCCTTGTAATGGTGGACACACTGCTGATTGACGTGTCCTGGGGACAGAGGTATGGGTAAGCTGGGTGGGTGCTGTGGTGGTGTTTCCAGATGGGGGAGGCTCTGTGGTGGTGTGTGACTGTGCCTGGGAAACCGTCTGTCCAGAGGTCCCTGATGGGCCAGGTTGGTGATCCAGATCCAGGCGACCAGAGTTGCTGTCATCACTCTGGGCCTCTTCAGTTGGGGGACTTGATATTGCTGGCACCTCTTCGACGCTGACATTGGCTGGGATATCTGTGGGAATGTAAATGCAGTGGTATTGTTTCTGTGTGTGACATATTGTGCATCAATGGGTTGCCCTCTCTGGTTGTATATGCCCATGGCAGCTTTTACTTGTGTACGTTGGTGTATAGTGGTATGATTAGTTCTCGCTAGTGTGCATGCTTTAGTGATAGACGTCCATGCAGGTCTGTGAGTGGTGTCCATGCTTTGGTATGGCATGCAGGGCTTGGCATTGGGATGAGTGAGATGTGATGGTGGGGGTGTGGGAGGTGGTGGAGTGATGGGAGAGAGGGTGAGGGTGGGGTATGTGATCGCATGCAGGTATCAGGGTAGTAGTAGTGTAGAGTTGACTTACCGGAGTCCAGTCCTCCTGCTACTTCGGCCAGGCCCTCAGGATGCATGATTGCTAAGACTTGCTCCTCTCATGCTGCTAGTTGTGGTGGAGGAGATGGGGGTCCACCGCAGTCCTATGTAGAGCGAGTTGGTGTCTTGCTGCAATGGAACGTACCTTCCCCTGTAGGTCGCTCCACCTCTTCCTGATGTCGTCCCTTATTCTGGTGTGCTGTCCCATGGTGTTGACCCTGTCCACGATCCTCCGCCATAGCTCCATCTTGCTAGCAATAGATATCTTGTGCTCCAAATAGCTGAGGCTTCCTGGATATTTTTCTCTACCATGACCCTTGGCTCCTCCTCTGAGAATCTGGGGTGTCTTTGTGATGCCATGGGTGTTGTGTGATTTGTGCAGGTGAGGGTGTGTAGGGTGATGTGTTTGGGTGTGTGTTGCAGGGGCGTGGGTAGTGTATAGGTATAGGTGATGTGTGGCTCTGGTTTTGTCTGTAGTCGTGGTGTCTGTGTCGTGCCAAAAGTTTGTAGCTGTAAAGGGTTGTGGGTAATGTGGGTGTGTGTTTTATAGTGGTGTGGGTGTGTGGGTGTGGTGTGTGTATGGATGTCAGGGGTGTGTTATTTGAATTGTCCAATGTGGTGTTGTTTTGTGTGCGTGTGTGTATTTTGAGTGCGGCAGCATGTTCCGCCAATGGTTTACCACCATTGAATGTCCGCTGTGGTGATTCGTGGGTCATAATGTGGTGGGCATAGTTCTGTTGGTGTAATGGTGAGGGTTTGGCTACTGCCAGTTTATCACTGACCTTTGATGTGGCGGACTTGTGTCTATGGCTGAATAGTGATGGATTGGTGTGTGTGTGTCATAATATGGTGAACGGATATCTGCCGCGGGCAGTGGTATGTTGGCGGCAGTCAGCATGGCGGTAAGTGGGATTTACCGCCAATGTCATAATGAGGGACTATGGGGGTCATTCCGACCCTGGTGGTAGACTACCGCCAGGGCCGGGGACCGCGGATGCACCGCCAACAGGCTGGCGGTGCATCCTTGGGCATGCTGCAGTCAGAAACGGGAAACCGGCGGTGTCCCGCCGGTTTCCCGCCGCCCTAGGGAATCCTCCATGGCGGCGCTGCCTACCGCCAGCCTGGTTCTGGCGGTTTTGACCGCCAGAACCTGGCTGGCGGTAACGGGTGTTGTGGGGCCCCTGGGGGCCCCTGCAGTGCCCATGCCAATGGCATGGGCACTGCAGGGGCCCCCTAACAGGGCCCCACCAAGATTTTCAGTGTCTGCCAAGCAGACACTGAAAATCGCGACGGGTGCAACTGCACCCGTCGCACCCCTTCCACTCCGCCGGCTCCATTCGGAGGCGGCATCCTCATGGAAGGGGGTTTCCCGCTGGGCTGGCGGGCGGCCTTCTGGCGGTCGCCCGCCAGCCCAGCGGGAAACTCAGAATTACTGCGGTGGTCTTTTGACCGCGCAGCGGTATTCTGACGGCGGGACTTTGGCGGGCGGCCTCCGCCGCCCACCAAAGTCAGAATGACCGCCTGTGTGTTTTTTAGTCAAAGTTTGAGGACTACAAGCGATTCTCGGTAACAAAATGTAGTGAGAGCCAGACAAGTCAGCTCACCCTAGATGCCCCGAAGTGTCTAGCTGAAAGTGGGGAGAGCTACCCGACCTCCTGGGAGCTCTCATCGCTAAGGCGGAAGTATCTGGAGAGACCATCAGCATTGGCGTGGTCAACCCCTGGGCGATGCTCCACCGTAAAATCCATCCCCTGTAGGGAAATGGACCACCTCAAGAGTTTAGGATTTTCACCCCTCATCTGCATGAGACATCTGAGGGGCCTGTGGTCTGTCTGAACTGGGAAGTGAGTCCCAAACAGGTAGGGCCTCAGCTTCTTCAGTGCCCAGACCACAGCAAAAGCTTCTCTCTCAATAGCACTCCACCTCTGTTCCCATGGTAATAGCCTTCTGCTAATAAAGACTACTGGTTGGTCTGAGCCCTCCTCATTCAGCTGTGCTAGAACAGCCCCTATGCCATGCTCTGAAGTGTCTGTCTGCACAATAAATTCCTGGGAGTAGTCAGGGGCCTTGAGCACAGGGGCCGTGCACATGGCTTCCTTCAGAGAATCAAAGGCTTTCTGACAGGCCTCTGTCCAATTCACCAACCTAGGTTGTTTCTTGGAAGTGAGTTCTGTCAAGGGGGACACAATGGTACCATAGCCCTTGTCGAACCTGCGGTAGTATCCAGTGAGGCCCAAAAAGGCTCTCACCTCAGTCTGTGTTCTAGGTGGTTGCCAGGCCTTGATAGTTTCAATCTTGGCCTGGAGTGGCTGCACCTTGCCACCACCTAGTAGGTGTCCCAAGTACACCACGGAACCCTGCCCAATCTGGCACTTACTAGCCTTGATAGTCAGGCCTGCCTGTTGCAAAGCCTGAAGCACCTCCTTGAGGTGGAGCAGGTGTTCCTCCCAGCTGGAACTGTAGACAGCTATGTCGTCCAGGTAAGCTGCACAGAAGGCATCTTTACCAGCTAGGACCCCGTTAGCCAACCGGTGGAAGGTAGCGGGGGCATTTTTCAGCCCAAGTGGAATCACCCGGAATTGGTAATGGCCATCAGGGGTGGAAAAAGCAGATCTTTCTTTAGCCCCCTCAGTCAGGCCAATCTGCCAGTACCCGGAAGTAAGATCGAACGTACTCAGGAACATGGCAGCGCCTAGCCTGTCAACGAGCTCATCAGCTCGGGGATGGGGTGAGCATCAGTCCGGGTGACTGAATTGAGACCCCGGTAGTCCACACAGAACTGGAGTTCTGGCTTTGCACCTGGGGCAGTAGCCTTGGGAACCAATACCACAGGGGTGGCACAGGGACTACTGGATTTCTGAACAACCCTCAAAGTCAACATCTTGGAGACCTCCTCCTTGATGCTGGTCTTCACCTTATCCGACAACCTGTAAATTTTGTTCTTTACAGGGGGACTGTCACCTGTGTCAATGTCATGCATACAGAGGTGGGTTAGTCCAGGAGTAAGGGAGAACAGGGGGGAAAACTGCTCTAACAGCTCATAGCAGTCCCCTCTCTGGGTTGGAGTCAGGGAGTCAGAGAGAATGACACCCCCTACTGACCCATCCCCTTCTTTGACAGCGAGGAGGTCGGGGAGAGGTTCACTCTCTTCTTCCATGCCCTCATCTGTGACCAGGAGCAAACTGACCTCAGACCTCTCAAAGTGAGGTTTGAGCCAGTTGTGATGGAGGACCCTTAGGGGGTGCCTAGGGGTCTTGAGGTCCACTAGGTAAGTGGCCGCCCCTTTACACTCCTTGATCTCAAAGGGGCCAGTCCAGCGGTCCTGGAGAGCCCTGGGCTCTACTGGCTCCATCACCCAAACTTTGTCTCCAGGTGAGAACTCAACTAGAGTGGCCTTCTGGTCATACCACTCCTTCATCACCTCTTGACTGGCCTTGAGGTTACTCTGGGCCTGCTTCCAGAAGCATTGGGTTTGTTTGCGGAGGGCCAGCATGTAGCTTACCACATCCTGGGGAGGTGCCTGGGGAGCTTTCTCCCAGCCCTCCTTAACAATGCTTAGGGGTCCCCTGACAGGGTTACCTTAGAGAAGCTCAAAGGGGCTGAACCCCGCCCCTTTCTGGGGCACCTCTTTATAAGCAAACAACAGGCAGGGTAAGAGGGCGTCCCACTTACGCCTCATGGCCTCTGTCAGGCCACCAATCATGCATTTCATGGTCTGGTTGAATCTCTCAACAAGCCCATTGGATTGAGGAAGATAAGGGGTGGTAAACCGGTAGATCACCCCACACTCATCCCACATGGTCTTCATGTATGCAGACATGAAGTTTGTGCCCCTGTCAGACACGACCTCCTTGGGGAATCCCACAGGGGTAAATATTCCCAACAGGGCTCTGGTCTCCACCTGTGCAGTCACTGTTCTCAGAGGGATTGCCTCTGGATAGCGGGTGGCATGGTCCACCAAAACCAGGATAAACCTGTTGCCCAAGGCAGTTTTGGGGTCCAAGGGACCAACAATGTCGATGCCCACCCTTTCAAAGGGGGTGCCAACGACTGGGAGTGGGAGTATAGGAGCTTTAAGCTGTTTCCCTGCCTTCCCACTAGCCTGGCAGGTGGGGCAAGCTCTGCAGAAGTTATCTGAGGCTTTCCTCATTCTGGGCCAATGAAAGTGGGTGTCAAGCCTGTCAAAGGTCTTGTCTTGGCCCAGGTGTCCTGCTAGGGGAATGCCATGAGCCAGGCCTAGTAGGAATTTCCGGTAACACTGGGGGACCACCAGCACATGGTGTGCCCCAGGACCTGGAATCCTACGCTCACTGTAAAGGAGATCATTCTCCCAGTAAATATGGTGAGCGCCGGAGGCGTCACCTGCTGCGTGGTCTGTGGCCTGCTTCCTCAGACCCTCAAGGGTGGGGCATTCTTTCTGCGCCTTGCAGAATGCTTCCCTGGTTGGCCCCCCCTCTACTTGCCAGCCAGCAAGTTCAGGTAGGTTATCCAGGCCAGCTATGTCCTCCCCAGTTGGCTCAGGGGCCTCCTCCTCCTCAGGGGCCTCGTCTACCACTGTGGGAACATTGGAAGTGGGTTTCCCGCACCTCTGGCCCTCCCTTTTGGCATCTGTCTGGGCCATCTTTCCAGGTTCCAGACGCCCTTGACTCCCTTCCCGGGCAGCCATGGACTGTGTGGTCATGCAGACCCACTCAGGTAACCCTAACATCTCCCGGTGAGATCTGAGCTCTACTTCTTTCCAAGCAGTATGCTCAAGATCATTGCCTAACAGACAATCTACAGGCATGGCAGGACTCACAGCTACTTTCAGAGTACCAGAGACCCCCCCACTCAAAGGGAACCAGAGCCACCGGTAGGTGACTCTCATGATTGTCAGCGACTGTGACCTGGTGGAATGTATTAGGGACTATCTGCTCTGTTGACACCAGCTGACTCTGGATAGTAGTCATACTGGCTCCTGTGTCACGCAGAGCCTCCACCTTCTGCCCATTAATGGTGACCCACTGCCTGTACTTGGAAGTATTTCGGGGCATGTGGCCTTTGGGCACCATTTCTCTTTCTCCCACGGACACTAGGGAAATCTCTACCTGCTCCTCTAAGCTATCTGGGTCCATCTCCTCCCCAAGCGCTACACTAGTCAACCCAGGTGTCTGTCCGGTAGTGGACGGTGCCCTCTTGGAGCACTGGGGGTCACATTTATAGTGACCATACTGGTAACACTCCATGCATTTGGGGTTGGATTTCCCTGACCTATCATGTGTCCCTGGCTTTTTCCCAAATCTGGAAAAGGAATGGTTGCCACCACCTCCCTGGGAATTAGTTTGGGGGCCTTTTGAGAGTTCCTTATCTGTAAGTTTATTCCCCCCCCCACTTTCTTCTGTTGGGAACCCTGACCACCTTTGTGGGTGTCCCCCCCAGGTACCTTTTTGACACTCTGGTCCTAACCCAGAGGTCCGCCTCCTCAGAAAGCTTCCTGGGATCAGTCAGCTTACTATCTACCAAGTGCTGGCGCAACTCTGTATAGCTAACATTGAGTATATGTTCTCTCAGAATCAAGTCATATAGCCCTTTATAATTATCTACTTTGTTGCCCCACACCCATTCATTCAGTGCCTTACTGGAAAAGTCAAAGAAATCTACCCATGTTTGTGTGGTTTGTTTGGTGCTGTCCATGAACCTCTGACGGTATCCCTCAGGGGTCAGCCCAAACGTGGCAAGTAAAGTGGCTTTCTGAAGTGGGTATGTGTTTTGATCAGGTTAATCCAATGTGAGAAGTGTGTCCCTCCCCAATGGTGGCACATAACCCCACATAGCTACCCCCCATTGCCCTTCAGGAACCTCATGAGCCCTTAGTGCAACTTCATAAGCAGCTAACCATTTATCTATGTCATCTCCCACCACAAAACTGGGCACCACATTTTGGGTATAGGAACCTTCTTTTCTCCAGCAGGTCCTGTCTGTATGCTGCCAACATTATTGCTGGATTCAGACTGTCTCGCCTTGATCTCCAGCTCCTTGAGACTCAGTTCATGAGCCAACAATAGTTTCTTTTCAGCCTAAGCTCTTTCAGCTTCCACCTGTTTGGCTGCTCTTTCAGCTTGTTTGGCTGCTCTTTCAGCATCAGCTTGTTTGGCTTCTCTTTCAGCTTCAATCTGTTTGGCTGCTCTTTCAGCCTCAGCTTGTTCGGCTTCTCTCTCTGTCCTTCTTTCCTCCTGTTGAGCCTCAATTTTCAGTTTTGACATTTGCAATTGGATCTCCCTTTCCTCTCTCCTTTCCTCTGTGGTCAGGCTTTGCACAGAGACACTGCTCCCTGGTCTGGAAGGGGGCACAATTGTAGTGGTAACATCATCCACAGATAGCAACAAATCCTCTGAGGGGCCATTTTCTGGCTCCTCTTCCTCATCACCCTCTTCTAAATGGGCTTCTGCCCAGGCCCTCAGCGCCACTTGAAAGTCCTCCTTTTTGGAGGCCCCTTGGGTGGGTACCCTCATTGCCCTGCAGAACCCTCTTAGCTGTTTGACCGTATATGTATCCAACAGGACTAGGTCAAAGTCTCCTACTTGAGATCCAGTCAGAGACATGTTGAGTGAGGATTTAGTTTTTAAAAATTGTCAGGAAAAACGAATTTGCAAAAAAAAATAAAAAAATCAAGTTGACCTTCAACTGTGGGTAGGTAGTGAAATACTTAGCTACTGTATGTCACTGCACAAATACAAGTCCTATCCTCACCGCTGATCACCAATGTTAGAAATGGGGTTTTTGGTTGGCAGTCAGGTTACCCTCTCTCCAAGCAAGAACCCTCACTCTAGTCAGGGTAAGTCACACACAATCCAAAATCAGCCTGTGCCCACCCTCTGGTAGCTTGGCATGAGCAGTCAGGCTTAACTTAGAAGGCAATGTGTAAAGTATTTGTGCAATAAATCATACATTACCACAATATAGCACCACAAAAATACACCACACAGTGTTTAGAAAAATATATAATATTTATCAGGATAATTGTAGGTCAAAACGAATAAAGATGCAATGTGAAATTGTAGAGATATCACTGGAAAGTGATATAAAGTGTCTTAAGTCTTTAAAAAGCAAACAAAGTCTCTTTCAAGCACAAAGTACCTGGTTTGGAGTGGAAAATCTCCACAGAGGGCCGCAGAAGAAGAGATACGTGGAAAAATGGTGTGTGCGTCGATTTCTCCCCAGCACACACGGACTTGCGTCGTTATTTTTCACGCGGGGAAGTCGTGCATCGTTTTCCGGCACGCGGACAGTCTCTTTCTGTGGGTCGCGGGGATTACCAGATGTCCCAGGTCTGTGCGTGGATTCTTCTGCTTGTTTTACGGCTGTGCGTCGTTCTGCAGGGCTGTGCGTCGAAGTTTCGCTCTCACGGCAGCCGTCGCGTCGATTTCTCCTCTGGAGGTCGGGCGGCGTTGTCCTTGCGAGGCCGTGCGTCGAAGTTCCGGTCGTCCCAAAGGCGTTGCGTCGATCAGCATCGGTGTGCAGTGTTTTTCTCGCCGCGGAACAAGCTGTGCGTCGAAAATTTCGGCGCACGAAGCATCCAAGTGAAAAAGAGTATTCTTCTTGGTCCTGAGACTTCAGGGAACAGGAGGCAAGCTCTATCCAAGCCCTTGGAGAGCACTTTCACAGCCAGACAAGAGTTCAGCAAGGCAGCAGGCCAACAGCAAGGCAGCAGTCCTTTGTAGAAAGCAGACAGGTGAGTCCTTTGAGCAGCCAGGCAGTTCTTCTTGGCAGGATGTAGTTTCTGGTTCAGGTTTCTTTTCCAGCAAGTGTCTGATGATGTAGGGCAGGGGCCCTGTTTTATACCCAAATGTGCCTTTGGAGTGGGGGAGACTTCAAAGAGTGGCTAAGAAGTGCACCAGGTCCCCTTTCAGTTCAATCCTGTCTGCCAGGGTCCCAGTAGGGGGTGTGGCAGTCCATTGTGTGAGAGCAGGCCTTCCACCCTCCCAGCCCAGGAAGACCCATTCAAAATGCAGATGTATGCACGTGAGGCTGAATACCCTGTGTTTGGGGTGTGTCTGAGTGAATGCACAAGGAGCTGTCAACTAAGCCCAGCCAGACATGGATTGTAAGGCACAGAAAGATTTAAGTGCAAAGAAATGCTCACTTTCTAAAAGTGGCAGTTCTAGAATAGTAATATTAAATCCAACTTCACCAGTCAGCAGGATTTGGTATTACCATTCTGGCCATACTAAATATGACCTTCCTACTCCTTTCAGACCAGCAGCTACCACTTCAATACTGTATGAGGGCAGCTCCAATGTTAGCCTATGAAGGGAGCAGGCCTCACAGTAGTGGAAAACGAATTTAGGAGTTTTACACTACCAGGAAATGTAAACTACACAGGTACATTTCCTGCCTTTCACCCACACAGCACCCTGCTCTAGGGGTTACCTAGGGCACACATTAGGGTGACTTATATGTGGAGAAAGGGGAGGTTTAGGCTTGGCAAGTACTTTTAAATGCCAAGTCGAGGTGACAGTGAAACTGCACACAGGCCTTGCAATGGCAGACCTGAGACAAGGTAAAGGGGCTACTTGAGTGGGTGGCACAACCAGTGCTGCAGGCCCTCTAGTAGCATTTAATCTACAGGCCCTAGGCACATATTGGTTCACATTACTAGGGACTTATAAGTAAATTAAATAGTCCAATCAGGTATGATCCAAGGTTACCATGTTTTAAGGGAGAGAGCATATGCACTTTAACACTGGTTAGCAGTAATAAAGTGCGCAGAATCTAAAAGCCAGCAAAAACAGTGTCTAAAAAGTGGAGGGAGGCAGGCAAAAAGTTAGGGGTGACCACCCTAAGGCTGTCAGGTCTAACAATAGGCATATGCAGTCCATAGTTATTTTAATATGGTGGTTATGAAGGAAAGAGCCAACTCTTGAGTAGTTTTCTGAAGACAAGAAAGTTATCTGTGGCTCTTATAGTTTGGGGGTAATGAATTCCATAGTTTGGCTGCTTGAACGGAGAAGGATGTACCACCCATAGTCTTTTTCTTGTATGGTGGTGTTCTAAGGCGGGATGCCAATCTTGAGCGGAGGTTTCTTTGCTGGATGTATTTGGTTATTTTGTTTCTGATAAAAAGCGGTCCTTTTCCATGTATAGCTTTGTGGGTGATACAAAGCAGCTTGAAAGTACATCTTCTGGCAACGGGTAACCAGTGTAGTGCTCTCAAGGCAGGGGAGATGTGGGCTTGCGGCTTTACATGTAATAGTAGCCTGGCTGCGGAATTCTGGATACGTTGTAGTTTTTTCATAATAGATCGAGATGATCCATGGTAGAGGCCATTGGCATAATCCAGTTTGGATAGTACAAACGAGATAGTAGCTTGCACCTTGTGTGGAAATCCGAGGTGGGGGAAGATGTGTTGTAAAGTTTTCAAGGTGATGAAGCTTGTTCGTGCTAATTTGTCCACTTGGGCAATCATAGTTAACTTGGAATCCATGGTGATTCCTAGGTTTTTAACTTCCTTGGATAATTGAGGAGGTGGTCTGAGATCGTCAGGCCAGACGCACAGAGGGTCATAATTTTTCCAGTCACCACATATGAGTATTTCTGTTTTGGAGGTATTTAGTTTGAGATGGCTCCAGGTCATCCACTGATCAACGGCTCTGAGGCAACTGAAGATTTGTGAGTTTTCAATGTTTTTGGGGCATTCTAATTTAAGTAGTATTTGTGTGTCATCTGCATAGTTGTAGCATGTGAGATGTAAAACATTGATCAGTTCTGGTAAAGATATCATGTAGATGTTGAAAAGCAAAGGTGAGATGATTGATCCTTAGGGGACCCCTGTTTTTGTGAGGTAGGGTTCGGACGAGAAGTTGGGCAAGTGGATGATATTAGACCTTTTTTGAAGATAGGAAGTAATCCAGTCGAGAGCTATCCCTTGTGTGCCGGCTTCGTGGAGTCTTTGAATTAGGGTGTCATGGTCAACCGTATCAAAGGCAGCTGAGAGGTCCAAGAGAAGTAGTGCAGCAACTCCATTTAGGTCGACTGTGTTTTTAAGATCATCCCAGATTGCTATGAGTGCCGATTCAGTGCTTCTTCCTGGGAGGAATCCAGTTTGGAAGTCTGAAAGTATAGAATTGTCTTCAATGAATTGTGACATCTGGGCGAATGCTGCTCTTTCTATCAATTTGCCCAGGAAAGGTCCATTTGTGATTGGTCTGTAGTTGTTGGGGTCTTGCGGGTCTAGGTTTGTTTTCTTTAATAAAGGTCGAATGTATGCCTTTTTCAGGTCTACAGGAAAAGTTCCTGAAGTTAAAGAGTTGTTGATGATTCTTCTTACAGGTGTGGCAGCAGAAGTAGATAGAAGAATGTTCTTGAAGATTTGTGGTGGGCAAGGGTCAGAAGGGCAACCGGAAGGTCTGCCTGCTTTGACCAAATCCATAAATTCATCCTGGGATATTTGTTTGAAGGACTGTAGAGGTTGGGTTGGTTTATTCTTAGAGGGTATTTTAGGAAAGGGGTTTGTGCTGATGTTTTTCTTCTGTTTTAAATAGGAGTCCAATGTGTCTGCCTTGGTTGTGTAGTGAGTTGCCAATTTGTGTAATCTTGAGAAGTGGGATGACTTCCTTCCATGCATGCAGGTTTTCGAAATTCATTGAGAATTTTATATTATTCCTTGGTTGTAGATTGAGCATTTTGAATTCTGTCTGAGTAGTACCTTTTTTTAGCTTTTTATGATTGATGATTTGTATATCCTGTTAAGTTTGTGTAGCTGCAGTTTGTCTTGACTGTTGTTTGTTTTGAGCCAGGTCCGCTGCAACTTTCTGATTTGTTGCTTTATCTTTTTAAGTTCTGTGTTTCTCCAAGGTGTTGGTTTTCTTTTGTTGTGTTTAGTTTTTCTGAGTGGTATTAGGAATTCAAAAGCTTCCTGTAGCCACTCAAAGTTTTGGCACAGAATTAATTGTACCTGGATCTGTGTTGGCTGTTAGTTGTGTTTCTAAGTCATCCAAATTGAGTTTGCTCCATGGTCGATAGGTGTATGTATATAAGTAGTTGTGGGGTGTGTTGAGTTGTGGAGTTGTATGTCGGAAAGTTATCAAATGGTGGTCTGACCAAGTGATTGGTGTGATGCTATGAATAATAACTAGTTCAGGCTTAGCAAAAATGACATCTAGGATGTGTCCAGCGATGTGTGTGGGATTGTGTACAATCTGATGTAGGTTCACTGCGACTAGGCCAGTGGTGCTAGCTTTTGGATGGGGGCATATTGGGTTTGTCAAACCAAATGTTTAGATCCCCAAGAATGCATAGGTTGGAGTATACTGTAATAAGGTTTGAGACTGTGTCTAGAAAAGCATCTGGGAATGTGGAGTTGTTTGGTGGAGGTCTGTAAAGGAGGAGAAAGTTACAGGAGGACGTTGGAGTAGGGTGGCATCTGGTAAGGAGGGCTTCACAACCTTGTATGGAGATGTTGTCTGTTTTACTGAGGTTCAATGCCTGTTTGAATATAATAGCTAGTCCACCTCCTCTCTTGGCTATACGGTTTTGTGTGATGGTTTGATAGCCTGGAGGAACGGCTTCGTGCAACACTGGGGCCATGTCATCTCCCAACCAGGATTCAGTTATGAATAGTAAGTCAGGTTGTGTGTTTGTGAGCAGGTCGTAGATGTGGTGCTTGTTTTTTTAGAGAGATCGAGCATTTATGAGCTGGCTGTTTAGAAAAGGTGTGTTAGTGGTAGTGTAGTTTTGTTTAGGAGAAGGGTAAGTAGTATAATGTGAGCTTGAAGCAGGAGTGTTGCTAGTTGTGATAACTCTTTGAGGCTCACAATAGTCTTGCTTTTCAATATAGTGTTCCTCTTCCAGCAGGTTAAGGAGGCATTTCATTGGGTCTGTGTGTGTGGGTGGTGGACTTGGTGGCTGAGAGAGCCATGAGGAGTGTACTGTTTTTTGTAGGGTAGTTTTATTATGTAATAGACAAGGTGTTAGAGGTGTGTCTTCAACTCTTAAGCTGATCCACGTCTTGCGGTCGTTATAGATACTGAGATGCTGTTCGATGTCCATGGATGCAGAGGTAGGTGCTTTACAAGTTTGTTACCTGAGTAACGACAGCCCGCGAGTGCCTCAAGGGAGCCAGCATGACCGGTATGAATTATGCTGCAGTCAGCATGGGGGAAGCCTGGCTGCACAGCCTATGCAATAGGACCACAGAAGGCAGGTTCTGTCGTGGGTGTGACAGAAGTACACCAAAAGAGTGAAGGATCCACTGCTGGCGTGACAGGGTACAGGGCTGTGCAGTCAGGGTGAGGGTGTTTAGGCCAGACTGTGACTGTGTTACAAGCGGCTGTGCATCCAGCCTGACGGAAGAAAGTTCGAGAGGTGCTGTGGAGAGAAAGGTGGACACGGGGCCAGTAAGGTCCGTTGGCTGCAGACTAGCGATTTCTATACCGCCATTAAAAGTTGTTAAGTACACGTTTACTTGTACTCTGTGGACGGAAATGCATTTAACAAAATAAAAAACAGGAGTGCATATTTGTGAGTCACACCTCGGAACAAGCAGACCGCCAAAACACCTGTCATTGGAGCATCATGTACCCATACACGAAAGGAAGCTCCTGATCGCGGCGCTGCTTGCGGCTTACATGCAAGGTCATCTAAAGAGCAAGCCAAGGGAGGAGTGAAGAGTCGGGTAAGAGGAAATGTAAGTGGGTAATAAAAAGGATGTTAAAGAGGCAGAGGAAAAAAAGCTGACAGACAGACAGAGCAGGCGACTGGAGAACAACACAATGGAGCGGGAGAGTCGTACAAGTAAACGGCAAAAAGTCATATGTGCAGCCACGTAGCGTCACATGGCGGAGAGAAGGGGCTAAGAGGCAGAGCCCCAGCGGCTGGAGGCGAGCCGGGCAGAGTCAGGGTGGAAATGTGTTCAGAACCTAAAGGGAGGGCACAGGGGAAGGGCGGCCACACGGACAGCGAGGAGCTGGGTGAAGTCAGCAAGGGGGTCGTTGGGCCGCTTAGTACCAGGAGGCCCGAGTGGAGGAGGGGGGCGAGGGCTCCACAGGAGACTCCAAGCCGGGGGATTTTCACACTTTCCTTAAACTGCCTTCACTGGGCGGAAGCATGAGGCACTTGAACGTCTCAGTTACTTAACGTGGGATTGGCTACTTTTCTTTTTAGGGCACAGTCTTACGTCACATAAAACTAGCATATAAGCAGTGCTTTGAATGGGCCGGTACTGGATACCGGTACTTTTTCATTTTGTGAGGTAGAGTACCTGCACTTCTCGGAAACAAGCAGGTACTCTGGTACGGAATACGTGCACTTCTAATTTTCCATTTCAACACTGCATATAAGCAAGCCCCACTTAAACATATATCTACATTACAGCCCTGCGTCCTCCAGCCTAGAAGGGGGGTACTGATCCCTCAGAATACAGCTACGACTCTCAGGTCCTATGGTAGTCTACCCGAAACTTCCCCTAAACATTTAATAGAATACAGCCCTGTTCAAATGAAATCCTCTTCGAGTTAGTCTACCTCTGCCCAGTGCCCACACAAACCCAAATGACAGCCGCCCTTCCTGGCCCAGTGGAGTTCCCTGGCTAGAGGTCTTAAACAACGAACATCAAACTACCTGTAGCTCACACTGTCTGCACTTCCCAAACCCTACCCCCTTTGGAAACAAGAGAGAGCGTGCTTGGGTGCAGCCGCTACATGGCCAATACCAGAGGTCAGTCTCCCATGTGTGTCTGTGTTCCCTCAGACTGAGAACGCCGATAAGAAACACCCCGCTGCCCCAGACTTCAAAGTGGGTTCAACCTCTACACAACACAGCCCGGTCTCCCGGCTCACCGGCCAGTCTCCTAATACTGCCTGCACCACCACGCAATGTCCCTGATCACAGAACGTAAACATGGAAATTAACCCCGAATGTCTGGGGCGTCCCACAGTTTACCCCAATACGACCACCACCTTTCAGGTTACACGCACGAGTGACTGCTGTACTTCCGGACACTGCATCACAAGAACAGAGCAGCGCTTTTACCCACAAGAACGCACGAGTGTGAAAGCGATCGGCCGTACAGGGACCCTGTGGTGGGAAGAACAGTTCTTCCTTGCAGTCTAGAAGAGTAGGGTTCAGTAAGGACAGTTTTTACACCCACATGTGACGCACCAGGCTCTTCCTCCCCAGGGGCAACTGCTGCCTCCCGGACCTGCGAATTCCATCAGGGTGTGGAGTTCCACCCAGTCACCAAATGCTCCCTCTGCCCTAACCGTGCTCACAGCATGGTGCAAAAACCAAAACCCACACATCAGAAGACATTCCCCACCCCTGGCAGGCAAAAGAAGACCCCGAGACCACCCCAAAAACACCATCCTTGTAAGAGGGGCTTCGTCCCACACGGCACTACAAAACACAATAGAAGGCACCCATATTATCAGCTACACTGCCGCTTTCCAGGCGCTCATGCTAGTTACGTTTCCCCTCGGAAAAGTATTTTTAGAGACTACCCCTTACGCCCCACCACAAACACGTAATAATAAAAAGGTTTCGCCGGAAGGAACCCAAAAGAGTGACCTCCGCTAACACCACTTTCATGAAGAAAGTTTACCTCACGACCAACCTGCGGCACGCGCACCCCAACAGGCACTCTGCAGAATCAAAACTATAAAACTTCGGGTTGACTCCAATAATACCTTTGTAAAAGCACTCCGCATAAACCTGAAACAGCAAGGAACATTTCTTTTGACATGCGGTACTAAAACGTCCCACTCCCTCCATTAAATTATTCCAACTGAAAAAAACATACGCTCTGGGGCGTTCCTTTTTTCACAGAGTACCGAATTAACCAGATTTTAACAATGTCCTTCCTCGCACAAAGCTGCAAGAAACCCAGACCACCTCATCCAGCCCCCTTAACGGTAGTAGCATGTGTGAGTTCCATAAATGCCAACATTTTAGAAGGGGAAAGTGTGAAACTTTTAAATAACATTCAGGAGAATTACATTCTCCCACTGACTTCCGTTAAAAAAGGAGGCCATTCCAGTCGGGAGACAGCTAAAATCAAGCCAATTGTTGCCGTAAGAAATCGGGAGTCTCCCACCTGAATCAGATCTATTGGCAAGTATGGAGCTTGGAGGGGTGCATTCTGTGACCGGTTAATAGAAAACTCTCCCTTGGGCTCAACTCAGGCTCACCTCTGCGGGTCCGGGAGGTAAAAATCCACAGAAAATCCAAAATACCTGCCCTCTGGTCCAGTGTAAACGGCGAGGTTGCCAACATCCAGGTTAAATCCAAGGACCCCCCTGGGGCGGCACAGGGCGAGGATAGCCGCAAGGGCAGTGAGGACCTGGGGGGCTGCCATGATGCGTCTCGCGAATTCTCTATACGGACCAGAGCTGCTCTCTACCTCCTCTCTTGTCTACGGCCCCTGCTCCATATAGTAGAGTGGTGTAGACTAGTGTGGAGTGGCGTATAGTACAGTGGTGTAGACTAGTGTGAAGTTGAGGGACACGGAGTGGTGTAGACTCTTGTGGAGTGGGGTGGAGTGAAGTGGCGTAGACTAGTGTAGAGTGGTGTACAGTAGAGTGGTGTAGACTAGTGTGGAGTCGAGGGACACAGAGTGGTGTATACTAGTGTGGAGTGGAGTGACACAGAGTGGTGTAGACTCTTGTGGAGTGGGGTGAAGTGGCGTAGGCTAGTGTGAAGTTACACGGCGTGGTGTATTAGTGAAGGTGTAAAGTAGTGCAGTTGTTGGTGTGTAGACTAGTGTGGAGTGACATGGCATGGTGTATTACTGAAGGTGTAATGTAGTGCAGTTGTTGGTATAGGTAACTAAAGAGCCAGTAGAGATGGCAGATAGGGTGAAAGCATCGGTAAATAAGAAGCTGTTGTACCTGCGTTATTAGTAGGAAAGAGCATAGCACGTCCTGGAATAATATTGAAAATCATAACATAAAAAACAATAATGCGTTACAAAAGGCAAGTCAGAGCAAAGACGAGGAGGCGTGTACGACAGTGTGACCACTCGTCTGTAAATTTCATGGACTGCCCGTAATTTCGCCCTGCCGTCCGTTGTCCGTGATGAAAGCCTTAACGGACGGCATTTGTCCGTAATTTTAGCCTTTCACCAAAAGGCCAACAAAGGCAGGGCGAAATTACGGGTAGATTAGTTTAACAAGCTGGATCAATCAATCAATCAATCATAGTATTTATAGAGCGCGCTATGTACCCGTTAGGGTTTCGAGGCGCTGAGGTGGGGGGGGGGTGGAGAGGCTGTTTAGCGGTCGAAGAGCCAGGTCTTGAGGAGCCTTCTGAATGTGAGGAGGTCCTGGGTCTGGCGTAGCGGAGTGGGGAGAGAGTTCCAGGTTTTGGCGGCGAGGAAAGAGAAGGATCTGCCGCCGGAGGTCTTGCGCTGGATTCGGGGTACGATGGCTAGGGCGAGGTTGGCGGATCGGAGTTGGCGTGTTGGGGTGTAGAAGTTGAGTCTGGTGTTGAGGTAGGAGGGTCCGGTGTTGTGAAGCGCCTTGTGAGCGTGGGTAAGGAGTTTAAAAGGATTGATAGGCAGGGAGTCTCCTGTGCTCGGAGGGAGGGGCAGACAGATAAGAAAAGGCCTTCTTGCCAGGGTGTCTCTGCTAAAGAAATGAAAATGTGCAAACTGGTAAATCTGCAAATGTAAAGGGGCTTGAAAACCTGCACTGACCTTAAACAAAGGAGTCACTTAAAGCTTTCTGATGGCAAAGATATTTTCTCTTAGAGATGTACCTTAAGGGTGTTCCAAGGTGAGCTGTGGAGTGTGTGGTTTTAATGGAGTGTTATAAAAAAAGTTCGTACTAGGTATAAACGGTATATTATTCAAATCTGTATTTGAGAAACACTTTTTAATATTTAACTGAAATGTATTTGCGCATTTTGTAGCAGCCTATATTATGATGTATTTGTATTTATATAGCGCTTACTATCCCTGACGAAGCATCGAATGCATGTTTAAAATAAGGACTCACACATTCACAGTTCTTTCAGGGGCCTCGATGCCTCAAGGTACTAACTAACATTGGCAAAGCCAATAGGTCTCGTCTGCGCAAGAGTTATTGGCTTTGCCAATGTGTTTTAGCCATGTTATATATCAGAGTGGCTGCTGTTCATAGCTAAAAGTTAGTGGCATAGTGGTGTGGAGTGGAGTGGAGTGGAGTAGAGCGGCATAGGAGCAGTGGTGTAGAGCCCAGTGGTGCAGGGTACAGTGCAGTTTTTTAGAGCGCATTGGCGTAGAGTGCAGTGGTTTAGAGTGCAGTGGCATGGAGTGGCGTTGGACAGAGTAGAGTGCCATAGAGTGCAGTAGAGTAGAGTGGCATACAATAGAGTGGCAGACAGTGCAGTAGTGTAGAGTGGCGCAGTGGCATAGAGTGCAGAGTAGACTCATGTGGCAGAGAGTGCAGTGGCGAAGTGTAGTGTAGAGAGGTGCAGAGTAGAGTATAGTGCTGTAGAGTGCAGTTGCGTAGAGTGGAGTGAAGCAGAGAAGAGTAGCATAGAGTGTAGTGGCATTGAGTGCAGTAGTACAGAGTAGATTGGTGTACAGTACAGTGGCGGAGAGTGCAATGTTGAAGAGTAGAATCAGTGCAGTGATGTGGAGTAGAGTGGCATAGAGTGCAGTGGCATAGAGTGCAGTGGCTAGAATGCAGTAGTACATAATAGACTGGTGTACAGTACAGTGGCGGAGAGTGCAATGTTGCAGAGTAGAGTGTCAGTGCAGTGATGTAGAGTGGAGCAGAGTGGCACAGAGAACAGTGGCGTAGAGTACAGTGGTGCAGAGTAGAGGACAGTGGTGTACAGTACAGTTGTTTAAAGTGCATTGGTGCAGAGTGCAGTAGCATAGAGTGGCATGGGATAGAGTAGCATAGAGTGCAGTGGAGTGGAGTGGCATACAATAGAGTGGCAGAGAGTGCAGTAATGCAGAGTGGTGCAGCGTCAGAGTGCAGAGTAGACTTGTGAGATAAATGTAGAGTCCCAGGCATACACTCTAGTGCTGTGAGACTACGGACAAGTTGCGGGTTCCTCACATCCTGACATTAGGTGTGAGACTGTCGGCCACACCATCTGCCCTGCCTCTTTATATTTTTTTTAGATTTAAAGTCCATGGGTGGTTGGGGTAAGCCAGATGTTTTTGTTCAATGTGTTTAAACTTACATAAAGTTAATTACCTTAATGTTTCCCAAACTGTTTTCCAGGGGTTTTAAAATGTTCAGAAACATTATCAAAAATGTGCTGTTACTTTCTCCTCAAGAAAGATTGGGTAGATTTGGGTAGGGGTGATGGCCTTGCCGCAGTACTGAAGGGCATTAATTTACTACTGAACAAGGACAAAATGTGACACCTGAATGTAGCATACCAGGAGGCAATCACAAAAAGACCACAGTGAATAAATAGTGCTATGTTAAAAAGTAAATAAATTCACATAGTGAGGCATGGCCTCCCTTGCATGTCTGTAAAACTGACGTTTGTACTTGAATTTGGGTCCTGAATTTTGACCCTTTGTCCTGAATTTTTTAACAGTTCTGTCCAGAATTTGCATCAACGCCAGGTGGTCACCCTATCCGACACACGTTTTCAACTGCAAGTCCGATCTCTTGGATTTGGCAATGCTTATTTAAAACAAGTAAGAACTATTGGCTTTTCTACTGTTTGTTTTCACATGGCTTCCACCTCCTCCTGAGAGTCCCCCACAGGCCCTGAGCACTGAAGGTTTGAAACCGATGCTCCGCCTTTCACTGCTGCTCTCCGGGTGTCATTCCTCCTTCTTACCTGTAGAGGGCAGGCACGTCCTCCTCCGGCTCTTCTCCTCTCCGGGTGTTTGTGTGGAGCCCTCGGGTCCTGCCCTCGGTATCAGGCTCTGCTGCTCTGTCCCAGACCCCTCCTTCCGTGCCTCTCTCCTGCCAGGGCTCTCCCTCCCCTCCAGCACCTCACCTCCTGACTCTGCATCTTCTCCTCTCTCTGGGTCCTGGTGAAACCCCAGCCCTGAGTCTCTACTCTCCCCACTGTCTCCCTCCCACCACTGACCCTCTGTCCCAGACCCCTCCTTCAGCGCCTCTCTCCTGCCAGGGCTCTCCCTCCCCTCCAGCATCTCACCTCCTGACTCCGCATCTTCTCTTCTCTCTGTGTCCTGGTGAAGCACCCCTGATTCCCTCGTCTCCCCCCATCTCTCTCCCACCTCTGACCCTCTGTCCCACTCCCATCTATAGCGCCTAGTCTCGGTCCGGGGACTTCCTGGCCCCGGGTCTCTGACAGGGACATCTTCCCAGACCATCTGTAGCTGGGTCTTTAGTTGCTGGGTATAGTCTAATACCTGTTTTTCGCCTCCTTCTTCCTCTTCCCATAGTTTGGCAGCCATATCAAGAAGGGTCCTTGGTTGACATTCAAAAACCAATTTGAATGGGCTGTGACCGGTAGAAGCCTGGATGTGAGTTCTTATTGCGTAGATGACTAGGGGTAGCTTCTTATCACAATCCCTCTCGGCCTCAGAAATGGTCTTTTTCAACAGGGACTTAAGGGTACGGTTGTAACTCTCTACAAGACTGTTTGTTTGTGGATGATATAAAGAGGTCTTTAATTGTTTGACTCCCAGGATCGGACAGATCCGTGTCATTAAATTGGACATGAATGGGGTTCCTTGGTCAGTCATAATCTCTTTTGGGAACCCTACTCTTAAAAAGAAACCAACCATAGCATGAGCCACATTGTTAGTAGTCATGCTGGAGAGGGTTATATCTTCCGGATATCGTGTTGCGTAGTCCACCAGGACTAGAATATAGGTATATCCCTTGGTTGAAGGAAGGAGGGGTCCCACTAAATCCATCCCCACCCTCGAGAAGGGTACACCAATAACCGGCAATGGCTGTAATGGTGCTTTCTTTTGGGGTCCTGGGTCTATCATCTGACATCTGGGGCATTGTATACAAAAGCGCCGTATGTGGGCATATATCCCTGGGCAGTGGAACCGGCACAGAAGATATTCTTCATTTTTTTCTCTACCGAAATGTCCCCCTCCCATCTGACTATGTGCTAAGTGGAGTGCTTGAATCCGGTATGGTTCGGGAATGACTAGATGTTTCTTTTCGTGGTTGTTATGATTTGTGATTCTGTACAGGAGGCCTTTTTGTATTACAAAATAAGGACCCACCTCGTCTGTGATCTCAGGTCTCACTGTCCTCCAGGCATTATGGAGTGTGGGATCCTCTCATTGGCTACTGCGGAAAGGGGGTAGGGAGGGGACTGTTACACTCCGTACCTTCATTGGCTCCTCTCTCTTTTCTCTTAACAGGAACAGCTTCTTGTTCTCTCTCTTCTCCCTCTTGCTAGGTTTGTATCTCTCAGTTCCTGCTTTTATAGAGGGCTCTGAAAAGGGGGCCTCTCCCCACCATGATTCTAGATGACTCTTTTCCTGTACACTCTCTAACAGGTCGGTGAAATGTATATAGTCTGTACCCACAATACACTCTTCTACTAGGTGTTCAATGATGCCCATGTTCACCAGGTCCTATCTCCCCTCCCACTCAAGGACAACAGAAACCAGTGGATTGTCTCTCAGTTCCCCATGGATACAGCAGATCAAAATGACCTTGTCAGAATCTTGGATGTCTGGGTGTATCTGGTGGGCCCTAATAACGGATTGGCTACAACCGGAGTCTACCATGGCAATGATTTTGAGACCATTAACAATTATTCCTCAGATGTATTTGGAGCTTTCCCTCCCTGTGTATAAAACTCAACCTCGGGTAATCCCAATCTCCATGGGTTCGATTTTTTCCTCTTTGTGGGGACACAGTCTGGCGATATGTCCCCACTCTCCACAACTATTAAACTGGGGCTGTTGCACTGGGAGTTTTTCACTAGACCGAGGAATAGGGGCTTCCTCTGTGCTTCTTTGGGGAGTAGGCCGATAGGGAATTCACATAGGCTGGTTAGCCGGGCTGACAGACTTTGATGGACCTGGTTTAAAATCGGTCGACCAGTGGTATGTGCACGCTAGATCAATAGCCATAGTCGTATCCACATTGGGATGTTGCCTGATCCAGTTACGGATAACGGCAGGTCGGGATTCTAAATATTGTTCCAGGAGTATGGTTTTTATGATATCCTCCCTCTCAGTCCCAATAGGGCCCAACCATTTTAGTCCTAGACCCTTCACTCGATAGTATAGGGTCCTGGGATCCTCTGAAGGAGACCACTTAATCTTTCTGAACCAAAGCCTGTAATGTTCGGTATCATGCCCAACCCTCTCTTATATGCTTTTCTTTATCTCTTTGCATGGAGTGGTCCACGCTGGATTAACCGCTTGGTAAGCGGCCTGGAGATTGCCCATCAACAATGGCGCCACGTATGGTTCCCACCGTTCTTCCGTCCAAGTAGCGGAGGAAGCCACCCGCTCAAAGTTCGTGAAGAACGCGTCAGGATCTTCACCTTCCTGATATTTTTGAAGGACTAAGCTGGGGACGTTGGGGTGGACTTTGGTGGCCGCAATAGTATCTGTAAGTTTTTGTAATGTTGTCTCATGTATAAGTTGGTTGCTTGCCATTATAGTGGCCTGGCTCTTAAGAGCACTTTGAAGTGTTTCCCTATCAGCTTTAGCTTCCCTTTGATGCTCCTCCCAGATTACTTGAAGATGGCGTTGTCCCTCTGCTAACTGTTGAATCATGTCCTCGATTTTTGGTTTCACCTCCATGGTCGCCCGGTTTGGGTATCTCTCTGTCCGCCACTACTTATCCCACTTCTGACACCGCAGTACGAGGTGGGGCGTAGCGGGTACGGACAGAGAGGAAACAAATCACGTTATCAGAGGTTTTAAGTGAATTTTTATTTCTTTAAATGTTTCTTTGATACTGGTTTGTAGGCCCAAGTCCCAATGGTTCTTGTATCTAACGTCCCCTCTCTCTTCTTCTTCCCAGGTGAGTCCTCTCCGGCCAGGTGAAGGTCCAGTGACGTGGTGTTGATCAGTGGAGGAAACGGGGAAGAGGGAACATAGACTTCTGGAATGGGTAAGTAAGGGGAGAGGGAGTGCGGTGAGGTGGGAGGGAATGTGGGGTTATACACCAGCCCTATATGTGCTTCACCCGATAGTGCCGTGCTCCACACAGTTTTAGTTTCTCCGAGTACACTTCTGTTTCCACAAGGTACGATCAGATACCCAGGAAAAGAAGCAAACAAAAGAAAATTATTTATATATGTCCAGTCATAGAGTGAGAGTGAAACTGTTATTAGTACAGTCCGCCTCATAATGACCTGCAGTGGGTTAGAGGGGGAGCTTGTTCTCTGAGATGCTGATACTTAAGTTTATATAGAGGAAAAATAAACAATACAGCAGACCAGTTAAGCAAGGATGAAAGAAAGAGAAAGAAAAACAAACAAATCATGTACATGTACAAAGGGTAGGTTTTTCCGCCATTTCTCCACCCTACCCATTAATGAGATAATCCCTCGTTCCCCCCTTCATCCTTCCCTCCTCCCGCTCCCCATTTCCTCCCCAGCAATGTTCTGTAGCAGCTTTGTAAGCCAGGTCGTACCTGCCCTAACCACGCCCCTCCAGGGAATTGGCGGTTAGCAAGTGTTCTTGGGCTTCTTTGCCTGCCTTCGCCGAGTGTTCCTCACCCGCGTTGTCTCTCTTCTCCGCTTTTGGATGGTGGTTCGCGCCGCTGTCCGTCCTCGTCCTCCGCGTCTTCGTCCTCCTCTACCTACGCGGGCTGCATCGGTCGTCCCTCTTTTGTGTCCATGGGAACCCGGATTTCCGGGTTCCCGACGTCGTCTCCTTCCGGGCTAACATCGGTGATGCCCCCAGGGTACCCTTTTCCCCAATGGTCACCCCCAGGAGTAGCCGGGATGTGAGGCACCCGGCTACCCCGGGATACCCTTAGGTGTCTAGTTTTAAAAAATGTGCTGGTTGACTAGGTTTCGCTAGGTGCAAGTTGAGCTAGTTTTGAGAACCTAGAGAGGCCCACTTTGGAAAAAAATGGGTCAGTTTCAGGTGGAAAATTACGTATGTGGGCATATATCCCTGGGCAGTGGAACCGGCACAGAAGATATTCTTCATTTTTTTCTCTACCGAAATGTCCCCCTCCCATCTGACTATGTGCTAAGTGGAGTGCTTGAATCCGGTATGGTTCGGGAATGACTAGATGTTTCTTTTCGTGGTTGTTATGATTTGTGATTCTGTACAGGAGGCCTTTTTGTATTACAAAATAAGGACCCACCTCGTCTGTGATCTCAGGTCTCACTGTCCTCCAGGCATTATGGAGTGTGGGATCCTCTCATTGGCTACTGCGGAAAGGGGGTAGGGAGGGGACTGTTACACTCCGTACCTTCATTGGCTCCTCTCTCTTTTCTCTTAACAGGAACAGCTTCTTGTTCTCTCTCTTCTCCCTCTTGCTAGGTTTGTATCTCTCAGTTCCTGCTTTTATAGAGGGCTCTGAAAAGGGGGCCTCTCCCCACCATGATTCTAGATGAGTCTTTTCCTGTACACTCTCTAACAGGTCGGTGAAATGTATATAGTCTGTACCCACAATACACTCTTCTACTAGGTGTTCAATGATGCCCATGTTCACCAGGTCCTATCTCCCCTCCCACTCAAGGACAACAGAAACCAGTGGATTGTCTCTCAGTTCCCCATGGATACAGCAGATCAAAATGACCTTGTCAGAATCTTGGATGTCTGGATGTATCAGGTGGGCCCTAATAACGGATTGGCTACAACCGGAGTCTACCATGGCAATGATTTTGAGACCATTAACAATTATTCCTCAGATGTATTTGGAGCTTTCCCTCCCTGTGTATAAAACTCAACCTCGGGTAATCCCAATCTCCATGGGTTCGATTTTTTCCTCTTTGTGGGGACACAGTCTGGCGATATGTCCCCACTCTCCACAACTATTACACTGGGGCTGTTGCACTGGGAGTTTTTCACTAGACCGAGGAATAGGGGCTTCCTCTGTGCTTCTTTGGGGAGTAGGCCGATAGGGAATTCACATAGGCTGGTTAGCCGGGCTGACAGACTTTGATGGACCTGGTTTAAAATCGGTCGACCAGTGGTATGTGCACGCTAGATCAATAGCCATAGTCGTATCCACATTGGGATGTTGCCTGATCCAGTTACGGATAACGGCAGGTCGGGATTCTAAATATTGTTCCAGGAGTATGGTTTTTATGATATCCTCCCTCTCAGTCCCAATAGGGCCCAACCATTTTAGTCCTAGACCCTTCACTCGATAGTATAGGGTCCAGGGATCCTCTGAAGGAGACCACTTAATCTTTCTGAACCAAAGCCTGTAATGTTTGGTATCATGCCCAACACTCTCTTATATGCTTTTCTTTATCTCTTTGCATGGAGTGGTCCACGCTGGATTAACCGCTTGGTAAGCGGCCTGGAGATGGCCCATCAACAATGGCGCCACGTATGGTTCCCACCGTTCTTCCGTCCAAGTAGCGGAGGAAGCCACCCGCTCAAAGTTCGTGAAGAATGCATCAGGATCTTCACCTTCCTGATATTTTTGAAGGACTAAGCTGGGGACGTTGGGGTGGACTTTGGTGGCCGCAATAGTATCTGTAAGTTTTTGTAATGTTGTCTCATGTATAAGTTGGTTGCTTGCCATTATAGTGGCCTGGCTCTTAAGTGCACTTTGAAGTGTTTCCCTATCAGCTTTAGCTTCCCTTTGATGCTCCTCCCAGATTACTTGAAGATGGCGTTGTCCCTCTGCTAACTGTTGAATCATGTCCTCGATTTTTGGTTTCACCTCCATGGTCGCCCGGTTTGGGTATCTCTCTGTCCGCCACTACTTATCCCACTTCTGACACCACAGTACGAGGTGGGGCGTAGCGGGTACGGACAGAGAGGAAACAAATCAGGTTATCAGAGGTTTTAAGTGAATTTTTATTTCTTTAAATGTTTCTTTGATACTGTTTTATAGGCCCAAGTCCCAATGGTTCTTGTATCTAATGTCCCCTCTCTCTTCTTCTTCCCAGATGAGTCCTCTCCGGCCAGGTGAAGGTCCAGTGACGTGGTGTTGATCAGTGGAGGAAACGGGGAAGAGGGAACTTAGACTTCTGGAATGGGTAAGTAAGGGGAGAGGGAGTGCGGTGAGGTGGGAGGGAATGTGGGGTTATACACCAGCCCTATATGTGCTTCACCCGATAGTGCCGTGCTCCACGCAGTTTTAGTTTCTCCGAGTACACTTCTGTTTCCACAAGGTACGATCAGATACCCAGGAAAAGAAGCAAACAAAAGAAAACTATTTATATATGTCCAGTCATAGAGTGAGAGTGAAACTGTTATTAGTACAGTCCGCCTCATAATGACCTGCAGTGGGTTAGAGGGGGAGCTTGTTCTCTGAGATGCTGATACTTAAGTTTATATAGAGGAAAAATAAACAATACAGCAGACCAGTTAAGCAAGGATGAAAGAAAGAGAAAGAAAAACAATCAAATCATGTACATGTACAAAGGGTAGGTTTTTCCGCCATTTCTCCACCCTACCCATTAATGAGATAATCCCTCGTTCCCCCCTTCATCCTTCCCTCTTCCCGCTCCCCATTTCCTCCCCAGCAATGTTCTGTAGCAGCTTTGTAAGCCAGGTCGTACCTGCCCTAACCACGCCCCTCCAGGGAATTGGCGGTTAGCAAGTGTTCTTGGGCTTCTTTGCCTGCCGTCGCCGAGTGTTCCTCACCCGCGTTGTCTCTCTTCTCCGCTTTTGGATGGTGGTTCGCGCCGCTGTCCGTCCTCGTCCTCCGCGTCTTCGTCCTCCTCTACCTACGCGGGCTGCATCGGTCGTCCCTCTTTTGTGTCCATGGGAACCCGGATTTCCGGGTTCCCGACGTCGTCTCCTTCCGGGCTAACATCGGTGATGCCCCCGGGGTACCCTTTTCCCCAATGGTCACCCCCAGGAGTAGCCGGGATGTGAGGCACCCGGCTACCCCGGGATACCCTTAGGTGTCTAGTTTTAAAAAATGTGCTGGTTGACTAGGTTTCGCTAGGTGCAAGTTGAGCTAGTTTTGAGAACCTAGAGAGGCCCACTTTGGAAAAAAATGGGTCAGTTTCAGGTGGAAAATTACGTATGTGGGCATATATCCCTGGGCAGTGGAACCGGCACAGAAGATATTCTTCATTTTTTTCTCTACCGAAATGTCCCCCTCCCATCTGACTATGTGCTAAGTGGAGTGCTTGAATCCGGTATGGTTCGGGAATGACTAGATGTTTCTTTTCGTGGTTGTTATGATTTGTGATTCTGTACAGGAGGCCTTTTTGTATTACAAAATAAGGACCCACCTCATCTGTGATCTCAGGTCTCACTGTCCTCCAGGCATTATGGAGTGTGGGATCCTCTCATTGGCTACTGCGGAAAGGGGGTAGGGAGGGGACTGTTACACTCCGTACCTTCATTGGCTCCTCTCTCTTTTCTCTTAACATGAACAGCTTCTTGTTCTCTCTCTTCTCCCTCTTGCTAGGTTTGTATCTCTCAGTTCCTGCTTTTATAGAGGGCTCTGAAAAGGGGGCCTCTCCCCACCATGATTCTAGATGACTCTTTTCCTGTACACTCTCTAACAGGTCGGTGAAATGTATATAGTCTGTACCCACAATACACTCTTCTACTAGGTGTTCAATGATGCCCATGTTCACCAGGTCCTATCTCCCCTCCCACTCAAGGACAACAGAAACCAGTGGATTGTCTCTCAGTTCCCCATGGATACAGCAGATCAAAATGACCTTGTCAGAATCTTGGATGTCTGGGTGTATCAGGTGGGCCCTAATAACGGATTGGCTACAACCGGAGTCTACCATGGCAATGATTTTGAGACCATTAACAATTATTCCTCAGATGTATTTGGAGCTTTCCCTCCCTGTGTATAAAACTCAACCTCGGGTAATCCCAATCTCCATGGGTTCGATTTTTTCCTCTTTGTGGGGACACAGTCTGGCGATATGTCCCCACTCTCCACAACTATTACACTGGGGCTGTTGCACTGGGAGTTTTTCACTAGACCGAGGAATAGGGGCTTCCTCTGTGCTTCTTTGGGGAGTAGGCCGATAGGGAATTCACATAGGCTGGTTAGCCGGGCTGACAGACTTTGATGGACCTGGTTTAAAATCGGTCGACCAGTGGTATGTGCACGCTAGATCAATAGCCATAGTCGTATCCACATTGGGATGTTGCCTGATCCAGTTACGGATAACGGCAGGTCGGGATTCTAAATATTGTCCCAGGAGTATGGTTTTTATGATATCCTCCCTCTCAGTCCCAATAGGGCCCAACCATTTTAGTCCTAGACCCTTCACTCGATAGTATAGGGTCCTGGGATCCTCTGAAGGAGACCACTGAATCTTTCTGAACCAAAGCCTGTAATGTTCGGTATCATGCCCAACACTCTCTTATATGCTTTTCTTTATCTCTTTGCATGGAGTGGTCCACGCTGGATTAACCGCTTGGTAAGCGGCCTGGAGATTGCCCATCAACAATGGCGCCACGTATGGTTCCCACCGTTCTTCCGTCCAAGTAGCGGAGGAAGCCACCCGCTCAAAGTTCGTGAAGAACGCGTCAGGATCTTCACCTTCCTGATATTTTTGAAGGACTAAGCTGGGGACGTTGGGGTGGACTTTGGTGGCCGCAATAGTATCTGTAAGTTTTTGTAATGTTGTCTCATGTATAAGTTGGTTGCTTGCCATTATAGTGGCCTGGCTCTTAAGAGCACTTTGAAGTGTTTCCCTATCAGCTTTAGCTTCCCTTTGATGCTCCTCCCAGATTACTTGAAGATGGCGTTGTCCCTCTGCTAACTGTTGAATCATGTCCTCGATTTTTGGTTTCACCTCCATGGTCGCCCGGTTTGGGTATCTCTCTGTCCGCCACTACTTATCCCACTTCTGACACCACAGTACGAGGTGGTGCGTAGCGGGTACGGACAGAGAGGAAACAAATCAGGTTCTCAGAAGTTTTAAGTGAATTTTTATTTCTTTAAATGTTTCTTTGATACTGTTTTATAGGCCCAAGTCCCAATGGTTCTTGTATCTAACGTCCCCTCTCTCTTCTTCTTCCCAGGTGAGTCCTCTCCGGCCAGGTGAAGGTCCAGTGACGTGGTGTTGATCAGTGGAGGAAACGGGGAAGAGGGAACATAGACTTCTGGAATGGGTAAGTAAGGGGAGAGGGAGTGCGGTGAGGTGGGAGGGAATGTGGGGTTATACACCAGCCCTATATGTGCTTCACCCGATAGTGCCGTGCTCCACGCAGTTTTAGTTTCTCCGAGTACACTTCTGTTTCCACAAGGTACGATCAGATACACAGGAAAAGAAGCAAACAAAAGAAAATTATTTATATATGTCCAGTCATAAAGTGAGAGTGAAACTGTTATTAGTACAGTCCGCCTCATAATGACCTGCAGTGGGTTAGAGGGGGAGCTTGTTCTCTGAGATGCTGATACTTAAGTTTATATAGAGGAAAAATAAACAATACAGCAGACCAGTTAAGCAAGGATGAAAGAAAGAGAAAGAAAAACAAACAAATCATGTACATGTACATAGGGTAGGTTTTTCCGCCATTTCTCCACCCTACCCATTAATGAGATAATCCCTCGTTCCCCCCTTCATCCTTCCCTCCTCCCGCTCCCCATTTCCTCCCCAGCAATGATCTGTAGCAGCTTTGTAAGCCAGGTCGTACCTGCCCTAACCACGCCCCTCCAGGGAATTGGCGGTTAGCAAGTGTTCTTGGGCTTCTTTGCCTGCCGTCGCCGAGTGTTCCTCACCCGCGTTGTCTCTCTTCTCCGCTTTTGGATGGTGGTTCGCGCCGCTGTCCGTCCTCGTCCTCCGCGTCTTCGTCCTCCTCTACCTACGTGGGCTGCATCGGTCGTCCCTCTTTTGTGTCCATGGGAACCCGGATTTCCGGGTTCCCGACGTCGTCTCCTTCCGGGCTAATATCGGTGATGCCCCCGGGGTACCCTTTTCCCCAATGGTCACCCCCAGGAGTAGCCGGGATGTGAGGCACCCGGCTACCCCGGGATACCCTTAGGTGTCTAGTTTTAAAAAATGTGCTGGTTGACTAGGTTTCGCTAGGTGCAAGTTAAGCTAGTTTTGAGAACCTAGAGAGGCCCACTTTGGAAACAAATGGGTCAGTTTCAGGTGGAAAATTGCGCTGCATCCATGCTGTGTTTTTTCAGCCATTTCCTGTCACAGACACTAGGTATACCCACTTAAGTGCATTTCCATTTTTATTGGGAGACTTGGGGAAGCATAGAATAGTAGAATATTTGTCATTACCAATAGGACTTCACTGCATTTGTGCATTTCAAATGTAAGCATTGTGTAATAAAGATGACAGATTGAAAAATACCCTCTAAATCATACGCTAATACGGGCACCCACAAATTCAGAAATGTAGAAATAACCACTGCTTCTATACTCCATTTGAGAAATACATGTGTTTCCTTGATACCTATTTTTCACTCTTCTACTTTGCTATTGGAATTGACCTTTACTTGGTACTCAATGACAAACCATTGTATGGTGCAGCTTGAGGTACCTTGGGTCCTAGGAGAACCTACAAACCCTATATATATCCCTGCAACCAGAAAGATCTAGCAGACATAATGATATATTACATTTATCAATCGGCTATAGTGACAAAAAGTTACAGATGAAAATTTTGACACAAATGACCATTTTTCCCAACTCATTTTCAATATTTCTTTATTTCCACTGTTATTTTCCTTTTGAACCCTTGCTAAATTCAGAATTCTGTATAGCTTTCATGGATCACTCATGGTTTTTACACTGGTTTTCAACAAAAACTGGAAGTAAGTTGAGAGCACAAAAAAATAGAGAAAAGATATACTACCTCTTAGAAAAATGCCAAAACTGTGGTACAAAGTTAGGTTTTTGATTGATCTCTGCATGTTCCTAACAGCTTGGAAGATGGAGACTTCTGTACAACAATCTGTTAATGGATGACATTTTTAGTACAAAAATAGACCCTTATTTAAAGCACTTTTTCCCTGTTTTCTTTCTCCAAAAAATCAAAATATACTATATTTTGCTTATTTTCGTGGTCCCCTTCACGGAAAACCACAAACCTTTGGTATCTTTAGAATCCCCAGGTTGTTGGAAAAAGAGGGTGCAAATTTGGTGTGAATATCTTATCTGGAAAAAAAGTTATGAAGCCCTAAGTGCAAACTGCACCAATTAGCCAAAAAAGGGCTCAGCACTGTGGTTGGGGAAGGCCTAGCAGCAGAGGGAATAATAAATTATTGCATGGGGTGACACTTTCATTCAACAGACACTTAGGCCCTCATTTTGACTTTGGCGGGTGGAGGAGGCCGCATCTGGATGACTGTATATGTGGCCGTACCTCTGTGGTACCTATTAACTGTCTCCTTCTGGGCTGGTGGGCGGAAACACTGTTTCGCCCGCAAGCCCAGCGGCAAACACACCACACCATTAAAGCCAGCTCGTAATCGAGCCTGTGGTAATGTTGCAGTGCATCTGGTGCAATAGTACCAGTCAGGCTTTTCACAGCCTGCAAATCGGTGCCCCGGCATGCCTTTTCCACCAGCCTTTGCATGGTGGTGGGCCCACCATGCAAAGGCTGACGGAAAGGTGACTCGTAGTCCAGAGGGCAGCGCAGCTGGCAGCAATGCCCTGGTGGATTGAAAGCGCCGGTACCGCCAAGGCTGGCGGCCACATGGCTGGGTCGGTGGTCAGACCGTGGCGGCTCTGCCTCTGTTGTAATGTGCAGGCCGGACTTCGGCTTTGGCGGCGATCCAACCTTCACCATGGCTCTGGCGGTGTCATTAACGCCAGGGTCGTAGTGAGGGCCTCAATGTGTGTTTTGAAATATAGCTAGACTGCTAAATTAGAGTTATTTCCATAGAAAACTTTGATGTTTTAAATTTATGTTGCAGAATTTATTTTATTATATCTTGCAGCACAAGAGTTAATCTGGTGGTTCAGCATGTCTTTTGGACAACAATTGGCACATAAAAACAATTCCAGCGTCTCCACTCTTTGTGTACTACTGAATCCCACCAGGTTCTACTGCCCAAACCACACCCTCACCCCTAATGTATTATCTGTACAACAAATATTATTCCTAAGTTAGGGAACAATTGAGTGTTATGTATGGTTAGTGTTTTAGGTTTTGGGCTTGGTTTAGGAGGGGCTAGGAAGAAGTTGGAAGGTTAATGGAAGGTAGAAGACAGAACATTATAAGGAAGGTGTGCAAAAAAGAAAACTTAGGAAGAAGTTGTGGAAGTATTTGAGAAACGAGGCAGGAATCGGAATGGACCGGAAGTGGTAGGTATGGGTGGATAATGGGCACTGGACAAGGACAACATAAATTCACCTCTTCTTCTTTCTTTAATTTAAATGAGAGACAGAATAAACAGAAACAAAGGAAGGTGAATAGTTTTAAAAATTGGGGACCGGAATTAAAAATGAGCATGGAAGGAAAGGAATACCTTAACAAAACACAGCAAATGCAGCAGTTGCTACTGAGAAGGTAGTGGGACCTTCACTTAACACTCGTCCGAGCAATCACTTGCTCCTACTCCTCCTCCTGATGATATTCCTTATCCTACTGTCCGTCTGCTTCCTCATTTAGATATGTCACTAACAATTGCAGTATTTGTAAAATAAAAAAGTAAAATCTAACAAATCAGAATGTATTGCCTCCTTGAGAAACACTTGGAAGGGCATACTATTTTACACATAAAATAGTTGAAACCTGAATGCTATAAAAGTCTTAATAGTGAGGGAAAGTATAGGAAAGGATCAGGACAACAATGACTGAGGGTAGGAGAAAGGAATGAAGAGAAGATCTGTAAGATGTGTGAGGGAGAGGTTGATGCTACGACAATAAGAAAATAGGGGGGAATGGGGCTGGAGGAAGTAGGCTGTGGAAAGAGAATGGAATATAAACAACAAACACAAGGAGGTTTATGGGGTGTACAGATACTAGCTAAAGTAGATAAAGAAGATGTTAGGAAAAAAGTTAATAAAAATTTATAAAAAGGATACTACAGTGAATGTTGTGTTGCCTACTATTATAGGTAACATTGTTAAACATTAAGAAGAGTAAATAAATAAATGTACATGACTTACTGGCACCAGAGGGAATACCTTCTGCTGTAGTGGGGGGTGGCATTGGATGTCTTTTCTTTCCTGGGCTTCCTTTTCTTTGGTTTTCTGAAAGTATGTAAGAAAAAAAAGGCATTGTTAAGTAGTACTTAATTCAATAAAATTATAAGTACTTCAGAATAATTTACAGGCAAACAAATATACTGCTTGAGTAACCAACACCAAATTCCCAATATTAACGTCCATTTTTAAAGGAGTTACCTGTTGTACAAGTTAGTTATTAGTTAATATACCTACACTCCATTTCTTTTTGCTATTGTCACGCCAAAGCAATCCCCAGTTAAAATAGATAATATTGAGCTGCACCTTACGAAGGAGCTTGTGCTGAGTCAGAAGAGCCATGGAGGAGCCCGACCATCATTGAGATTTTCTCTCTGTTCTCCCCAGTTGCTGCCCATCAATCTAAGCCTAAAGCACACCTGACTCCAGCACTGCCTGTTGGCATCCTAGGTGACATCCAATTACTCAATGTGGTTTTGAGGAACAGATTTCTTTTAAATCCGAAAACCTAGCACTATGACTTGGTACCCATTCAGTTTCCAGTCCTACTCCTGACACCCCTCTCTAACATTCCACACTAGTACCAGACTGGACCGAGCATGCCCCACTCACCAGCTACGAACTAAGTCTAAAGAAATCATAATGATGTGAAATTGTATATGCTAATTTATGTACACATATGGACCCATTTGCATACAATTAACACTATTTAAACTTTAACTGTGTTTTTCTAGAGTTCTAAACCGTATTTAATGTCTAATACATTGTGGATATATGTAAATGCATGTGTGTGTGTATATTTGTTTTCTGTTGCAGAACAAATCCCCAAGATGTGCACTCAGTTCTAGTACTCAAAGCCATGAGAAATGTTTTACTCCAGGATGTCAGCCCAGGGGTGCATGACCTGCTGCTGGATGTGGGAGGTGCTATACCACACTCTCCCCCAGTGCAGGGTCTCCTTAGTCAAGCTTTACCACTTGCTGGGGCTGCCACCTTCTGCTAGCATGAAAGGGAGCTGGTGTTGTGAATAAATCACATAAACAGCCATATTCTCCTCTGAAAAACTGGGAGCACTGTCAACCACATGTTGATCATGAGGGGTTACAGCCACCTCATCCTGTGGCCTAGTGCGTGTCTCTGCAATAAGTGGGAAACAAGGTGATGACAAAAAATGGAGGTCAAACAGACAGGCAAGGGCAAAAAATTAAAAATAAACACATTTGGGCAGGAAAGCTATAATTCAAAGTGAAATAAAAATTTTAAAAATTGACGTCGACAGGAAAGGAGAGGATGGAGTTGGATAGAATGGGGGAAAAGAGTGAGCACATGTAAGTAGGAGCAGGGAGTCCGAGTGCCACTTCCTAACCAAAATGGCGGTACGAATGCCTTGTGAAACATGCCGCTTTCTGCATTTTTAAAAATTCAAAGGATAAACTTGTGTCTTTTTTGTGCAAGAGGTATGAAGCCGTATTACATGTAATTCCATGTCATTTGGTGTAACTGTTTGGAAATTTCATGTAATTATGATAGCCGTAGCAGTGAAACCTTTGCAAACCCCCATGCATAACTACATAAGGTGCAACGTCACCTTAGGTGAAACACTAGCAGGAGCATGGGGACACTTAAGTGCAAATTAAACCTTAGTGTGATAGCACCTGGAGCGTGAAAACACATTTAGATGCAAAAATGCATTTTGGCGTGAAACACATATGAATAAAAAATCACATTTATGTGCAATATTACAGTTGGTGTAGCTTCAAAATGAATGTGGGGAAGTGTTTGGATGCAAAAACATATTTAGGATCAAATATCACATTTAGGTACACAAACGCATTTAGGTGAACAATTACGCCTCGTGGAAAGTCAGCGAGAACCTGGGTTCACAAGCTAAATCAGTGCTAGGCAAAAAACAGAAAAAAAGACCAAACTATATAAAATGAGTCCAAAATAAATATCATCGTTCATAAAACTTAGCCTGACACAAGACTGTGTAAACCAAAAAAAGCCCCAAACAATCAGAACTATCTCTGTAAAGACGCCCGATTGCTATCAAAATGTTCAGATTAAGTAGGACACCCATCTAATATGAATTAAACCAACATTTTCAATCAACTTTGCTTCCCAAATTTTTCAATTATCTTTGTGAGAAAAAGGTTGTTGACGTGGATCTTAACTAATGGCACCTTTTCAAGATGGCTTCACAAATGACTAAAATGGACAACAAAGTATTTCCTTTTCAGGGTCGAGCCTGCGTCGCATGCGCTTGTGCATGCGTTTCGCTTGTGAGAAGCTTTAGGAGTTAGAAAAAGGCTCGGAGCCCCGTTGATGTCACGTCAGTTGTCCTTCAATGGTTCGTGGGCTTGCCTGTTAAAATCTGCTTGCTTTCATTAGTGGAAGGCACCTATGGACCACTGCCTGCTCTGAAAAGATGAAACAAAAACGTTTCATTTTTCGTTTTTGTAATGCAACTCGTTTTCCTTTAAGGAAAACGGGCGGCATTACAAAAAAATAAAAAAACTGCTTTATTAAATAGCAGTCACAGACATGGTGGTCTGCTGTCTGCAGCAGGCCACCATCCCTATGATAGCCGCCACACGCAAGGGGGTCGCAAATTGTGACCCACCTCATGAATATTAATGAGGTGGCCTTTGCGACCCCCTTGCAACTCGCAGATGGTGTCAGGGACACCATCCTACATTCCAATTTGGGACTCGCAATTTGCAAGTCGCAATTTGGAACCTACCTACATGTGGCCCTAAGATCCCAGATCTAAAATAACAACAGGAACTAAAGAAGGCCATATGAACATATAAAGAATGCAATGCAAAATCCATACCTAGGGTAAGAAAAATGTCATGAGCATTGCAAAATAAACAACAAACACAAGCTAGTTAACAAATGCTTACTTAAAGAATAATCTGGATAAATATTTAAATGCACAATTAAAGTCCTCCTCTGTTGTAGTTCAATATACTGTTGTTTTATTCTTCTTTTCATTCTTTTTGCACGCAAAAAGTGATTTAGTTGGAAAATAACACTTGACAAATATAGTGATTTGCTACTTTTTTGGATCAGATTTCAAGTAATGGTTTGCTGCATTTAGTGATGAAGTCCTCTGGACAAGATGTCTTTTGCATTCACGACATAGCCTCTGCCAGGCCTTGCTGCTTCTGAAAATATTTCAGCCATGTATTTCACGAGAAGCATTCAATAGGAAATTAAATGATATGTCTAATAGCCAACAGCACAATGGTGAGAGAGAAATATGCTTTGGGTTGATCCAGATGTGGATGAATCATGCCTTAAAGCAATGGATGGAAGGGGCTTCACCTAGAGACCACTCTGCCCACATAAGACCGGCAAACCTTGAATTTTGCTGCAGTCAAGACAGAGCAATTTCTTTTCCTTAAGAAACTGGTGGAAAACATCAAAGAAAATCACCTCTAGAATTTTCGAAGGAGAAATTCCAGACTAATGACAGGTACTTTGAGAAATACAAGCAATGGCAAAGGCAATAGGTCTGGGTTGAATTTTATACTGTAGACCCATTTGCATTGCCAAAGCCTCTGGTTTTGAATGGTCATCAGCACTTTTGCAGCAGCAGCAAACAACCCATAAGGCATGCTGAATGTTGCGGGTGGACCTACATAAGCACCTGATAGCCTTTGGGCTCACTGAACCCTACCAGTGCCCAGGCAGCAATTGCAAGATACCTCCCAGCTTGTTAAAGCGTGACAGCAGTAGGGGTGGCCCTAAAAATACACCGAATGCAGCAGTCGAAGTGCGTTAAGAAAAGTATGGGAACTGTGATGCTACATGCAGATGCGGCAGGGTCAGTGAGGGCGGGGGCAGGATCAAAGGTGTGACTAAAAAGATATATATATTTTTGGTCTTGCACCATGAGGTAGCTACACATAAAATAATATGCAGCTTAAATGAAAAATTAATAACAAAAGGTGTCACTCATTGGTGAAATGCACTATAGTACATTATGAAACCTCTGTTAGTTAATGCACAGCAGTGTTCTGTGTTTAACTAGAGAGCCAAAGAATTATGTCTTGGTTGATGCAGAGAAGAAAAGTGACTTGTATATTTTTAGTGCTATGATGTCACAGCCTGTGGCAGAAAGTACTGTGAATATGTAATTCAATATTTAAAACTTTCATTACACACAGTATAAGGTAGACTGCTACAAAATGAGCAAAATGTTTAAGATAAAATGTTGCTTTAAAAATATTGGTTTTAGTAATACCCAGAGTGCACATAGTGCATTGTTTTTACATTGCTGTCCCTTCAACACCTCCAGGAGTAGTAAACGTGATGTAAATAAAATTTCAAGGACATACTTCACAGCTCAGGACCCAGGTCACAAAGGTAAACTTAGATGATTCGTCTAAACTTAGACTAACTTTACGACTTTTGGAATTCACATAGGGCATTTACAAGTACTATCTTTAGGTTCATACTCGGTCTGCACTCAAGATAGCTGTTTGCTTTTGCTTGGTGGGAACTTACTTTCAGCAAGCGGGAATTGTCAAACAGCTCCCGCTTCCTGAAAGCTGAGTTTTCATCTCTTTCCCTGCACCCAAATATGCGTGCAGGGAAAGAAATGAAAACATTGCTCCCACAAACAGAGTGTTGCTATTTCCAGCTTGCCCCCGCAGTCCTGTGCTGTCACCAAGCATCTTGAAGTCATTCCATGGAGAGAACATTGCAATAACAATAGCAATGGCCTCTCCATACAATGACTTCAAAGCATTACACCAGCCAGATGGTTTGTTAAAGTTATGTTTTGATGTCACTTCTGGCCTACTAGTAAAACTCTTGGACTGTCACTCAGTAGGTTGAAGGTACAAATTCTGGTATCTTATGGAAATCTGTTTGTTTATTTAATTAATCTTTTTAATGTTAAACATTGCTAGCGATGGAACATTCATGTCACAATTATTGGAACATGGGGCCAGATGTAGCAAACGGTTAGCGAGTCGCAAACGGCGAAAATCGCCGTTTGCGAGTCGCAAACCTGAGTTTGCTATGCAGAAATGCATTTTGCAAGTCGGGACCGACTCGCAAAATGCATTTCAGAGTTGCAAATAGGAAGGGGTGTTCCCTTCCTATTTGCGAGTCAGAGTGGTATGCAACTCCATTTGCGACCGCCTACGCGGTCGCAAATGGAGTCGCAGTTACCATCCACTTGAAGTGGATGGTAACCCACTCGCAAACGGGAAGGGGTCCCCATGGGACCCCTTCCCCTTTGTGACTGGACCCCAAATTATTTTTTCAGGGCAGGTAGTGGTCCAAGGGACCACTACCTGCCCTGAAAAAATTCCGAAACAAAAGGTTTCTTTTTTTTTTTTTAAGTGCAGCTCATTTTCCTTTAAGGAAAACGGGCTACATTTGAAAAAAAAAAAACTGCTTTATTTAAAAGCAATCACAAACATGGAGGTCTGCTGACTACAGCAGGCCTCCATATCCGTGAGTGCCCATAGTCGTTATGGGTCCGCAATTTGCGACCCACCTCATTAATATTAATGAGGTGGGTCTTTGCGACCCCATAGCGACTCGCAGACGGTGTCTGAGACACCGTTCTGCATTGCAAATTGCGAGTTGCAATTTGCGAGTCGCTCGGACTCGCAAATTGCAAGTCGCAATTTGCAAAGTTGCTACATCTGGCCCTAAATGTCATTTATATGTGTGGAGAATTCTTAGTACGGAGATACCTGCAGCCTGGTGGTTAAAATATCAGACTGTCACACAGAAGGTTGAGAGGTCTAGTCTAGGTGCATCATTTCTCAGCTTTGAATTCTTTTCAACTTCAAATATTTCAGGTACATGCAGAAAGGGGATCTAACTCTTTTTAGCTGTCAAATACATTTTTTGTCTGTTTGCCAGAACATTTTTCATTTGAAGTGTTGCAGGGTTGGCCTGCTATTGGGGGTTGGATACAGGCTAGACCCTGCGGCGAACCTCTGCAGCGCATGGCCAAAGGCCATGTGTAGTAAGAAGTTGGGAGAATATAAGGGGTTGGCTGCAGGGCCTGGCCACAGACCAGGCCCTGTGACCAACCTGTGCTGCACACTGCTGAAGGCTAATGCAAATTACCTTCTAATTACCCCACATATTGCAACACTAATGACATCTTTGATAACAGCATTGATAACTGTGCATGGCAGGGCCCGAATCAAAGTAACGTTAGGGTACGAGTTATAGTTACTTGAAATCCATGGTTTTGTATGTTTGAAATGTGAGCCTAACTATAACGTCCCTATAAGTTTTGTTTTTTTAAGTGAATTTTTGAATTCATTTTCTTAACTATAACATGCCTGTAACCTTTGGTTTTTACTATATCTTTATATATACACACACACACACACACACACACACACATATCTACAGGAATAATCCACCTGCAGGCCCATAGTATCTGCCAACAATAGCTCTCTGGAGCCTACTTCCATTTTTCTGGTGTTCTCAGTTTACTCTCTTATGAGGGCTTATGTTTCCACAGGCCAGATAACAAGGTTTCACACCTCGAAGGTTTCCGCCACGGTCACACCACCATGGAAATGCAGGCAGAAACTAACTGTACAAAAGGAGAGACCCACTTTCATGAAGCTATACTCATCCAGAACTGCCATGGAACCAAAACTACAAGTCTTCCCGCTGCTCCTGCTCTCACAAAGACTTCAGCATCTGCAACGATGACAGCAACAGTAATTATACTCACTTACCTGTTACTGTTGTATAATGTCAGTTTTTGTACACACACAACATACATTCGAGAAGGGGGTACGAAGGCGACACTCACATGTAACTGCTCACAAACATGCACATTCTCAGACAGCCACACACACACCCACATATACACAACACAGCACGTTCACCACACACATACAAACGTCACAAACAAACACAGGTACACAGGCTCACACTCACACTGTACCACAAAACACCACAACACATCACAAAAACAACACAACCACGCCATCTCCAGTCACTTGGAAGGGTACTCAGGGACACATCGCACAGACTTCACAATGTAACAGCAACTTGCAAAGCACACATACAAATACACAATCAAACCATTTACTGATCGACCTACAAAGAACTCTATGTCCAACTTTTCATGCACATAATGCTCACGCAGTCAGTGCACACAAAGCCACACAATACACCAACAAACACATCAGAACACCAGCAACACACAATACCAACATAACTAAACCCCTTGAAGACACAAAAGTACATCACACAACACATACCCTACCACTTTCGGACAAAATCACTGGACACAACCTTGCATACTGCCTAAACAACACACGTAGCCCAAGCAGAACACACATGCATACAGACATACAGACACACAACTAACGTCAGCCAGGAACAACTACATACTACGAAAACAAATGCATGACAAAGGTGTAACCAGGAACCCAACAACTGGTTGGTCCAAATTATTATTTTTGGCATCAAATCTTAAAAACAAAGGCCATAGGCCAGTCCTATTGAAAACATGACCTAATGCACACAGTGCACATACGTGTGCCTCAAATTTGATTCCTGACTGCCATGTAACCTCCACAGGAAGGGGTATCAATGGGCAGACAGAAACCTCAGGGTCTATCCGGAGCTGAAGGGGGCTATTTGGGTTTGGGTTTTAGAGGGGGCCTTTGGGATCTGGCTTGGGAGGGAGACTTAAGTTTAGGGGAGGGTTGGCTTTTAGGTGGCGGTGTAGACTTCTTGGCAGGGGAGGGGCATAGGAGCTTGTGGGGGCAGGATAGGTTCTTGGAGGTGGAAGGGCAGGACTTGGGAGGGGACACAGCACATTTAGGGGTATCACGGGGTGGAGAGGAGTACGGAAAAGAGTTAACTCTGAAAGGAAAGCTTTTTCCACACACACACAGACACTCATAGGAAAGGGTTTGTGTAAGCTGTTGGTGTGGATGTCTTGGGTGCCTGTTTTGGGAGGTATGCTTGTGGGTGGTGGGTGTCTGTTGGGTGGGTGAGTGTGGGCGTTTATGTTTCATGGGAGGAGGGAGGGTGGAGGTGCTCGGAGATGCTGTGGTTGGTTGGTGAGTGTCTGTTGAGGTGGTGACTGATGGTATTTTGGGTGTGCTGCATGTAGGTTGTGGTGTCTGTGGATGTGGTTACTGGGGTGGATGTTGAGTGTCTGTTGTGGAGCTGTCTGTGGGTAAGATAGGTGTAGTGGCTGGATCTGTGAATGTTGTTGTGATGTCTGGGAATGGTGTCAGGGCAGGTTGTGACAGTTGCTGTTGTATGCAGGTGTATGTTGCTTGTGTGCATGCCAGAGGTGTGTCTTGTGGTTCTTGTGTTTGACTGAGCTACCCTTGGATGTTGAGGTGGATGCATGCTTGTTTATCTGTGTGCTTTGGCTGGGTCAGGGAAGAGGGGTTTGGGATTAAGAAGAGGAAAGTGGGTGGGGGTGGAAGACAAAGGGTGACTAGCTATAGTCAATGTGGAGGCCAGCGCCTGAAAGGAGCTCTATAAGTCAGCCAGTGCACTTTGAATGCTTGCCCTCCACTTGAGTGGCCAGTCCCTGCATGACATTCACTATGGTCGACTGACCCACAGAGATCGACCTTAGAAGGTCTATAGCCTCCTCAAAGAGGGCAGCAGGGCTGACAGGGGCAGAGGCGCCTTTGGCAAAGGAGACGCCCGCCTTCTTGGGTGAGCGGGCATGTCCAACTGGGTGGGGAGCTACAGGGAGAGTGGTGGTAGTAAGGGGGTGGCAGACTTAGATGGTGCAACGGTTCTGATGATGAAGAACTGGATCCAGTCTCCCCGTGGCACTACCCTTGCCGTCCAGGCCACTGGGTCCCTCGGTGTTGGTGATATCAGCACTCCGGTACCGTGGTCAGCATCTTACCCACTCAGCTGTGCCCTGTTTCCTGTTTCCTTTGCCTGCCGATGCTGATGCACAGAAAGTGAGAGAGGGAGAGAGGCTCATCACATTCTCAATACACATACATTATACCATACACAACAGTAACAACATAAACAACACATCTATGTCACATAAAGCCCATAATAGGAACCATTTAGAGTCTACATCATGACACAACTACATACTTCTAACATTTTCATATGACCACAGTCTCACCCACAACATACGCCAACCATCTCACCACCACATCACCATCCCATCAATTCAGCAGTAACTCAAAAAGACCATGCACAAGATGAATTGGCTACATCTAAATTCTTCCCCATACAGATCATCACTGTGTATCAACCAATCATTCTTAGGAAAGGCAGTTTGCTAACAACACAATATCATGCCACCCTATACTTCACACTTGCCCAGTCCATCACCAGTAGCCATGTTCCATGAAAGTAAACTCATCTCACTTCAAATACAACACAGCATGTTGCTTTGCAGTCACATACATAACTTGTGAATCTGCCCATAACTTTCACAATGTCAGATACCTCAGATGAACACACTACATATGGCATAGCCAAAGATTATACGACGGAACACCGACTTTAAAAACAACTACTGCCTTAACAACGAGGTCGGAACACCGACCTCGTTCTTACTACTAATGATTTTAGCACGAATGCCTTAACAACGATATTTCGTTGTAAAGGCATTCCTGATAAAACCATTACTAATAGGCACCATTCACCCTACATCCCTCACCCCACCCCCCCAACCCCACCCCAAAACCTAAAACCCCCTGAACCCCCACCCCCCTCCCCAAAAACGCCCCACCCCCCAACCCCACCCTAAAAACCTAAAACCCCCTGACCCCCCACCCCCTCCCCAAAACCAAAAACGCCCCACCCCCCAACCCCACCCCAAAACCTAAAACCCCCTAACCCCCACCCCCTCCCCAAAACCAAAAACGCCCCACCCCCCCAATCCAACCCCAAAACCTAAAACCCCCTGACCCCCCACCCCCTCCCCAAAACCAAAAACTCCCCACCCCCAACCCCAACCCCACCCCAAAACCTAAAACCCCCTAACCCCCACCCCCTCCCCAAAACCAAAAACGCCCCACCCCCCAACCCCACCCCAAAACCTAAAACCCCCTAACCCCCACCCCTCCCCAAAACCCAAAACGCCCCACCCCCCCCAACCGCACCCCAAAACCTAAAAACCCCCACCGCCCCACCCCCTCCCCAAAACCTAAACCCACCACTTACCTTTGTCAACCCCTTGTCACCTGCGTCGTCCTCCTTCGCCAACTCCCTTCTTTGTACCTTAACCACGCATGTTCGTTGTTCAGAACATACGTAGTTAAGGCACAAAATAGCGCTGTTGCGCTTTCGATAACCACGACTTTCGTAAAAAAAAAGTTGTAAAAAAGGATGTTTCCCATAGCCAAATAGTGTGCTTCACAAAATTACATAGCATGACATTGAAACATCTATCCAAATACTATGAAAAGATTTATAAAGAGTATCTGGACCCACTTATCTCACTCATTGGCACATAGACAACAATTATATGCCCTGCAATAGGGGCCTAGTTAGCACATAGGATGCAACCACAAACAACTACAGGGAGCATAACAACACCTCCAATACAATTGACACCAAACAATGTGCAGAAAGGCCACATAACATTTCACTACGCTTGCTGATTAGAAACCTCTACATGAAAACATCTAAATACCTATATCCAGACATGTGAATCCTATTACCTTAGTACAGAACTAACACTTACATATCCATTTACTAATGTAACCATGAATAACGCATACACCTAGAGTCAAGTAAATTGAATGACAACAGATCCCATAACACCAACATGTCTTAGTCAAATGAAAGCCCTGCTACACTATTAAGTCGGGAAGAAATGAGCAGATCAATTACTAGAACTGTCCAAACAGCCTCAGATTAGCAAGGGTAAGTCTGGCAAAGAAGAGGTTTCAACATAGGCACAAAGTATCAATTGACACATGATGTGGGCAAAAAATAGTTTATGTTGCACCCATAGAGGTATGGTACTGCCGTATATAGCATGGGCAATATACAAGGGCTAAGGGATCGGCAGTCTATCCACTTACTCCACATACATCAGAATAAAAGGTATTTGAACACATGTAATGTTATGTCTTATAATGTCAATGTATCATTACCACCTTGACTTCACTATGTAGGATGTCCACCTTGATCCAACTTCACATTTCCCAATGTAGGAATCTGACACGACAATGAGGACACCTCCTCAAACCTCCTAAAATGTGTAGTAAGTTTGCCATATCAAAATCCTGATTGGGATGACATCCTCACATGAGGTTTCCAACAATCTCAGGACACAGGATTACTTGGCCCTGTTACTAATCTGTTAGACCCAATGTTGCACATAGAACACGATCCAGTGAAACAGGACTGGTCTGATACCACAGAGCTATACAACCTATGGACACAGCAGGTTACACATATGTGTGGCTGAGTAGAGTTACACATATGACACAGTCACATGTGCATCTCTACATGCAGTCATACCATTTGGTTGACATAGGTGATTAACATGTCTGAGGCATGTACATAGGCTCTGTCAGTTCTTAACCCCTTGTGTCTGCGGTGCTGCCTTCAAATGCCCATCCACCGCAGAGTAGGCCACCACCAAAATGCAGGCCATTAGGGGGGGCAAGGTCCAATGGGCACCCCTCCCTCATTGGTAGGACATCCCCAGTTGGAACTCTGCGGTCTTCCAGGTCCAGTGTCTCAGGTCCTCCCACCACTTCCTACAGTGGGTACTCCGCCGGCTGTGGAAACCCGGGGTCCACACTTGCTTGGCGATGGCACACCAGATTAAATTTTTTTGATGGGAATTGACCTGCATGGATGACACAGACAAAAGCAAAAAGTCAGCTCCATATGCACCATACAAATAGTAGTGGACACAACACGTCAGTAACAGCAAGTGGGCACACATTCCCATGCTCTCAGTTCACACTAATGTACAAATTAGCATCTGAATGCATCAACACCTTCACTACTGTACGTTTCAGTTACACCATCATACACCACAACCTTCACACATAGGTATTGCATTGGACTCAACTGTTTCTCTGGTTCTCCATATCGATGTCCATACAGGGGTAGTTCCTCCTCCATGAGTTTGTCAAGCTCTTCAGGGGTGAAGGCTAGGGCCCTATCACTTGCAGGATGTGGCATGATAGCTCCCAGAGGCAGTACACAGCAGCTCAGGTAGTGGAGGTCTTGCTAGCAGCAGTGTCATGAGTCAAATGAGCAATACATCTGAAGATGATGGTCACCTCTGCCACGTACAGGACCGTCACTGCCCGCAGACATCACCATTGGCCCAAGTCCGCCGAAGGCAGCAATTTCTTCCAATAGCAATCTCCACCGCAGTTGTGACTGCCTACATCCATGACGACTTCCGCCTGTGGACTTCGGTCACTTCCACATGTCCAGTACAGTAGGTCAGGCGGCTACCATTTTGAGCATGTTCAATGTATGGTAGAGTTTGTTAATCTGCATCATAAACTAAGCTCTATATTGTGCATCATATCTGTAAGTACTGCCTTCATGTTTAGTTGTCTATTAGTGCATGTGAGCAATGAAAGCTGTCGAACTGAGGGACATGTGGTGATAGAAATGTACACCAATTCTGAGGATCCAATATGCATTGTTAATATGTTAATGTGTAACAACATGTGTATGACATGTCAAGTCAGTTGGACTAATAAAAAAGAAAACAGTCGGAGATGAATGTGCATGTGTAGTACATTAGGTAATTGAGGGAATGTGCATCAAAGAGAGTTTCATAGGATGCATAGCTATGTCCTGTAATGTAGATTTCAAAAGTTGGAACCGACCTCAACAGCAGATATATGTGACTTGTATGTGAACATTTACATGATGTGTGCATGCTTGATGTCACATACTATATTTACATGTTTCCACACAGTTACCCTGCCATGAAGAGATTAAGACAACCACCAGTGTACCATCCACTTGTAGACCTGTACACCATGGCGGAAAGACATACCATCGAGACATATCGGCTGAATCAGCATACAATCATGGGTCTTTGTGATCAGTTGGAGCAAGAGCTGAAGCATGCCATATACAGCCCCTATAGCATACCTCCCCTCATTCAAGTCATATCAGTGCTACACTTCACACTGGGTCCTTTCAGAATACAGTTGCCCACCTGCAGGGATGTCTCATCCCATGTTTAGTCTGAATTTGAAGGATGTACTGTGTGCATTGCTGAAACACCTGGACAGCTACATCAGGTTTCCCCAACATGTGGATTTGGCCTATGTGAAGGCAGAGTTTAATGCTATGGGACACATTGCGATAGATAGCACCGATGTAACCTTGGTTCCCCCAGTGCCAATGAACAGGTGTATAGGAAGAGGAAAAACTACCACTCCATTAACATTCAAGTGGTGTGTCTGGCAGACCAGTGCATTTTATAAGTCAGTGCTAAGTATTCAGGATCAGTCCATGATTCCTTCATCATGCGGAACAGCAATGCCCCACAGTTGATGACATAACTCAACACAGAGAGGGCCTGGCTGGTTGGTAAGTTACAATTAAAATTTGTGTTTGCAAAGTATTTCTCCTGCCATCACAATGTTGCGTGTCCCATACATATGTTTGTTCTACCAAATTGTTTACAGGTGACTCTGGCTATCCTAACTGCCCTTGGTTGTTGACACCAGTGAGGTACCCAACCACACCAAGGGAAGTCTGCTACAATGAGGCTCATGGGAGGACAAGCATGTCGTGGAGCGGACTTTTGGGCTCCTGGAGGCAATATTGAAGTGCTTGGACATTTCAGGAGGCGCCCTCCTCTACTCACCCAACAAGGTATGTCAAATAATTGTTGCCTGCTGAATGCTCCACAATCTTGCCCTGAGATGTCAGATACCATTTCTACCAGATGAGGGGGAGCCAGCAGCACCTGTGGGTGGAAATGCAGATTTGCCAAGTGATGATGAGCTATAGGAAGATGAAGCAGGAGACTCCAGGGCAGATCTCATCAATCAGTACTTCAATTAACCAAAAGGTATGTGATGTTTACTTAATGTTGTGATTCCGTTTTGTAACCTTAAGTTGATGGGTAGCATATCACCTCCTTCATTGCATTGCATCATCTGTGGGGTTGTAGGTAGCTCCAATGCATATGAGGGAATTGTGCATGCAGTCTGAAAATGTTTATTATGTACAGGACGGAGTGGTCTACAGTAACATGTTTTGTTATAGCAGATGCAAAGTCACACTTGCGGAAATGACTTCTCTGATTTCAGGAATGTTTTCTGCTATCTCTTAACCATTTTCTCTGCCAATCACAGATTTGCTGACATACTGTTTGGCTCATCAACCTTGGCAAGTGACAGACAGTGTTAGCAGCAGATGGGAATTGTAGGCAGACATGAGAAGTGGACATGGCTGAAACCAGGTGCTAATAATTATCAGTATATGGAGTGCAACTACCATTTTCAGACTGTCAGGACACTGGGGTAGAAATGTGTTTTCCCATCAAGTTCACCTGTAGAGTACGGGAGGTGGATTAATGGTGTAATTTGTGTCTCCATATGTGTCTGGCTCATAGGTAAATGTAGGACCATAGCCTCTCCCATCACAATGTTTTCTGTAGTATGTATTCTTACTTGAACCTAGCTGTCTGTGTGTTCCTACTTTGCAGATCAACATGTATGTCACTGTGGACTGATATAAGAGAGTGACAAGCCTACAGGTATGTGACCAATGTAAGTGAGAGTACCCTGGACTGAGGACATCAGTAATGATCTCTTTATGTACCATGGGATATGAATATTTGGAAGCTTAGACATGGGTATATGGTAAGGCTTTACCAGGTGATACAAAGGACCAATCTGTGTGCCTCCTGCCTTGTAGGAAGACTAACACGACTCTAACTTCTGTATCCTGTGGTTTAGCAATGTGAGACACCTTAGCAAACATCCTGATGTTACTCTCAGTTATGGTCTATGTGCTGTACGCATATCTACCAAAGTCTACCAAAAAATGTGTGTAGATGTAGTGTACAACTTTTTTGAAATCTGTCCATGTTACAATTCTAATGTAATGAGTCTTCTGCTGATAGAGTCCAAGTGTGATGTCCATAACAAAGGTTGTACAATAGAGATGGACATATTCATACTTAAGTTGGCATGCATAACTATTGTGCATGAGTGATAAATGGCACATACACAGGACCTGTAATTTGTAATTTATTTTGGACAGTAAAACAATATGTGTGACCAGTGACTAAATGAAACACAGAATTAACAGTGAAGGGATCAGTCATGGTGGCTGAAATCATCAGGGTGGCTGCTGCACCATTATGAACCATGAGTCCAGTGTCATTGCAAAACGGAAAAATGGAGATTGGTTGCAGAACAGTCAACAGGGTTTATCTGTGGCACACAAGAGGAACAAGTCAGGAGAGGTTCACTTCTTGGCAGTGGGTGTGGTCTTGGCATCTGCTTCTGCTGGATGTCTGGGAGAATGTCCACATTTGTGGGGGGTGGGAGGGAGTTCCCTGCTACAGAGGGTGAGGTGTCTGAGGCATGACTTTCCCCTGGCAGGGCCTCAATTTCACTACCAGCCACAGATGTTGAAGGGCCAGAAGAGTCATTACTAGTGGAAGACGCCTGATGCTGTATGGCAGACTTACTCAGGGCAGTGTTTATGTCCCTCAGCATCACAGCAATGGAAGCCAGGGTGGCATTTTGTGCCTGTCACTAATGCATGACTTCCTGGTAGTTGTCCCACTACAGCTTTTGTATTTGCCCATGGTGATTACCTGGCCCGTCATGCCTTTTGGTAGGCTCCCAAGACTTGGGAGATGGTTTCTTAGTCAGTATTGTCCCTTTGAGACATTAATCTCTGTGACTTGAATTCCGTACTCCATGTTTGGAGTTGTTAAACTATGTTGGTAGTGATTGTACTATTGATAACATCTGGTGTTGTCTGATTATTGACAAGGGGGATCACCTCTCTTACCTGGTAAACTATCTAGCATGATGGATGGCACACATAAGAGCTGTACAATACACATTAGTGTCATTGCAGGGACACAGTATGTGAGTAACCAATGGACATTGACTTGTATCTGGATGTACTAAATATTCATCCACTCAACCATCTGACTTTCCAACCCAGATGAGTGCATTTCTATCTTAAGAATCTTTAATCCTAAGCCATTATGAATGGGCACTCAGCTATAGCTATGTTTTACTTGTGATGATGGTGAGTGAGCCATTGCAGTGCTTTCATTGCCGTATTCTGTTACACACTAGGACATTCAAGATGGTTTGGATTGATAGTTTAACATGCATAACATCTCATATTTGGAACTCTCTCCAGGTTTTCACAATGGTGAAATATTGCATTCTGGAATTTGTAGTGTTATAATTTGCCAGTACTTCATGTGACATTACCAAGGGCTGAGGGGCCAGGTGAATTTAGTGGACATTTGGCATGCCGGAGAGGGATAGTAGGTCATTTGAGCAGGGGTGTCATGGGTGTTGTGTTAATTGGGGTGGGATAAGTTGTACCTGACCATTGAGTGACAAGAATATTGTAGTGACATACCAGGTTCCTCTCTCCCAGGTATTCCTGTCAGGCCCTCAGGATGCAATATGTCCAAGACCTTCTCCTTCCAAGATGTAAAAGTAGTGGGGGAGGTGGGGTGCTACCGCCAGTCTTCATTACCGCAGCTGGTGCCTGGTGGCCATGGAATGTACCTTCCCCCTGCGATCGTTCCACCTCTTCCTGATGTCCTCCCTTGTGCATGGATAGGTGCCTACAGCATTGATCATGTTGACTATCCTTTGACACAACTCCATTTTCCTGGCAATTGATGTTTGCTGGACCTCTGCTCTGAACATATGTGGGTCTACCCTTACAATTTCGTCCACCATGGCACTCAACTCCTCATCCATGAAATGTGGAGGTTTTTGTGAGGACATGGTAGTGGTGGTGAAGATGGTGTGGAAGTGTTCAAAGTGAAAGGCTGCAGAGTTAGGTAAATGGTGAGGTATAGGTGTTGTGATGTGAGTGGGTGATGGTTGTTGTGGGTTATGTGTGGTAGTAAAATGTTTGTTGAGTATGTTGTGCAGGTGTGTGATGTGTGGGTAGTGGATTGTTTATGGGTGCCTATTCATACTTTTTGTATCTGTGTAACATGTAGGTTGTCTGTGGCTGTGTGTGGCGCTTTGTTTGCAAAGGATTCTGGCTCATGTAGGGGTGTGTTATATAATGTAGTGTTTGAGTGTGTCAGGTGTGTGGATGTGTGTCAGATGTGGGGTATTCAAACCATCCAGTGTGGTGTGGCGTTCAGTATAATAACAGTTGAGACCTACGCGGTTCGCACAGCTAATGGTTTTCTGCTACGGAAGAACCGCTGTTGTGATTTGTGGATTGTAATCCGGAGGGAGGATTTTTGTCAGTCTAGGGGTGCTGGTGGTAGGACCGCCTCTTTTCCATCCTCCAGTGTCCTGACGGTTTCAGAAATGTAGCTGTTTTTTGGCAGACTTCACAGTGTAACTCTTACTACGGTGATCGATTACCACCAGCAGGGCGGTCTTTTGATGGCCACCACTGAAGCAGTCTTGTGAAAAGACTACCAAATTTAAATTGAGGCCCATACCCTTTTTCCTTTAGTCACTGTGGGAGTGAAAGTTTGTTTTCTATTTTTAGAATTGTGGGAAAAGAATTGCTTTTAAGGGGAGTGGAGCATGGTTTTCAAAATGGTTATGAAAAAGATCACAGCGATCGAAACGTGTTGCTAATAAACTCTTTCTTTCAAATATTCCTGGTCCTGGAGTGTGCTTTGCTGTCTGCGAGAAGAAACTGAGCTGTTGGATGATTAATGCGTGATTCTGGCTTCCCACACACACAAAAGTGTCAAGTTGGGTCTTTTTGTGCATAGAAAGTTTCGGGGTGATCCATGAAGCGGGGGCTGTGAAAAGGGGGGTCAAAAAAAGTGTTTTTCCCATGTTAATTCCCACAGGGATTTTAGATAGGACTGCAGCCTGAACCACTGGACAAAATTACACCAAATTTGCAAAGAGATAGCTCTTGTTCCAGAAAGCACCCTTTTTTATTTTGTGTAAATCAGTTAAATAGTTTTTGAGATAGTAAAAGAAAACAAAATTTGTATATCTAGAGGTGTGGACCCTTTGTTCTTTACTTGCTGTGGATTTGCAAGCCCTCACATCACAGGAAGACCCTGATTGGCTGGCAGCAAACTGAGCAGAATGTTGCAACCCCTGGGGCTGAGATGCGGGCAGCCATGTATTTGAAGAGGTCAGTGTAGAGGTTCCCTGACCCTATGATTCATGTATATTGATCATATAATGAATTGTTAAGTAGGAAAAATTAGTTTCGAATTTTTTTGTCATTGTTGAGATTCGTGGACCCATCATGATGTTACACAAAGGGTTTGCAATTCCCGCCACTTATTTAAAAAAAAAACACAAACTCACAGACCTATAGTGGCACTTATAGACTCACTTACTCACACACCCACTGACAGACCAAGTCAAATACTCACACACCCACTCACAGAACCGCGCAGACATTAACAAACCCACTCAGAGACTCACTCAGACACTCACACAACCACTCACAGACCCACTCAGACACTCATTCACTCACTCGTAGAACCACTCAGACACTTATGCACCTATTCACAGACCCACTCAGGTACTCATGCACCCATTCACAGAGCCACTCACCCACTGACACACAGAGCCACTTAGACACACACACACACACTCACAATCCCACTCAGACATTTATGCACCCACTCACAGACCCACTCAGACAGTCATCCACTCACTGAGAGACCAACTCAGGCCCTCTTGCATGTACTCACAAATCTACTCAGACACCTATACAACTACTCACTCAGGCACTCAAGCACCCCCTCACAGACCTAATCAGGCATGTACACACCCACTCACAGACCCCCCAGGCACTCCTGCACCCACTCACAAACCCACTCAGATACGTATCCATCTACTCAAACACCCACTCAGAAAGTCATGTACGCACTCACAGACTGACTCAGACATTCACACCCACTCACAGACCAACTCAGACACTAACGCACCCACTTAAAGACCCACTCAGGCATCACACAACCCGTCACAGACCCACTCTGACACTCATGCACCCACTCACAGACCCACTCAGGCACTCGCACATCCTGTCACAGACCAACTCACACACCTATTCACAGACCCACTCAGGAACTTGTTCAGCCATACACAGACCCACTCACCGACCAACACACAGAGCTACTAAGACACTCATGCACCCACTCACTGACCCATTCAGATGCTTATGCACCCACTCACAGACCCACTCAGACACTCATCCACCCACTGAGAGACCCACTCAGGCACTCATTCATGCACTCACAAACCTACTCAGACACCTATGCATCTACTCACATACCTCCTCAGGCACTCATGCACCCACTCGCAGACCTACTAAGGCACTCGCACACCCACTCACAGACCCACTCAGATACTCATATACCCACTCATAGACCTACTCAGGCACTCAAACACTTGCACACCAATTGCAGACCCACTAAGGCACTCATGCACCCACTCACAAGCCCTCTCAGACACTTATGCATCTACTCTCACACCCACTCAGACAGTCCTGCACCCCCTCACAGACCACCTCAGACACTCACATCCTCACTCACAGACCCACTCATATACTATAACACCCTCTCAGAGACCGACTCAGGTACTCACAGAACCACTCACAGACCCACTCACTCATGCACCCACTCACAGAACCACTCTGTCACTCATACACCTACTCACAGACCAACTTAGACACTTGAAAACCCTCTCACAGACCGACTCTCAAACTCACACACCCATTCACAGACCCACTTAGGTACTCGTGCACCCATTCACAGACCCACTCACCCACCAACACACACAGCCATTAAGACATGCATGCACCCACTCCCAGATCCATTCATACACTTATGCACCCACTTCCAGACCCTCTAAGGCACTCATCAACCCACAGAGGATGAGTGAGCACTCATGTATGCAGTCACAAACCCACTCAGACATCTATGCATCCTTCATAGACCCACTCAGGCACTCATTCACCCAATCTCAGACCTGCTGAGGCACTCACACACCCACTCACAGACCTATTCAGACACTCATGCACCCTCTCACAGACCCACTCAGGCACTCACATACCCACTCAGACACACACCCACTCACACACCCACTCAGACACTCATGTACCCACTCACATACCAACTCAGGCACTCATGGACCCACTCACAAACTCACTAAGACACTTGTGCACCTACTCACAGATCCACTCAAACATTCATCCACTCACAGACTGACTCAGAAACTCACAGATCCACTCACAGACCCACTCATGTCCTTACAGACCCACTCACAAACTCATGTACCCACTCACGGACCCACTCAGACAGTCATGCGTGTACTCAAAGACCCACTGAGACACACATGCACCCACTCACAGACCCACTCAGGCACTCATGTACATACTCACAGACCCACTCAGACACTCACACACCTACTCACAGGCCCACTCAGACACTCATGCACCCATTCACAGACCCACCCAGGCACTCACACACCCACTCAGAACCTCAGTCAGACTCTTACACACCCACTCAGGTGCTCTGACCCTGACTGCCGCTGCTGCCCGAGTTCGGGGCCCTCCTCCACCCGCAGGCCCCCGCCTGCGCCTCATCCCTGGTGGCCCAGAGGTGGGCAGTAAGGTTTGCTCTGTCGTGTGTGTTTCTGTCTCTGTTTCCTCACCGTCTCTCCCTGTTGTGTATTCTCTGTATTGTATTGTAATCACGTTGTCACTGTTATTCACTGTTATTCCATCTGTGCCCTGTGTCCTAGTATCTGTATCTGTTACCTAGTAGTCTTGTTATTTTGTGTGTTGTACTGCTTCTTGCTCTCTCCCCCTGCACGTCTCCCTCCTCCTCTGACCCCCCCGCCCTCAATCCAGCGCCATCCGCCCGCTTCCCTGACTCTTTTCTCCCAGCATACACCCGCTGGCCTCCCACCTCCCCCTCCCCTCTAGCTACCTAGCGTTATTTTTTCAGCCCCCTCCCTACTCGCCGCTCCCTCGACCGTTTTCCCGCCGCTTCGGCCCCGCCCACCTCCCGCCCCCAGCTCCTCCTCCCTCCCTCCATCCCCTCTTAATGCAGGTCGCTGCACGTCCGCGCCGATGGCGCGCCAGAGGCAAGCCCGTCTGCGCCCGTCCGCGCCCGTCCGTGCCTGGCCCGTGCCCAGCGCCAGGACCCCTGGACCTCGCACCCCGCACCGCACACCGCCCAGGCTCAGGTACGACGCCGCCTCACTTCACTCAACTACGGCCGAGTCCAACACTGCTACCAAGCCACCCCGAAGTACACCCACGGACCTTTCGCCTGCCGCAACTGCCACTTCTCCTGCGACCGAACCTCCAAACCAATGACCACCAGTCCGAACCACCTCCACTGCATACTCCTCAACACCCGCTCCGCACGCAAATACGCCGTAGAACTCTGGGACCTACTCGACAGCACCGCCCCGGACATAGCCTTCCTGACCGAGACATGGTGGAACGACTCATCCGCACCAGACATCGCCATCGCCATCCCAGACGGATACAAGATCTCCCACAGAGACCGCACCAACGGCTACGGAGGAGGACTCGCCATCATCCACAAATCCTCTCTCAAGATCACCACCCACACCGACGAGCATCTCAACACCGCAGAGCTTCTACACTTCCGGATCCACACCGACCCCAACACTACCCTCAGAGGCACGCTCGTCTACAGACCCCCCGGTCCACGGGCCCAGTTCTGCAACACCATCGCCGACCTCAGAAGCACCCACGCACTCGCCTACACGGACTACATCCTCCTCGGGGACCTAAATTTTCACCTCGAGAACAACAACGACCGCAACTCCACCACGCTGATCAGCAACCTCAAGAACCTCGGACTCAGACAACTCGTCACGTCACCAACCCACGCCACCGGACACACACTGGACGCCATCTTCTCCACCAGCGACCACGTTACCTTCAAAGACACCACGAACCCTACTGGACCGACCACCACTGCATCCATTTCACCTACAACAAAAACACCGCACACCACCACAGCCGCCAACTCCCCCGCCGCAACTGGGGCAAAGTCACCGAGGAACAACTTCTCAGCACCCTCTCCCAGAACCCACAGAACGAGCCCACCGACCCAGACACCGCAGCCTGCAACTTCAGACAATGGATCAACAACTGCGCCAACATCCTCGCCCCACTGAAGAAACCCCCCAGCAACCTCGCCAGCAAGAAAGCCTCCTGGTTCACCAACAAACTCCTGGCCTCCAAACGCGCCTGCAGGAAACTGGAAAAGAAATGGCTCCAAGAACGCACACCGGACAACCACGTAACCCTCAAAGATGCCACCCGCCGACACCACCACCTCATCAGGACCACCAAGAGGTCCTCCTTCAAAGACCGCCTATACAACAATGCACACGACAGCAAAGAGCTCTTCCGCATCGTAAAGGAACTGTCCACCCCCAGCGCCAATGTCAACGACATCCCGCCCTCTCAGGAACTTTGCGACTCCCTCGCCGCTTTTTTCCACAGCAAGATCGCCGACATCCACAGCAGCTTCAACACCCCGACCACGCCCACCTCCGTCACCACCTCGAACCCAAGCAGCGCCAACCCCATCACCGCCTGGTCCAACGTCGACGACGACGCAACACGCAAAATCATGAACTCCATCCACTCCGGATCACCGACTGAACCCTGCCCCCACCACATCTTCAACAAAGCCGACTCTATCATCGCGCCCCAACTCCGCAAGATCATCAACGCCTCCTTCGAAACAGGCACCTTCCCGGAAAGCTGGAAGCACGCAGACATCAACGCCCTCCTCAAGAAACTCAAAGCCGACCCCAAGGACCTCAAGAACTTCTGCCCCATCTCCCTCCTCCCCTACCCAGCAAAAGTCGCAGAAAAGATCGTCAACCTTCAACTGACACGCCACATCGAAGACAACAACGTCCTCGACCCCTCACAAACCGGATTTAGACGCAACCACAGCACTGAGACCGCCCTCATCGCCGCCACAGATGACATCAGACGCCAACTCGACCACGGCGAGACCTCCGCCCTCATCCTCCTAGACCTCTCAGCGGCCTTCGACACGGTCTGCCACCGCACCATACTATCACGCCTCCAAGAAGCCGGCATCCAGGAAAAAGCCCTAGCCTGGACCTCATCCTTCCTCTCCGGCAGAACACAGACCGTCCGCCTCCCACCCTACTGCTCAGAAGCCAACAACATCATCTGCGGCGTCCCCCAGGGCTCCTCCCTGAGCCCAACGCTGTTCAACATTTACATGGCCCCCCTCGCACAAGTGGCCCGCCGTCACGACCTCAACATCATCACCTACGCCGATGACACCCAGCTCATCCTCTCCCTCACCAACGACCCCGCCACCGCCAAAGCCAACCTCCATGAAGGAATGAAAGCAGTCGCCGACTGGATGAGAAATAGCCACCTGAAACTCAACACCGACAAGACAGAAATCCTCATCCTCGGGACATCGCCCTCCGCCTGGAACGACTCGTGGTGGCCCACCACCCTTGGAACAGCTCCGACTCCCACCGACCACGCCCGCAACTTGGGATTCATCCTCGACTCCGCACTCTCCATGGATAGACAAGTCAACGCCGTTACCTCCTCCTGCTACAACACCCTCCGCAGGATCTACAAGTGGATCCCGACCGACACCAGGAAGACAGTGACCCACGCCCTCGTCAGCAGCAGATTGGACTACGGCAATGCACTCTATGCAGGAATCCCAGCAAAACACCTCCAACGGCTCCAACGCATCCAAAACGCCTCAGCCCGACTCATCACCAGCGCACCCCGCCACAGCCACATCACCCCTCACCTCAAAGAGCTCCACTGGCTTCCCGTCGACAAAAGGGTCACCTTCAAGCTCCTCACCCACGCACACAAAGCATTCCACAACGCCGGCCCCACCTACCTCAACGAGAGACTCAATTTCTACACGCCGACCCGCCAACTGTGATCCGCGAGCCTCCGTCCCCCGCATCCAACGTACCACCGCCGGTGGCAGATCCTTCTCCTACCTCGCCGCCAAGACCTGGAACACGCTCCCTACCTACCTCCGACAGACTCAAGACCTACTCGCCTTCAGAAGAGTCCTCAAGACCTGGCTCTTCGAGCAGTAGCAGTCTCCACCCCTTCCCCCCCACCCCCCCTCCGCACCTTGGAACCCTAACAGGTAAGTAGCGCGCTATATACAGTAAATGTCTGTGATTGATTGACTCACAGACCCACTCAGACACTCATTCTCCCACTGAGAGACCCATTCAGGCACTCATGCACTCACTCACAAACCCATTAAGAAATGTATGCACCTACTCATACACCCATTCAGACAGTCATGCACCCACTCAAACACTCACGCAGACACTCAGGCACCCACTCACAGACCCACTCAGACACTGACAAACCCAGTCACAGACTGTTAGACCTGACAGCCTTAGGGTGGTCACCCCTAACTTTTTGCCTGCCTCCCTCCACTTTTTGGACTCAGTTTTTGCTGGCTTTTAGACTCTACACACTTTACCACTGCTAACCAGTGCTAAAGTGCATATGCTCTCTCCCTTTAAACATGATAACCTTGGATCACACCTGATTGGACTATTTAATTTACTATAAGTTCCTAGTAATGTGCACTATATGTGCCTAGGGCCTGTAGATTAAATGCTACTAGTGGGCCTGCAGCACTGGTTGTGCCACCCTCTTAAGTAACCCCTTTACCTTGTCTCAGGCCTGCCATTGCAAGGCCTGTGTGTGCAGTTTCACTGTCACATCGACTTGGCATTTAAAAGTACTTGCCAAGCCTAAACCTCCCCTTTCTCTACATGTAATTCACCTCTAATGTGTGCCCTAGGTACCCCCTAGAGCAGGGTGCTCTGTGGGTGAAAGGCAGGACATGTATCTGTGTAGTTTACATGTCCTGGTAGTGTAAAACCCCTAAATTTGTTTTTACACTACTGTGAGGCCTGCTCCCTTCATAGGCTAACATTGGGGCTGCCCTCATACATTATTGAAGTGGTAGCTGCTGATCTGAAAAGAGTAGGAGTAGAAAGGTCATATTTAGTATGGCCAGAACGGTCATACAAAATCCTGCTGACTGGTGAAGTTGGATTTAATATTACTATTCTAGAAGTGCCACTTTTAGAAAGTGAGCATTTCTTTGCACTTAAATCTTTCTGTGCCTTACAATCCACGTCTGGCTGGGCTTAGTTGACAGCTCCTTGTGCATTCACTCAGACACATCACAAACACAGGGTACTCAGCCTCACTTGCATACATCTGTATTTTGAATGGGTCTTCCTGGGCTGGGAGGGTGGAGGGCCTGCTCTCACACAAAGGACTGCCACACCCCCTAATGGGACCCTGGCAGACAGGATTGAACTGAAAGGGGACCTGGTGCACTTCTTAGCCACTCTTTGAAATCCCCCCCACTTCAAAGGCACATTTGGGTATAAAACAGGGCTTCTGCCCTACCACCTCAGACACTTGCTGGAGAAGAAACCTGAACCAGAACCTGCATCATGCCAAGAAGAACTGCCTGGCTGCCTAAAGGACTCACCTGACTGCTTTCTACAAAGGACTGCTGCCTTGCTGTTGCCCTGCTGCCTTGCTGAACTCTTGCCTTGCTGCAGAAGTGCTCTCCAAGGGATTGGATAGAGCTTGCCTCCTGTTCACTGAAGTCTCAGGACCAAAAAGACTTCTCAGCTTGCTCCGTGGTGAAAAATTCACTGCACGCCGATCCGTAAAGACGCTGCTCGAAGCGATGCCTGCGGTGCGACCGGAACTTCGACGCACAACCTCGCCTGGACAACGCCACCCGACTTCAGAGAGGAAATCGACGCCTGCCGTGAGGGAGAAGATTCCACGCACAGCCCACCGGAACGACGCGCAGCTGGAAAACAAGCCTAGGATTCCACGCACAGACCCCGGGACATCTGGTAATCCCGCAAACCACAGAAGGAGACTACCCGCGTGCCGGAAAACGACGCACGACTTCCCCGCCTGAAAAATAACGACGCAAGTCCGTGTGTGAAGGGGCGAAACCGAGGTACACACCATTTTTCCACGTATCTCCTCCTCGGCGGCCCTTTGCAGAGATTTTCCACTTTAAACCAGGTACTTTGTGCTTGAAAGAGACTTTGTTAACTTTTTAAAGACTTAAGACACTTCATATCACTTTTCAGTGATATCTCTACATTTTCATATTGCATCTTTTAACGTTTTGACCTATAAATATTATATATTTTTCTAAACACTGTGTGGTGTATTTTCGTGGTGCTATATTGTGTTATTGTATGATTTATTGCACAAATGCTTTACACATTGCCTTCTAAGTTAAGCCTGACTGCTCGTGCCAAGCTACCAGAGGTTGGGCACAGGATAATTTGGAGTATGTGTGACTTACCCTGATTAGAGGGAGTTTTCTTGCTTGTACAGAGGGTAACCTGAAGGCCACCAAAAACCCCATTTCTAACACAGACCCACCCAGAAACCAATAGATCCACCCAGAGATGCACTCAGGCACTCACTCACACTCACAGAACCACTCAGAAACACATGCACATAGTTGTGTATTTTAAATGTGCTGGTGTCTGTTGAATGTTTTGCATATTAGTGACAAATTCACAATTGTTAAAAAAAAGTAAGTAAAGGAGATTTAAAAAGAAAATTAACTCGTTTTGTGCAATAGGGTGACTCTGACAAGAGCCTTTGTATCTGTTGTGTGTAGATTATAAGTACACTTAATACAGGATGCAGTGCTTCAAGCTGGTGAGAAACACAATGTTGCCTTTCTCTGTTTTTCTTTCACTTCTATAAATCCCATCCATGTCAAACCGCAAGTTCTTGTTCTAGGTAGAGCCCAAGTTGTGGTCTCTGAGAAATACAGAAACAGTTTAAGTTATATGTTTCCTTGCTTTGTTTATCTGTGGACATTTTTTTTTTACCACTTCCGCTTTTGTCTTTGGCATATGTTAGAGAATATCAAAGCAGTCTGAGGGAAAAGTGTCATTAACTGAGCAAAGGTATCCTTCCTTAAAATACCCAGTCCTACCCAGTAAGAATGCCCAGGTTTTTGCCGTCACATTGTACAATTACAATGTCTGGATTTAGCAATCCTTAATGTTTTCAAACAAAGGCAGCAATTGATTTTACTTTAACCCCCTCTGGTGAATCCAAGTAATGTCTAAATTGGGCAAACCCAGGTCCTTGTCAATGTCACTCTTTCTAGCACACTCTATGGCCCAAAACAAAAGCTGTGCCCACCATCTGCACTCCAAGCATTGTAAGACGTTCACTGTGCAAAGAGCCCAGGCAACCCCACCTTGGGATCCAGAGGTAAAAAGCGGACCTAATGCATTGTTTTTGTGGTAGTGTGCGCAAGCAGTTAGGCTTATCTTGGAGATGTGCTAAGCATTTGTTTTATTCACAGTATCAATAAATGTGAAAACACACTCAACAATTACTCAGGTCCAATTTACAAAAATACTTCAGACTTGTATAAACGTTTTAAGACCAAGATCATCAAAATCGAGTAAATACTTTTTGAATTATGATTTTTCAAAGTTTGGCAAAATAAGGTTTTTTGTGCATAATTACGCACCATAGGAATGAGTGGGAGAAATCTTTAAAAATACATATAAAATCAGGTAAATGCTCTCACAAGAGTTACCTTCTGTTTTTAGGTTGAAGCCGTGGAGACGTCCTGTGGGTCAGCAGAAGTTAGGGTGGTTCCTGGTTCAAGTAGGAGCAGTGACTGAAAGTCTTCAAGCTATTGCAGAATGAAGAAGGGAATTACTTGGAAACACACTGCACACGTGGACTTCAAGGTAGTTCCAGTGCGTTCCCATTTTGTGTAGAGGTTGCAAGGGGTTAGGGGTCATGCATCAAGGAGTCTTTATAGCCAGGTGCAGGGCACTTTGATGGTGGATTGGAGGTCAGCAGGACCACTCTGAGGGGTGGTTCTTGGGTGTCCTAAAGTCAACCAGCTATTGCTTGCTTCTGGTCCTTGGAGAGTCAGGAGTGGACTTTTCTTCTGGTGTCTGTTGCTGGGGGTCCAGTACCATAGACTATGGCACGTCTCGCCCACTGGATGTTGCAGTGCCACCAATCTTGGCACACTGGCAGGAATGTCCTCTGGATCCATTGGGTTGAATTTGTTCTGGCTGCTGTGTCTGGTTCATAGGTCAGCGGCCAGTCAGTGAACTGGACTTCACTGGTTTCTTGCCTGCAGGGTGCAGGGAGTGATGCCTTCAATCTGGATGGAGGTTCTTGGCAATTTCCAGAAGGATGGAGGTCCTCTGGGGTTTGTTAGACTATGTCCAATGTCCAGTCAATGGTGATTGTCGAGTCCTGCATTCAGCAGGTAAGGTTTGATATATTTTTCTTCTTGCAGCAGGACTTCTGTTATGGAGCCTTGGATCTTCTTTGTCTGTGGTCTTTTTGTGTTCATAGTATCTGATCTGCAGGTCTAAGGATGCCCACTAGACACTGCATGTAGTGCGTGTTAAGGAGGTACCTGGTAGTGGCCATTGGGCCATTTACGTTGGGTGGCTACACCTACTATGTGATCACTTCCTGTAGGAAGATGTCACATCCCTATCCCTGATTGGTTATTTTCCTGCCATTCAAGATGGAGTAAAATGAAAAGGAGTGGTCACCTCTCCTGCCACACCTGGTGGGATGTTCAGGCTGAGGGGGGCCACTCCTCCGAATCTGACTAAGCTTTCCTGTAGGTTTTCCCACTCAAAGTGGAGAAAAAAACACTAGTAGCAGATTCACAGGTCAACCTTTGAAGCTGACCGCTGGGTTTAGCTGCATGCCTTGGGGAGGACATGTAAAACCTCCACCCAGGAAAGATTTGTGTTCTGGCTCCTGAGAGCAGAGGGTCTCACTCCAGGAGTCCAGATTTGTTTCTGGTGGTGACAGTCTGGTAAAAACCATTCAGCAACCATGCCAGGGCTGTTTGGTTTTGTAGTAGTACCTTTAAGGTACAGTCTGAGTACACGTTACAACAAATCAATCACTGGCATCAGTATGGGTTTATTATTCAGAGTTATCTGAAACCAAACAACCCAGAGAAGCCATCATGTAGCTGAAGAAAGCATATTGACCAGCTTCCAGCACATGTATTTGCTATGACTTTGGTGTACACTTACTATGTCTTAAGGTTTTGTAAAGACACAGTAGGGGCATATTTGCTCACGCAAACATATGCCCTCACACACATTATAGTGCACCCTGCCTTAGGCCTATAAAGCCTCTCAGAAAGGTGACTTACCAATAATGCATGCAGTGTCAGTGGACAGGGCACTCTTGGTGAGTGCTATGTTGAGTTTGCAACTTTTAAAAGCACCTATTCATGCACTTGCAATCGCGGTCTGCACTAGGCTGGTGTGGGGCTTCTCAGAGTGGCACAATTGGTGCTACAGCTCGGGGGCCCTCTTCAGTACCCATGCCATAGGTACAAAAGCTATCATTTACAAGGGACTTACAAGGGTAGCTGAAGTATCAATACATAGTACTATTTTTCAGAAAGAGATCTGGCCCTGGGATCCTGTTTAGCGGGGGCCTATGGCACTTACAGTTCAAAACCCTATCCGATTCCAGGCAAAAAGTGAGGGAGTACTACAACCAAAACCCAGCTTCCCTCAAACATATACATACATCTGTTGTTGGCTGTCGGTAAATACAAGCATGTAATCTAGGGCCAGATGTAGGAACCGGTTTGCATGTCGCAAACTGCGAAAAACGCAGTTTGCGACATGCAAAACGGCCATCGCGATGCTGATTCACATTTTGCGAGTCGGTACCGACTCGCAAAATGTGAATCCTACTCGCAAATAGGAAGGGGTGTTCCCTTCCTATTTGCGACTCGCACTGCGATGTAGAATTGCTTTGGGACCGCGAAAGCGGTCACAAAGCAATCTGCAGTTAACACCCACTTGAAGTGGGTGGTAACTCATTCGCAAACGGGAAAGGGTCCCCATGGGACCCCTTCCCCTTTGTGAATGTCACTGAAAATATTTTTTCAGAGCAGGCAGTGGTCCAATGGACCACTGCCTACTCTGAAAAAATGAAACCAAATGGTTTCATTCTTTTTTTGAATTGCAACTCGTTTTCCTTTAAGGAAAACGGGCTGCAATGAAAAAAAAAACTGCTTTATTAAAAAAGCAGCCACAGACATGGAGGTCTGCTGTCTCCAGCAGGCCACCATCTCTGTGAGTGCAGGGACTCTATATGGGGTCGCAATTTGCGACCCACCTCATTAATATTCATGAGGTGGGTCTTTACAACCCCATAGCGAGTCGCAGAAGGTGCCTGAGACAACCTTCTGCATACAATTTTGCGAGTTGCAACTCGCAAAATTTTCTGTACCTACATCTGGCCCCTAGTCTCTAATTTTCTTACAATTGGAAACAGTTAACCATTTTCAAAGTAATGTGCAGTTTTTTTAATGTATTGTGAACTTCTGACCTACTGGTTTTTCTAGGTTGTTATGGAAATCGTGCCACGGGAGCGTTGGGGGAAGGATATTAAAGAGACTGTACTATATTTTACTCATGTCAGTTCTTGAATTTTGTTATAGAACAATGAAGGTCAGTGTTCCTAATGAGAAGTTGCTTTTGAAATGTAATGTACTTTTGAAGTATTAGGAATAGTAAGGGAAATATGTCTTTGTACCCCCACAAATATTCATAAATTCATTATGACCTTTTGTGACGGATTCGCAAATACCCACAAACCCCGTACCATAATGGGCTTCTTCACAGGAGTGCAAAAAAGGGTTAACACAAAATAACCATTGACAAGGGTAGTAAAAAAAAGTAAAAGATGAAAGGCTCATTTCGATTTGCTGGCTTCAGCAGTATCAGCAATTGCAAAGTTGAAAAGGTCGCCATTTATGGTTGCTTTGTATGAAAGTGGTGTGACATTCTTATGTTTAGTTTTCACATTTACTGAAACAATTGAATCTATCTAATAGGAGCAAAATAAATATGTATTCACCAAACACAATTTTCAGGTATGTTTGAATAAAGAGTACTTTAAAATACATTGAAATTGAAAAGATAGCTGTGTATATGAGTTTGATAACAGTGGGTATGATATTTACAAAATCATTCCAACTCTATGAGGGGATCTGTGAGTGGGTGTCTGTTTCTAAATTTTATGAACGGTTGAGTAAGTATGTTTCTGGATGTGTGAGTAAGTATGTTAGTGTGTGTCTGAGGGTGAGAGCAATTGTTTGAGAAGTTAATCAACAATATATTGCTCTGACTTTGTAGACTGCACAAATATTGATTTTTCCATAGTACACTTGAAATAAAAATTGATTGCTATGCTTTAAACTACAATTCAAATAAATACTAGCAGCCATGTAAACTTTCACAGCTCCATACATTATGTACTTCTCCAGACCAATGTTTTTCTTTAACTTCTTAGAGTAGTCATTTTCTTTTTTTATTATAAAAGAAGACTACAAGTACCAGAAGTTAAAGGAACTACTGGATTGGAGCAGTGAATCAAGCATGAAGCTTTTATACTTGCCACAAATGTAGTAGATAGCCTTTAGGTAGAGTGTAAGTAAGTTATGTAGCAGGCTTGTATGTGCTTAAATAGTAAGACATGGCTTTTTAAGTCAAGCTCGGTCACATTTGTACCTTGAGATCCTGAGTTTTACTCTTGTTGTACGACATATAATTCACTGCTCAGCTAGGCTGTAGGTAGGCTAAAGAGCAGGGTGGTTTGTGCTTAAAATGAAAGACGTGCTTTTCAGAGTCACTCAGTGACATGTGCAATACCAGACACCTACGTCCAGTTATACATTCAGTTTCCCATCTATACTGCAAGTTACACATCTATTTCAAAAGGCATACATCACTGATACACTCTGTCACAAAAGAGACCATTGTACGTTCCCTCACATACCCACACAACAGTGATATCTCTAGCACTAACAGAGCCAGGTGCACACACAGTTACATAACTCTTTACTCAGCAACACAGCCAGTGAGCTACTCATACAGCCACTCACATATGGATTTAGAGAGCCATGGAGTTATTAAAAGAGCCACTCATGTACCACTATACTTATTACTAAACCTGTTGACACACCCATAAAGGGACGAACACATTCACTCAGATGTTTAGTCAAATAGTGACACAACCAAGTTCCCTTTTCTGGCAAGAAGTATTTTAAACATGGCATGGGCCTGCAAACTCTGTGTGTTAAGTTTTAGTGCCAGCTGGAATTGGTATTAGGAAACCCCCTTGCCAAGCCTTAAACTCTAGTTGTACAACACATAAGTCTCTGCTCAGCTAGGCTGTAGGTAGGCCGTAGAGCAGGGTAGTTTCTGCTTAAAATAAAAACCACGTGCTTTTCAGATTGAGTTAGTTAAAAGTGCAAATGGAGACCCCTATGTCCAGTAATAAATCCAGTCCCCATCCATATTGCAACTCACATACAGGCCTGGGCAGAGTTTGTGGGGTCCCGCTATGCAGAACTTCGCAAAGTGGTAAAAAAAACTCTGCTGTGCTCTGCAGATTTCCACGGGTGGGCGGAGATTTCCTGTCATGCTTGTTCGCGTTGTGTTTTACATCAAACAATGTGGATTAAGTTCTCGCATTCAAAATTGTACACAAACCACACCATGCGGTTTGCATGGGCGTGGCCATCTTGTTTTCTTACTCTGTTCATGGTGCTCAGTCTGTTTTTTAAATTCCTTCCTAATCTTTTCAATCATCCATCCTCCTAATTAATCTACCCCTCATTTTTATTTATTGTATTAGTGTATGTTTTTGTGTCTCTGTACGTTACCTTTTTTCATTTTTTACATATTTTTCATGACCTTTTATATTTTTATTTTTCCCTTTACTAAGTGCTTTCTTCCTTCCTTCACCTGTTTCTTTTCTTTACCCCACACAGCAACAATGCAGAGCAGGAGAGAAGCAGTGCCATGCCCCCTCCCCCCCAGAAGCTTGCAGCAGCCACTTACCTTGTGGTCAACAGTACCACCAAGGGGTGGAGCCCCAGCCAATCTTTTGTTAGGTGACGGTGGCAGCACTGTTTGTTTAAGGGCAATGTCACCTCTGTGCCATACTGACAGCAGGATGTAGGCCTGGCAGCAGGTAACCCATGCAGGAGTGTCAGCTGCACTGGGGTATGGTGTGCAGGTGTGTGAGGTACACTAGTCAGGTCCATTACACTACCCAGCAGCTGATGAACCGGGAGCAGGACCTGCTTGACCTGCTAGGTGTTGAGATTCCAGGACACGGTGAGGATTAATTATATTATTTGTTACATTTGTGTTCTACAATGCTAACCTTTTTTTCTGAATAGCATGCTGCTCACACTCAAAGGAAAGTTATGTTACATTAAGAATATTATTATGTGATCCAGTTTGAGCTAGGCAGGTGTTCAGCACTACCTAATCATATTTAACAGTGCTTGCTTTGGTTTCTTATTTAATAAGGTATTGCAATGCAGACTCCTCCATCCTTCTGTCACCATCCTGAATTAGTGATATCAGTGACTAAGAATTCTCTCTGACTTTTATGAAGCACGTACAGCCCAAAGTAATTTTACAGTGATGTGTACTACTAGTATGCATCTATGCATTGCAAAAAAGAGAGACTGAGTTGTTCCACCAAGGGAGTTTAGAAATTAGAATAGGATCAAGGATCATTGATTGCAATGCATTGGTTCCAAATTTAGTTTTTGTTAAGGATATTTGAAATAGGGATTTCAGAATGAGTATAGCCAACACAGCAATAGTCAATACTAGTACTATAGGCGATCTGATTTAGATAAGTACAATGTTACTGACAATGCCTGTTATAATAATTTTGTGGAGATTAACTGTCCCACTAATCTTTTTTTTATCTTCTTCCTTTCTTACATCAGCACCCCAGGGCATGAAGAGGGGCAGCATCGGGGTGGGTCCAGGAAGAGCTGGGAAGGAGGAGGCACTGACCACTGCACCACTGCTGAGGGCTCTACTCACCCCAATAAGTCCTATTATTTATTAATAGTATTTCCCTAACTTTTACCTCTGCCCACTATTATAATACTATTGATGTTGCCTTGTTTCCTTTTTTTATACTGTCTTGTTTTTTCGAACACCCCTATCAAATTTTTGTTTCATACCTGTTATCCCTGCATTACCTTTCTTTTATCCTTATTTCATGTTTTTTTTGGTAGCTGACTTTTATCTAGTCTGTACTAGTCTATAGATTCATAATCATAGGCTATAGCTCTGCCTCTATATCACAAAAAGATTTTAGTTGGCTTCACTTAATGGCTTTTCTAAAATTGTGAATGAACAAAATGCCTAGATAAGATACTGCAATGCTAACCAAACTGTAGCAATGTATTGGGGTTGTATTTTTTGACTAAAACAATTAAGGTGAGGCATATCTGACATCGAAAAGATGTATAATATTCTAGCCACACAGGGTGCAGCTGGCTCATGTTTCACTGCAGGAGGAGATTGAGTAGGAGGGGGAGAAGCGGTAGCAGGGATGGGGGAATGATAAGTCACATTGCTTGCTCATTGACAATCATTATTATACTCACTAGCTACAAGGGCATTGTTGTGAATCCTGATCGTGAACCCCTCACTTTACCAGCAACAGCGGTGGTTGAGTCATGGCCTTTTCTATCTGCTACTCAGCAAACGCTCACATAATGTATGCTAAAAATGATGACTTGATGGAAATGGGAAAGAACAGAAGATTAAAAGAAAGGATAGGTGAAATGAGTGAAAGGAAAGGATTCATGGGTGGGTGAAAGGATGCGTGGGTGAGTATTGGGTAACTGGATGGATGGGTAAAAGGATAATTGAAAGAAAGGGTGGATGCTAAATGGATTGTGTGACTGGGCTAGGATAGCCTCCAGGGACGCAGAAACAGTAGATCCCTCATGCATAGCAGATGAGTGCCCCCGGGGCACTGAGAGCAGCAGTGTGTCTGAACGAGACGCTGTACGTTCGTACACTCATTTTTGCTACCGCACTACGAACGTGGCTGCTGGTGAAGGAACGAGTGAGGGAGCCGGGAGAGCAGAACAAAGATGCCAAGGACAGGAGATGCAGGAGGAGTCGGCCCAGGGAAGCGGAGCACAGGCGGATGAGGCTGGAGTTTTACACGAGCTGAAGATGCCCGGGGAGAGAAGCCCCAAACCTGGAGACAGCTGAGGAGAGCAGTGGAGAAGCCAGACTATAAAAGAAGGAGAGGGTGCAGGATCCTACCACGTCAAAGGAGGGACATGGCTTTGTCAGGTACATGACTGCATTTGCGGTCCTGCTTGGGGTTTTTACCAGGTGGAAGGGAGAGCAGGGCTGTAAGGCGATAAACAGGGATCAGCACACAATTAAGATTGCTACACTAGTGTCACCACATCATTGTGGGGAACACGGGATGTAGAAGCTCAAAAAAGAAATTGGGCACTATTAAAGTGCACAAGAGATGTAGTGTCATGTCCTTTGTCCCCTGCACAAGAAAGAGCACCCCCTGCTTCCCCAATAAAAACCAAATACAAGGAGACTCTTACCTTATCATCTATGTTTGTCGTATTCTGAGGTCCCTGGAATTGCTGTTTCTGATTACAATGCTGGAAGGGGAAGAACAAGAGAACAGCCATAAGGAAGACCAATAAGAACACTTACAGAAAATAAGCACCTGAGTGATACATAAATAAAGAAATAAACAAGATACAGTAAAACAACCATATGCTTGTGTGTGTGTGTGTGTACCCTGTATACTGAGGGATGTCCTCATCCAACCACAAAACACCCTGCTACAGAGGGATAATGGATTAGAGAGTTTGGTGAAAGACTTGATGAGAGAAAGTTAAGCTTAAATCATAGTGCCTATAGGTGAATATAGTAGGAAGAATGAAAGGATGATTGAATAATTGCTTGCATGAATAAACAAGGGAGCTCTTCTGCAGAGGGGCATGCTTCCCACCTACTTTGCTTACTTTGTTTTATGGCTATCAAAGCTATGATTCAAAGTGAGAGGTATTTTACATTTTGTTCTGCTCCCTTAACTGATTGTATTTATTAAGCAAGGCAGATATGTATACCACCCATCATCATTAATCAATCTCCTCCCTGCTTATGGAAGTTTGCCATCCATGATCGAACAAGTACAGTATGGTTAAATTTGTGACTGCAGTGTTGGCTGTGCAATGTGCGCCTGCTTCAGTTAATGCAGTATTTACAAGGTTTTCAATGCATTGCAAACAAAACCCATAAGGTGTATTTTCCTTTGCCCACTCAGTCACCTCTTAGTACTTCACTCCGTTATTCTTTCCTAAGTTCTTGCATCCCAGCCTACCAAAAAAATAGAAAAATCCATTCTTGACATGATTCACATTTTTATTGCCATATGAAATAATTCCAAAATATATTTCATGGTTCCCCATAACAGATTTATTTTATGCCAGATTTTTCCCTTAAGACTTTTGTCTACTATAGGTACTGAATAAGACAATGCTTAGGCACATGATGAATCAACAATTAGTGACAACCCTTTATTCTCTATCAAAAGCTCTGCCTACCTGCCATATTACTTCTACCTTACACTGTAGTAGAGTAAGTCAAGTTTCCTTTCCTTACTCCCCAGCGAATGCATTTGTTGGAAATAATTTGTGGTAGTGGGCGAGGCCAGTGAGTAAAGTGGGACTAGTAAGTGCCTGATTTTATTTCAGTTTTGGTGGTAGGGATACTCTGTGATGAACATGCCAAATACAGTACAGTGCATTGTTTTCTCGACAGTCTACTTATGGCAGACAGGATAATAATATCCACATTTAATATGTGACATGTGTGATGTAGTATCTTATTTATTATTCATCTGCCTCTTTAGTGTCAGGGTAGAACGTAAAAGGCATTATTTGAGGCATCTGTGGGTAAGCAAGTTAAATTGGCCCTGTGACTCTCCTAACCATAATCACATCAAATTCCAATGTTCCTAGGAGACCAACAATGTACTGCTACTGTGCCACCCACTACTCAGGTCCACCAACACCATCCACTAGGAAGGAGATAGCGGCCCGTCTGCGGAAGCAGGGGCTGGAGACTATCCAGTCAGAATACCAGCAGCTGGTGGTGTTGAAGGATGAAGAGGCGGAAATACCTGCCTCTGACCAGGGACCCAGTTCAACAGCAAGCTAGCCCCAGCCTCCAGCCCCCTGTTCCATTACATCGCCAGAGTCACTGCTAGCTGTCAGGGGGCTGACTATAACTGCTGCCACCACATCCTGCTCTGACAGGGCATTGCTGCATTGCATCCTGCAGCAGATGGACAGTATGGAGAGCTGGCTCGGCAGGATAGAACAGAGCATGGACAAGCCCTGGACCCAAATAGACATTGACCTCTTCTGAGCCCTTTTTCAATTTTTTGTTTTGGTGGGAGGGACTTGTTATGGGTGGAGAGGGTGGGAAGGGAGTTGGGACCGGATTTCACTTTGGACTTTAGTTGAACTTTTTGGGGAAGGGCCCATTTGTTTGGGAAGAGGGTTGAGCCTTTTGTAGGTAGAAAGGGTGAGTTTTCCATTTGTAAAACTTAAAAGGGGATATTCTATTTTAGTTAATTAATGTCTCAAATGTTTTTGTGTTTAAGTTTGCACTGCTGTCTTTTAGTGTAGCCTGTGTTTCAAATCTGCTAATAAAAGTGTATGTCATTTACTTTTACCCTTGCTCTACTGCCCTTTGGAACTATATTAACCACTAGAGGATGATTATTATTGCTTATTTTGCCTAAAAAACAACATAGATACACAAAACAAATTTTCTTTGGTAGAAGTTAATTTCTAACTAAACAGGTTTACTTTACTTCAATCCATAGTTCTTATTTTACCTGAATAAAGTGAGGGCTGGTACGTCAGTCTTCCTACTGCAGGGTTTCCCCAAGGTAGCATCTTAAGGGGGTGGTAGTAGTAGCAGCAGGCTAGCATGCTAACAGAGAAGACACAAGGTACCACTGCCACCTATGCGAACTCCATCTGCAGGATTAATCAAACGGTTATCCATCATTGTGAACTAGATTGAAAGAAAACAGAGAATTAGTGGGTCATATATTATATCATAGCTTTAGGAAGACAGAGGGCAGGCTACCACAATGACAGTATTTGACACACAAGAAAGAAGACCTGAAATGATAATAAAAACTATCAACAATATCAACTTATTCCGAGCAATGGAGAGCTAGTATGAAAACTAAACTTAGGAAATGAAATGCTCGAGTCAGGAGAAGTGTGCTCTGAGTCAGGAGTGGTTAAACAAGCTTAAGCATTGACGTAGCACAAAGGCCTTAATGCTAATGTTGACAGGGCCAATGTGGAATATTGCTTAGGTAATAGAAGGGCATGCAGTGAGTTTGTGTCACTTTTACCACATCCACCACAGCCAGTGTGTGATCCATTTATGGTGTAAAATAAAGTCATACCTCAATAAATCATGTAGCCTGGGGGAAGACTTTTAGGGGCTTGATGAATGGATGGAAAAGGGGGTTTAGGGAAATGCGTGACAAAGACAAACACTACACAGAAGAAACCACAACAATATTGATCAGGGAACTGAGCAACACACCATCATCAATCTGTTATGGAAGGAAACGATGAAGGGATGAGTAAGACACGGTTCAGTTAAATGCATTGCAAACAGTCCTTCTGCCCCAGAGAGACCCAAGATAGTATATCTCTAAATGTTATGTCTTCTAGATTTGAAAAATGGAAGACTGAAGTTAACCCACCCAGTTCTAAAAACTATGATTTTTAAAAGGAAAATGATGCTATATTGCGGTGCATCTCCATTCTTCTTGGAATGTCCGTCACTCTTGGGTTTTGTTTGTGCAGGAGAGGAGTAGACTAGGAGAAGTGCTAACGCGTCCCTTACTTGATAATTTATTCACTCTGGGACTCGCTTTAGGCTGATGAATCTTTTGACCCTGATTGAAGACACCCTAAGATGAGATAACTGATCAACATGTCAATCAATGAGTCAATAACGTCATCAATATTCACCATAACAAAACAATTCAATGGCATTAATGAGAATCAGGACACTCCATGACCTTTCAGTCATGAATAACCACACCGAATTTGTAAGGATTTGATTTTTATCCCCTATTCATTACAATCTACTAGCAAGTTTATTAGTCTCAAAACCATAAAACACATCATCACCGTTATAATATGGCAACTTGAATAAGATTTCATCAAAGCATGAATCATGAACATTAGAACATAGCACGACGTCAGCATGGATTAACTTTAGCAGAGTATCATTAGCGCATTATTCAACAAAGCATAGATTCAATTGTTTGTCTATTTGCGTCCGTTTAATGAACCCCTTAACTAACCTTGAATTAGCATTAGCATGTTGGTCTTCATGCAAAACAATTTTGGCAACACAAATTTAGAAAACATCTATCTATGGTCTCTGTCAAAAGAAGCTGTTGGTACCTAGAAAGGAAAGGCAAACAGACAATTACAATCTCATCATCATATAGTTACCCTCCGTAATGGGTCAGCATACAGAGTCAGTCTTCGTCCTCAGGACATCAGTTGATTCGCCATCAGCCAGGAAACACAGCAAAGTTCAGCAAGACGAGGTAAGTAGGGACACTTCCCTCATAAGGAGGAGAAGTATAGAACGGGCAAGGTAAGGGTGAGAATGGGTTGAAGAGTCGAACAACAAAGTCTTTAGGCAGAGTGACAAAGTGTCTGGGTAATAGTAAGAATGGCTCACATTGGCATTTCTAGCTCCTCGTATCAAAGGATTTTATCCCTTTTCTGTTGTACAGTCCCCTAATTTCCAATTGGGCAAGTTTTGGTGCACCACTATCCCTGTCCAATAGTTTACTGATCGTCCCATCAAAATTGTCACCTCATAACAGTTCTCACGTAGTTTATTGGCTCCTGTGATTGACGCCTCCAACGGGTAGAATGTCCGGTATGATTTCATATTCTCGTGGTCATCTCACATCCCCAGTCAGTAGTCCCATTGTCTATACCGGTTTAGGCGACCATGTATCTGTTGCAAGTTTACAGTGTTGCATTCAGCAAGAATGTTTCCTTGAGCAAATCGAGTCTCATGAGAACGGATCTACTACAGCTACATTCGTCTTCTAGCTTCTGGAAAAATACGATTACATGTCCTTCAGCAAGTCAGCACATTGCACATTAAAAAAACACATTTAATATGCAACCGGGCAGCTAGGCCCCGACTCATGCTAACTACGGCCTATTGATTAATAAGCAAAACCTTAACATATAATTCTTAATACTCAATACAAAATCGTACATTAGTACATCAATACTTCATTATTAGTCAATTTTATTAGTCCCCGTATATATTGGCGGCCACTCCCCGTGGGCACATTTCAAACACACGTTTAGTAAAACAAAGCAATATTTTTCTATGCAGCATTAATATGCATTAACTCACAAACATTTTTATGTTAATTTTGATTATAAGAGCTACGCTCCAACAGAAGTCCTGCATATTGAAAAACAGTATCCATACTATAGAGTAAATGATGAGGACAAAAGGAAACAAGGTAAGCTTCATGAGGAGTGTACTAAGGAGACTAAGAAACAAAGCAAGAACATAAAGAGGAGTTTTGTGCTTGAGCCAGCAATGGAGCAAACATACACTCAGCAGCATTTACCAAATCAACGCACTTCTCTCCACTCCACAGAGCTGATTGAGTACTAGGCCTCTGAGTTTTCATCATCATCATGGTTTCTCTTTGAAGTTGATAACTTTCTTCTTCTAGCTATTGAGGTAATCCTGCCCTGAGCCCTTCCTCCATCTGCCTTCACCTGATTCTGAGTAACTTCGTCCCAGTCTCAATGCGAGTGAGGTAGACCTGTTTAGAGTACTGCTCTTGAAGCACAAATAGAGAAACAGACTTAGAGTATTTTTTGTAAATTTGTGTTTTGTGACTAAAGTGAGTGGTCTGGTCACTGAGAAGCCAGAAAAAAGGAGTGGACCCCTCAGATTATTTTCACTAAGTTTGAAAGGCCAATCACTTTCAGGAAAAAAATTATTACCCATCAGGCCCCAAACACGGGAACTCATTAAAATCAAGTTTACAAATTTGTTCAGTTCCCTCCCTCACTGTCAGCCAGTCACCACATACATCATCAATCATCAGTCACAATCACTCAATATATCACCACTCATTGGTGCAATAGTTAATCGTTATCTCTTCCAAACCAAGCATGGTGGTTGATGATACAAAATATTATCTCCTCTTTGATGGCAGTAACAGATTGGAATTTGTCATTGGCACTGGCAATCTTTTAATCAATGATCTTCTGGAGCAGACTTGCTAAGTGATGTAAGAAAAGGATAGGCACTGACATGTGTGGGATGCAGGCATTGTCTCCAATATCTTGAAGGGAATGTTGAGGCCTTTTCAAGCTGCACATGGGTCCAACTGCAATCCGGCCATATATGTAAGTATGACAAAAAAATGGTGGGGCAGCATAAATCTGACAGAAATATAATGTTTCACCAGCTATCTTTTTGTTTTTACAAAGGAAGAAAGAAAGAAGTTTAACAAGAAATAATTAAAAAGTTCTATGGTGGCACTGGCATACTCAGTCCGGGAAGTAGAGTTCATCCTCAAACTCAGGTGGTTCACCAAAAGTTGGTCAGCTAACTTACTTGATTCTGACCAATCACCCTCTTCCTCCTCCTGTGATGTTTCAGGAACAGTGTAAGTAGGTAGTATAAAATGCTGGTTACTGTTTATCATGGTTAATCTCTCTACGTTTTGAGGTAAGAGATTAAGAGACTGGTCCTTCTCACTATAACAACTGTACCAGTTGCACTGAACAGACATTCCGTAGACACGCTGGCTACAGGAAAAGCTAGATACTTTATTGCCAGCCTTCTGAGCTGTGGCCATTGATGCATCTTCCCATACCATTATAACAACGGTTTTTGTTCAACATACACCTCTTTGGAACATCCTCTGAATAGTCATTGGTGCTGCCATTTGCTCAACGACTTTTGCCTTTGTCTCTGCACTGGACTTAAGATATGCCACTTGAAGCCACGCCAATGCAGAAGCCTGGTCTGATTCTTTTCTTGCTGTTGTTGCTGGTTTTCTCGTTGCTGGTGTTGGCTGCTGTGAGACAAGACTGCCCTCTCTGGAAGTTGAAGGTGGCATCCCAGAATTTTGAAGTGGAACTCTAAGTTTCAGCTGTTTTTCTTCCAGTTCTCCTGCTTGCTCAACATTCCACCTCTTGAATTTTGAAGCATTGCTGTAGTCGATTCACTGCTCCAGGAAAAACAAATCCAGTAGAAGTAGGTTGATTAATCGCCACTTTCAAAAGATGAACAGTATGGAGAAGAAACTTCACCCACACCTGCACGCTGCTCTCTTTTCCAACTGTCTTCTCAGAACCTTGGAACATTTCAGATCACACCGAAGAGAGCAAGTGCAGGAGGGGAAACAACATATCATTTATGTAAAAAAAGACAACAATTATATAACAAAGAGAAAATAATAAAGAAAAACTATATATAGATACTTCAATTGCCTTCAGAAAACAGAATGAAAGTGGGAAGAATTCATTGGTAGCGTGGATCAAGTAGGGTCTTTGGACAAGATAATGTCATTTCACAGCCTTGCATTGTAGTTCAAGCAATAGCTTAGGTTCTCAATCAAGGCATGTGCTTCTGGGTTTTTGTTCACACCTCAGAGCACCAACATTTCAGACACCTTCTCTAGCTGCTCCTGTAGCAGAGGCAACAACAACATAGCTTGGCCCATTGTACTGTCCTCCTTGCTAACGTCCCACATGAAAACCTCAAAAGGGAGCAGCATCTATGTCAGGCATTTGACTAGGCCCAATTTGTCTACATCACATCCATGGTTATAGCTTTCCCAATGGCATCAGCTCCTCTTTGAATGACATAGTCATTGTTCTGTCTGTCCTGTCCAAAAAGATGTTGCAACATATAATGGGTGGAGGTCCAACTTGTTAGCACCTCCTGTATCAGGGCTTTAACTGCTACTTTATTAGCACACTGAATACTCCATAAATGCTTCCGGGCTTTAAAAGAATTTATGAAATGAGTATAGATTTGTATGCAGGTGGTCAGTATGTTGCTGACCATGTCTTCTTTTCTGAAAAAGTCTTGAACAACCAGATTGATGCAGTGTGCCAAATACGGGGCCCTGAAATAGCTACCTTCTGACATGGCCTCAACTATGTTACTGCCATTGTCTGTGGAAAAAAGTCCAATTTGGAGACCTCTGGGTTGCAGCCATTCAGACACCTTGCTATTAAATTTGTCTAAGATGCTTGCACCTGTATGTGATTTCTCCATGGCGAACATGACTACTGTTGCATACTGCCGAAGGCTTTTAAAAATGTCTTCAGGGTCAAGACCTATAGATAGCTTTTGCTTTATCCTCGCAATTGAGATCCAGTGTGCAGTAATTCACATGCAATCAGATGCCTGACAACTGGTTTACACGTCTGTCATGAGGTGGATTTTTTGGACAACACTTTGCTGTAAAGCTTGTCCAACCAATTGCAGCACATTGTGATGCAGTGCTGGGACAACTACTTTTGCAAAATAGTTTTGACTTGGAACCTTCTATTTCGGGCAGATGGTTGCCGCAAACTCTAAGAATCCCTTCTTGTTCCACAAAAGAAATAGGGAGGAGATCGAGCACTAGCATTTTTGCCAGCTTCCAATTAAACAAACGTGCCATTGAGTGGTTGCAGTCATAGGGCCCCTCCTGCCTAAACATGCCTGTAGTAGTGGCCTGGATTTTGTTTTTTTCTGGAGTCACTGATGCAGGCGACTTTCGAGAAGTAGGTGGTGGTAGATTTAATGTGTGTTGTGGGGCAGTTACTGTAATGCTGTGGTACCTCCATCTGACTCTGAGCCTTCCTGTGCCATTGTGAGGGCGCTAAATTGGGTAATTCTAGTGTATTGCTGGGGACAGGGCTGCTTTGCGTGAGAATGTCACCCTCTTCTTTCTCACCTTCCATTGTTATTGGAACATTTATGGCTGATGTTTCCCAGCTCTCCTCACCTTCACCAACACAACCATGTTCAGCAATTTTTTAAGGTGCTCCTCCCACCAGATTGTGTGATGTTTTTTCATATGGTTCGTCTGGCCCCCAGTACCATAATGTGAACCAGACTTACCAAATGGAGCATATTGCAATTTTCTCCCCCTGTTTGCTAATCCTATTATTACATGTTATTATTATAAATAATTATTATATTATTATTATTATTTTGCAATGGTCTACTCCTGTTTCCTAGTCCCAAACTGGGGAGAAATACTTTATGACTGGGCCATTTCCAATGCCTGAAGAAGAACTGGAGGTAGGTGAGTGTGTTGATTGCCTCTCTGCAGTTCATATTTTGACTGAGGTAGTGGGTAGCGCAGATCTCGGCTGGGGCCTCTTACAAATATGGGAGCTGACGGTGCTGCTTGTACCACATCCCTCAGAGCAGGTTGGATAGTAATGTCAGACTTCTCTGTGCTGGCTTTCATAAAGACTGGCTTGTCATCATCATCCTCCTCATCACCATCCCATTCCATAATTCTAAGACTTTCCAGAACTTTTCTTTTCCCTGGCCTCCTGGTGTTTCTCGGACTCTGCCGAGGTCCACTCCATGTCCCCATCATCGTCATCAGTGGTGCTTGGAGAAGATGGTAGAATAGTATTTTCTGAGATCTGGGAGCCATTGATTCTAAAAGAGGATGTTTTTTCTCGACAGGAAGCTCAACCTCCTGTTCTGCTACAAGTTCAAGAATATCTACTTTTGCTAGCTGTGGCTGCTGTCCACTTTGTTCTGTCTCCTGAAACGATTTGGTACTACATTATGAAAGTGACAAATCCAATTCAACATCACTGCTGGTCAGCATAACCATGATTGCAGTGACTTTCTCACTGACAGACATGGTCTTGGAGTTAATAAACAAGTAGAATGGGTGTTTTAAGATAAGGAATGGTGCTCACAAATATCACACCCAATTATCAAATGACAAACAAATATTCATTGGTGCTCCTGGAAGGGAAGAAAACCACCCCACTTCCCCAAGATTCCAAATGGAACAAAATTAAATAGAATGTCCAAGGCACTCGTATACAAAGTAAAACTCCAATCCAAAGTTTTCATAAGTAGCACAGTTTCCTCATATTTATTGCATCATTCTTCTTCAATGTCGTCCCAAATCAGCCCAGCCAACGCGTATTTTGTCATGCGACCAATCCTCACTTTGACTTCATCAGGGCTCCACTAAATGAAAAAAGATCAGACATTCCGATAATTCAATTTGTTTGATGTCATCTACTCCAACGTTACATGTTACGCAAACAATCAAAGATCGATGTAGCTCCCATAAACAGTATCTCAATACCAGCATTAATATCACCATATCTTTCCACTCGAGCGGCGTGTACGCGTAGGTGTTGGACTTAGGTTGGGGTGGTGCTTTGAAGAAGGACTGCTGCTCCCATGTTCCTCTTCAGAGGCTGTTTGGCAGGCAACCATCTCCCAAAAAAGGTTGCAGTCAGCACACCACTGGTGGAAAGCTCCTTCTTCTCATGACCACTTACTTGGGAGCAACCTTCTTTGGGATCATCTTTAAAGCTCAGTTTCCAGTGGCACCAAGCTGCACAAGTGGATGGCATTGGAGGACTGAAAAATAATTAAACAGGCCCTCGCTTTAGCAATACTGTGCGTGATGTGACATCATGTCTCTTGTGCACCTAAAAGCAACAAGGCAAGAAAAACGTGTAGTTGGTGAAATGTGGCATTGTTACCAATTTAATAAAACATTGTAAAGTCAAACCACGCCACCACACCATAAAATGTAATTTAAAATCCGACACACAACATGCAGATATAGCTCTTTGCTTTATCTCCATCTGTTTTAAAGAAGACACCTGTGACAGTCAGAGAGAGGTGCATGGGTAATTGGAATAATTCTTACAAAGCTATGGCAGCAAGGTGGTCCCGAGGAAATGTAATATCATTAACAAAAAATGAATTATGCTGCTGATGTGCCTGCAGTGCACTGCAGCCATTGTGTCCAGGGGGAAAAGGAATTACAAATAACAACAACAAGGAGCAAGGAGAAATGGGGAACACATGCAAGCCTGTGCCAAAGGCACACTAGCAGCCTGCACAAAATGGCTGCCAGTCACATGTTCAAACAACAACAAGAAAGAGCATGGAAAACAAAGAACACATGCAAGCCTATGGCAAAGAACCACTGGCTGGATGCGCAAAATGGCTTCCAGCCACATGGTCAAACAACAAGAAGGCATGGCGTACAAAGAACACATACAAGCCTATGGCATAGGCACACTGGTTGGATGCACAAAATGGCTGCCAGTCACATGGTCAAACAACAAGAATAAGGAGCAAGAATAACAAAGAAGACATGCAAGCCTATGGCAAAGACACACTTACTGGGAGCACAAAATGGCCCCCAACCACATGGTCAATCAACAACTGCTAACAAGGAGGCATGAACAACAAAGAACACATGCAAGCCTATGGACATAGACTACACAAAATGGCACCTGGCCACGTGGCATGGAGAACCAAGACAAATGGTGGATGATAACAAACAGACACACACACATGCACTTGCCATAATGAGGCATGATGGTAACGTTGACATAAGCCCTAACATTAATTCAGAAATGCAAAACACGAAAATTAATAGAGATGTAAAAGTTTCACAACAACATGCATCCTCCCGTGCCATCAACTATTATCCCCACAACATATATTATTTCTGGAAAAAATATAATGCAGGCAATAGCCAACATTTTAAATTTAATACAATGCCATCCCTACCCTAAATGAAGTTTTTAAAACATATAAATCAGAAACATTTATTTCCTTCACTGATGGCTACTAGTACTGGGCCTACTGGCTAGATGGCCCTTTGGACATCTAAGCCACATAGTAAAGTAATATTGCAAATGTTACAAACTGAGGTAATGAGCTGTGTGACAATTTTCCATTACAAAAGATGAAAAGTCAATGAAATGCAGAATAATTAATAACTAGGCCCAGACTTAAACTCCAAGTCACCGACCACTATAAAATTTTAGACTCAAATTAAAGTACAAAGAAATACTGCTGCGTGCACAAGCAAACAAACAACACCATTATACAATAGTTTTTTTAATTACATGTGTGATTTCACACAAAAAACAAGTCCTTAAATGGAAAGTATTATCCAGACGACAGCAAGTGATTCTTCCATCTTAAATCCAAGTGAAAAGTGACCAGGAGATGGACAACACACTGGAGGAGCCTGCTGGAAAGGAGTACGAAGTTGTGGTGAGAGAGAAAGGGCTGCTGGTGAGAAATGTCTTAATATAATATGTGGAAAACTAAAAGTGAGCAAAATCATGTAAATAAAAAGCAAAGATTCAAATCAACTAAGAAAAGAGAACAGTACAAAAAAGTAGAGAGTTTCACCAGAAGACTGAGTGATTTTCAGGAAATCAGACTTAGAATGTTACGTAGCAGGGTAATTCAGAATCTCATACATGCCATGAAGAAGTATGAAAGGAGAAGAGAATAGTCAGACAATAGGAATGTGCTAGGGCTGTAGTCGATAAGGCCTTTGTTCTCAGGAGGAAGCTATTTATTTTGATTCTGAACAGGTTGAAGTAGATAAAAAATTTGTTGTCTATGACGAAATAAAGCCAAGAGAAAAGACTTGTGAATAGAAGTAACTTTTGCAAAGTTTTCAATGGTGAATGGAAATATACTTCCAGAACTGACCCTTTCTTTAATGAAGAAATCTACTTCCAAAAAAACACATTCATGCATGCTCTTGAAGAATCTGGACAATTTTATGAGGTGAAGAATGGTAGTCCTATTTCAAAAGAGGAGATAGTGCCTAGAAATGTTGAGGAACTTATAGTTGAAGAAGTACAGGGAAGAAATAGGCCGGCCCCTGTATACATATTGAACTGTAGCGGCATTTGTACTTTTTGTCAGGAATTTACTGATATATTGAAAACATTTCTATGTATGTTTCTTTCCAGAAGTCAGAAACAGAAAATAACTATGTTGCAGAGATTAGATCCATGCAAAGTAAGAAAACTAATTTAAAGGGACACTCACTAGCATGTTGATTCAAGAAAGTGTGCCAAAGCACCTTTCATCACTTGAGAATGTTAGATGTAAACCACTCAAAAATGTGAACTTTAGTTTAGAGGGCAAAATTCCTACTCTATGTTTAGGAGAAATGGATAGAGCTATTTTGCAGGGTACAGTAGCAACGGTGGAAAGAGTTTGTGAAGATGTGGAATTTCATTTATTTATTTGGACCTGAACAGCAGTGTAGGAAAAATGATGACAATTTTACAGAAGAGATAAGGAAGTTTTACACAGCTTCTTCAGAGAAACCAAACTGTGTTTGTTTATGTTGTTGATGCACTAACTATAAAACTCAAACTTGAAACATTCTTTTGTACTCAAAAACTGAGCAGGAGAATGCAGATAAGTGGCAAGAATGTGCTGAATATTTATTTGTTGAGGAATGGTTTGATTTGTCCATAAGACAAACTCCATGCAAATACTGATATGATAAGTTAGAAGATAAAAGAAACGTCAGCTAGAACAGTACATAACAGGTTAGATTTAGTTTCAATCCACCAGAACTTCAAGATCTAAGGCCCATATTTATACTTTTTTAGCACTGAATTTGCGTCATTTTTTAACGCAAAGCAGCGCAAACTTGCAAAATACAATTGTATTTTGTAACTTTGCGCCATTTTTGCGTAAAAAAAACAGCGCAAATGCGGCGCTAAAAAAGTATAAGTATGGGCCTAAATGTTTACGAGTCAATTCTTATACAATGTATACAGCCTTTCAGAGCTATAGTTCCTATGGAACTGGAAACAGGGAAATTACCTCCAACAGAACTACAGAAAGGTCTTGGGTGCCTTGGACGAGATGATCTCGTCCAAGGCTACAGTTCCCCTGTGCCTTGGACGAGATCATCTCGTCCATGGCACAGGGGAACTTGGGGGCGCGCTAGCGCGCCCCCCGTGCACCCCCCCTCCCCCCCCCCAAGGCGGGGATGGAAGGGGACGACCTTCCCCTTCCACCCCCGCCCCCCCACCCCCCCCTGTGACATCAGCGCGCGCGCGCGCTGATGTGTCACAGGGGCCTCCCTCGTCGCGCTGGAAGCTCTGCTTCCAGCGCGATTGAAAGAGAAATGCTTTTGCATTTCTTTTTCAATCACCGGGGAGGCCCGGAGGGGCTTCAAAGGGAAGGAAAAGTATTTCCTTCCCTTTGAAGTCTCTCCGAGGGTTTCAAAAGCCGGATTGCTTGCAATCCGGCTTTTGAAACCCCACTAGACACCAGGGATTTTTTTTTTTTTAATGATATTGACAAAAGGGAGCGACCCCTTGGGCAAGGGTCGCTCCCAGGGGGGCATTTTTTCTGGAAGGCCTTTTCTGCCCCCCCTGGGGGCAGAAACCTCTAGGGCACCAGGGACCATTTTTTTTAATTTATTTTTTTTATGTGTTATTTTATTTTTTTGGGTGGGGAGCGACCCCTTAGGCAAGGGTCGCTCCCCTTGGGGTAAAATTATATTTTGGCCATTTCTGCCCCCCTTGGGGGCAGATTGGCCTATTTTAATGAGGCCAATCTGCCCCCAAGGGGGGTAGAAACCATTAGACACCAGGGAGTTTTTTCTTTGCGTGAATTTCACGCAAAGGGAGCGACCCCTTAGGCAAGGGTCGCTCCCTGGGGGGGAGGGCAATTTATTTTAGGCCATTTCTGCCCCCCCTGGGGGCAGATCGGCCTATTATTAGGCCGATCTGCCCCCAGGGGGGGCAGAAACCTATAGGCGCCAGGGCAAGTTTTATTTTTTGTGTTTTTTTTTTGTTTGTTTGTTTTTTTAGAGATGGGGAGCGACCCATCAGGCAAGGGTCGCTCCCCTGGGGGGGGGCAAATTGTATTTACACCATTTCTGCCCCCCTGGGGGCAGATTGGCCGATTTTAGGTCAATCTGCCCCCAAGGGGGCAGAAACCACTAGGCACCGGGGATTTGTTTTTTGGCGCCAATGTCACGCAGGGGGAGCGACCCCGTAGGCAAGGGTCGCTCCCGGGGGGGGGGTGGGGGTTGGGGGGTCAAATTTATTTTAGGCCATTTCTGCCCCCCCTAGGGGCAGATCGGCCTATTATCAGGCCGAACTGCCCCCAGAGGGGGGCAGAACCCTCAGGGCACCAGGGCAATTTTTTTTTTTGTGGTTTTTTTTTTTTTTTTTTTTTTTCGAGATGGGGAGCGACCCATCAGGCAAGGGTCGCTCCCCTGGGGGGCAACTTGACTTTAGGCCATTTCTGCCCCCCTTGGGGGCAGATTGGCCGATTTTAGGTCAATCTGCCCCCAAAGGGGCAGAAACCACTAGGCACCTGGGATTTGTTTTTTGTCGCCAATGTCACGCAGGGGGAGCGACCCCGTAGGCAAGGGTCGCTCCCGGGGGGGGGGGTGGGGGTTGGGGGTTCAAATTTATTTTAGGCCATTTCTGCCCCCCCCTGGGGGCAGATCGGCCTATTATTAGGCCAAACTGCCCCCAGGGGGGGGCAGAACCCTCTAGGCACCAGGGCACATTTTTTTTGTGTGTTTTTTTTTTGTTTGTTTGTTTTTTTTCGAGATGGGGAGCGACCCATCAGGAAAGGGTCGCTCCCCTGGGGGGCAAATTGTATTTAGGCCATTTCTGCCCCCCTTGGGGGCAGATTGGCCGATTTTAGGTCAATCTGCCCCCAAGGGGGTAGAAACCACTAGGCACCTGGAATTTGTTTTTTGGCGCCAATGTCACGCAGGGGGAGCGACCCCGTAGGCAAGGGTCGCTCCCGGGGGGGGTGGGGGGGGTTGGGGGGTCAAATTTATTTTAGGCCATTTCTGCCCTCCCTAGGGGCAGATCGGCCTATTATCAGGCCGAACTGCCCCCAGAGGGGGGCAGAACTCTCAGGGCACCAGGGCAATTTTTTTTTTTGTGTTTTTTTTTTGTTTGTTTGTTTTTTTCGAGATGGGGAGCGACCCATCAGGCAAGGGTCGCTCCCCTGGGGGGCAACTTGTATTTAGGCCATTTCTGCCCCCCTTGGGGGCAGATTGGCCGATTTTAGGTTAATCTGCCCCCAAGGGGGCAGAAACCACTAGGCACCTGGGATTTGTTTTTTGTCGCCAATGTCACACGGGGGAGCGACCCCGTAGGCAAGGGTCGCTCCAGGGAAGGGGTGGGGGCTGGGGGGGGAAATTTATTTTAGGCCATTTCTGCCCCCCCTGGGGGCAGATTGGCCTATTATTAGGCTGAACTGCCCCCAGGGGGGGGCAGAACCCTCAGGGCACCAGGGCAAATTTTTTTGTTGTGTTTTTTTTTTTGTTTGTTTGTTTTTTTTCGAGATGGGGAGCGACCCATCAGGCAAGGGTCGCTCCCCTGGGGGGCAAATTGTATTTAGGCCATTTCTGCCCCCCTTGGGGGCAGATTGGCCGATTTTAGGTCAATCTGCCCCCAAGGGGGCAGAAACCACTAGGCACCTGGGATTTGTTTTTTGGCGCCAATGTCACGCAGGGGGAGCGACCCCGTAGGCAAGGGTCGCTCCAGGGAAGGGGTGGGGGCTGGGGGGGCAAATTTATTTTAGGCCATTTCTGCCCCCCCTGGGGGCAGATCGGCCTATTATTAGGCTGTACTGCCCCCAGGGGGGGGGGCAGAACCCTCAGGGCACCAGGGCAAATTTTTTTGTTGTGTTTTTTTTTTGTTTGTTTTTTTTTTTTCGAGATGGGGAGCGACCCATCAGGCAAGGGTCGCTCCCCTGGGGGGCAAATTGTATTTAGGCCATTTCTGCCCCCCTTGGGGGCAGATTGGCCGATTTTAGGTCAATCTGCCCCCAAGGGGGCAGAAACCACTAGGCACCTGGGATTTGTTTTTTGGCGCCAATGTCACGCAGGGGGAGCGACCCCGTAGGCAAGGGTCGCTCCAGGGAAGGGGTGGGGGCTGGGGGGGCAAATTTATTTTAGGCCATTTCTGCCCCCCCTGGGGGCAGATCGGCCTATTATTAGGCTGAACTGCCCCCGGGGGGGGGGGCAGAACCCTCAGGGCACCAGGGCAATTTTTTTTGTTGTGTTTTTTTTTTTGTTTGTTTGTTTTTTTCGAGATGGGGAGCGACCCATCAGGCAAGGGTCGCTCCCCTGGGGGGCAAATTGTATTTAGGCCATTTCTGCCCCCCTTGGGGGCAGATTGGCCGATTTTAGGTCAATCTGCCCCCAAGGGGGCAGAAACCACTAGGCACCTGGGATTTGTTTTTTGGCGCCAATGTCACGCAGGGGGAGCGACCCCGTAGGCAAGGGTCGCTCCCGGGGGGGGTGGGGGTTGGGGGGAAGAAATTTATTTTAGGCCATTTCTGCCCCCCCCCCCTGGGGCCGGCTGAGCTACAGGCCAAACTCCACAGGTAGGCACCTTGCAAAAAACACCTCTGTTTTCTGTGAAAAAATATGTTGTGTCCATGTTGTGTTTTGGGCCATTTCCTTTCGTGGGCGCTAGGCCTACCCACAGAAGTGAGGCACCATTTTTATCGAGAGACTTAGGGGAACGCTGGGTGGAAGGAAATTTGTGGCTCCTCTCAGATTCCAGAACTTTCTGTCACCGAAATGAGAGGAAAAAGTGTTTTTTGGGCCACATTTTGATGTTTGCAAAGGATTCTGGGTAACATAACCTGGTCAGAACCCCGCAAGTCACCCCATCTTGGATTCCCCTGGGTTTCTAGTTTTCAAAAATGCGCTGGTTTGCTAGGTTTCCCCAGGTGCCGGCTGAGCTACAGGCCAAAATCCACAGGTAGGCACTGCTTTTTATAAAAAAATGTGATGTGTCCACGTTGTGTTTTGGGCCCTTTCCTTTCGTGGGCGCTAGTCCTACCCACGCAAGTGAGGTATCATTTTTATCGGGAGACTTGGGGGAACGCTGGGTGGAAGGAAATTTGTGGCTCCTCTCAGATTCCAGAACTTTCTGCCACAGAAATGTGAGGAACATGTGTTTTTTTAGCCACATTTTGAGGTTTGCAAAGGATTCTGGGTAACAGAACCTGGTCCGAGCCCCGCAAGTCACCCCTCCTTGGATTCCCCTAGGTCTCTAGTTTTCAGAAATGTACAGGTTTGGTAGGTTTCCGTAGGTGGCGGCTGAGCTAGAGGCCAAAATCTACAGGTAGTCACTTTGCTAAAAACAGCTCTGTTTTCTGTGATGTGTCCACGTTGTGTTTTGGGGCATATCCTGTCGCGGGCGCTAGGCCTAACCACACAAGTGAGGTATCATTTTTATCGGGAGACGTGGGGGAACGCTGGGTGGAAGGAAATTTGTGGCTCCTCTCAGATTCCAGAACTTTCTGCCACAGAAATGTGAGGAACATGTGTTTTTTTAGCCAGATTTTTAGGTTTGCAAAGGATTCTGGGTAACAGAACCTGGTCCGAGCCACACAAGTCACCCCTCCTTGGATTCCCCTACGTCTCTAGTTTTCAGAAATGCACAGGTTTGGTAGGTTTCCCTAGGTGCCGGCTGAGCTACAGGCCAAAATCTACAGGTAGTCACTTTGCTAAAAACAGCTCTGTTTTCTGTGATATGTCCACGTTGTGTTTTGGGGCATATCCTGTCGCGGGCGCTAGGCCTACCTACACAAGTGAGGTATCATTTTTATCGGGAGACGTGGGGGAACGCTGGGTGGAAGGAAATTTGTGGCTCCTCTCAGATTCCAGAACTTTCTGCCACAGAAATGTGAGGAACATGTGTTTTGTTAGCCAAATTTTGAGGTTTGCAAAGGATTCTGGGTAACAGAACCTGGTCCGAGCCACACAAGTCACCCCTCCTTGGTTTCCCCTAGGTCTCTAGTTTTCAGAAATGTACAGATTTGGTAGGTTTCCCTAGGTGGCGGCTGAGCTAGAGGCCAAAATCTCCAGGTAGTCACTTTGCTAAAAACAGCTCTGTTTTCTGTGATGTGTCCACGTTGTGTTTTGGGGCATATCCTGTCGCGGGCGCTAGGCCTACCCACACAAGTGAGGTATCATTTTTATCAGGAGACGTGGGGGAACGCTGGGTGGAAGGAAATTTGTGGCTCCTCTCAGATTTCAAAACTTTCTGCCACAGAAATGTGAGGAACATGTGTTTTTTTAGCCAAATTTGGAGGTTTGCAAAGGATTCTGGGTAACATAACCTGGTCCGAGCCACACAAGTGACCCCTCCTTGGATTCCCCTAGGTCTCTAGTTTTCAGAAATGCACAGGTTTGGTAGGTTTCCCTAGGTGCCGGCTGAGCTAGAGGCCAAAATCTACAGGTAGTCACTTTGCTAAAAACAGCTCTGTTTTCTGTGATATGTCCACGTTGTGTTTTGGGGCATATCCTGTCGCGGGCGCTAGGCCTACCCACACAAGTGAGGTATCATTTTTATCGGGAGACGTGGGGGAACGCTGGGTGGAAGGAAATTTGTGGCTCCTCTCAGATTCCAGAACTTTCTGCCACAGAAATGTGAGGAACATGTGTTTTTTTAGCCAAATTTTGAGGTTTGCAAAGGATTCTGGGTAACAGAACCTGGTCCGAGCCACACAAGTCACCCCTCCTTGGATTCCCCTAGGTCTCTAGTTTTCAGAAATGCACAGGTTTGGTAGGTTTCCCTAGGTGGCGGCTGAGCTAGAGGCCAAAATCTACAGGTAGTCACTTTGCTAAAAACAGCTCTGTTTTCTGTGATATGTCCACGTTGTGTTTTGGGGCATATCCTGTCGCGGGCGCTAGGCCTACCCACACAAGTGAGGTATCATTTTTATCGGGAGACGTGGGGGAACGCTGGGTGGAAGGAAATTTGTGGCTCCTCTCAGATTCCAGAACTTTCTGCCACAGAAATGTGAGGAACATGTGTTTTTTTAGCCAAATTTTGAGGTTTGCCAAGGATTCTGGGTAACAGAACCTGGTCCGAGCCCCGCAAGTCACCCCTCCTTGGATTCCCCTAGGTCTCTAGTTTTCAGAAATGCACATGTTTGGTAGGTTTCCCTAGGTGGCGGCTGAGCTAGAGGCCAAAATCTACAGGTAGTCACTTTGCTAAAAACAGCTCTGTTTTCTGTGATATGTCCACGTTGTGTTTTGGGGCATATCCTGTTGCGGGCGCTAGGCCTACCCACACAAGTGAGGTATCATTTTTATCGGGAGATGTGGGGGAACGCTGGGTGAAAGGAAATTTGTGGCTCCTCTCAGATTCCAGAACTTTCTGCCACAGAAATGTGAGGAACATGTGTTTTTTTAGCCAAATTTTGAGGTTTGCAAAGGATTCTGGGTAACAGAACCTGGTCCGAGCCACACAAGTCACCCCTCCTTGGATTCCCCTAGGTCTCTAGTTTTCAGAAATGCACAGGTTTGGTAGGTTTCCCTAGGTGGCGGCTGAGCTAGAGGCCAAAATCTACAGGTAGTCACTTTGCTAAAAACAGCTCTGTTTTCTGTGATGTCTCCACGTTGTGTTTTGGGGCATATCCTGTCGCGGGTGCTAGGCCTACCCACACAAGTGAGGTATCATTTTTATCGGGAGACGTGGGGGAACGCTGGGTGGAAGGAAATTTGTGGCTCCTCTCAGATTCCAGAACTTTCTGCCACAGAAATGTGAGGAACATGTGTTTTTTTAGCCAAATTTTGAGGTTTGCAAAGGATTCTGGGTAACAGAACCTGGTCCGAGCCACACAAGTCACCCCTCCTTGGATTCCCCTAGGTCTCTAGTTTTCAGAAATGCACAGGTTTGGTAGGTTTCCCTAGGTGGCGGCTGAGCTAGAGGCCAAAATCTACAGGTAGTCACTTTGCTAAAAACAGCTCTGTTTTCTGTGATGTGTCCACGTTGTGTTTTGGGGCATATCCTGTCGCGGGCGCTAGGCCTACCCACACAAGTGAGGTACCATTTTTATCGGGAGACTTGGGGGAACATAGATTAGCAAAACAAGTACTATTGCCCCTTGTCTTTCTCTACATTTTTTCCTTCCAAATATAGGAGTGTGTGTAAAAAAGACATCTATTTGAGAAATTCCCTGTAATTCACGTGCTACTATGGTCACCCCGGAATTCAGAGATGTGCAAATAACCACTGCTCCTCAACACCTTATCTTGTGCCCTTTTTGGAAATGCAAAGGTTTTCTTGATAGCAATTTTTTACTCCTTATATTTCAGCAAATGAATTGCTGTATACCCGGTATAGAATGAAAACGCACTGCAGGGTGCAGCTCATTTATTGGCTCTGGGTTCCTCGGGTTCTTGATGAACCTACAAACCCTATATATCCCCGCAACCAGAGGAGTCCAGCAGACGTAACGGTATATTGCTTTCGATAATCTGACATTGCAGGGAAAAGTTACAGAGTAAAACGTAGAGAAAAATTGATGTTTTTTTCACCTCAATTTCAATATTTTTCTTTTTCAGCTGTTATTTTCTGTAGGAAACCCTTGTAGGATCTACACAAATGACCCCTTGCTGAATTCAGAATTTTGTCTACTTTTCAGAAATGTTTAGGTTTCTGGGATCCAGCATTGGTTTCATGACCATTCCTGTCACTGACTGGAAGGAGGCTGAAAGCCCAAAAAATTGCACAAATGGGGTATGCCCCAGTAAAATGCCAAAATTGTGTTGAAAAATTGGGTTTTCTGATTCAAGTCTGCCTGTTCCTGAAAGCTGGGAAGCTGCTGAGTTTAGCACCGCAAACCCTTTGTTGATGCCATTTTCAGGGGAAAAACCACAAGTCTTCTTCTGCAGCCACTTTTTCCAATTTTTTTGAAAAAAACGAAATTTTCACTGTATTTTGGCCAATTTCTTGGCCTCCTTCAGGGGAACCCACAAAGTCTGGGTACCTCTAGAATCCCTAGGATGTTGGAAAAAAAGGACGCAAATTTGGCTTGGTTAGCTTATGTGGACAAAAAGTTATGAGGGCCTAAGCGCGAACTGCCCCAAATAGGCAAAAAAAGGCCTGGCACAGGAGGGGGAAAAGGCCTGGCAGCGAAGGGGTTAAAGGTAGAGTTGTGTAATTGCCATTAGATTAAAGAAAATATTGAAACTGTAGGAGTAGAGAAAGATTAGGAAGATCCACTTATTATTCTAGTAAATGGTGTTCCCACTAAGAACAAAAAAGTATGGAAAGTGTTACAGGATGTTAACAAAGTAAATGCTATACCTGGTACAAATTAACATTTATTATAATAATTATGATGTTGGTGAAGATATAACACATATGGATGGTGAATGTGAGAAGCTGGCCTGGTTTGTAGTGGGTACCAGTGGTACTCACACCTTATACGAGGTCCAGTGATCCACCTTAATGAAATGTAGGCAGTGTCTAGAAGCTTAGGCTTTCTAGAGGTAGCTGTAGCAGAGCAGCCAAGGCTGAACTAGGAGACCTGCAAAGCTCTTGCAATACCACTGTAGTCACACAGTACCTATACACAAGAAAGACAATACTCAGTGTTACCAAAAATAAAGGAACTTTATTTTAGTGACACAAGGCCAGAAATACCTTGGAGGCTATACTCCCTCTGGAGGGAAGTATGATACACAATATATACTCTAGTAACCAAAATCAGGTAAGTAAACAGTCATAAAATAAAGTGCAAACAGTGAAAAACACAATAGGTTGCAATGGCCCCAGAATAGTGGAATGTGAATGTTGGTTCCCCCCCTAGGCAAATGTAGTGTGTAGAGGGGCGCTGGGAGTGTAGGAAAACACCAAAGGTAAGTAAATTACCCCACCCTAGAGCCCAGGAAAACAGGAGTAAAGTACAGCAGGTTTTCTCAGAACCCACTAGAAGTTGTGGTAAAGGATTATGCAAAAACCAAGCATGACTGCAAGAAACCAATGATGGATTACTGGACCTGAAGACCTATGGAGAGAGGATACCAAGTCCAGAAGTGGATGAAGAGTCCAGGAAGAACAGGAGCCCCTGCTAACCCGGATCAGGGTGCATAAGTGGATTCTCTGGTTGGAAGAAGAAGTCAGAAATGCACCAAAGAGGACAGCTGTGGGCTCCTGCTTGTGCAAGAATTGTCCCACGTCGAATCGTTGGATGCAGGCTGTTTTTTTGTCATTGGACTCTGCCAACAAGCCTTGGCTCACGCAAATGTCACGGTTCGGTGGGAAAAGGCACTGCCTGGGCCCAGGAGGGACCTGGGTGTCTCAAATTGGACTGAGGAGACAGGGGGGGTTCTCAGTAGTTTAGAGAGCCCGCAGAAGACCAGGCAGCACCCACAGGAGTCCCACAACAATGGGACAAAAGAATTGCAAAATGCAGTCATTGCAGCACTACACAAAGGGATCCCATGGCTCCAGAGAGCAGCTCAGGGAGCTGAGCATCACAGGATGGAGTGATGGGGACCTGGGCTACACTGTGCATGAAGGAATTCTGGAATAAGTGCACAGAAGCCCAAGGAGCTGCAGAACACGCGGTCTATAGGGTACTGTAGGGCACAGGGAGGCAAGCCATTACCTCCACCAAATTTTGACAGCTGGACGTTTGGACAGTCAGGATCACTTAGGTCCACCACCTGTGTTCCAAGGATCACGCTGGTCAACAGGAGAGGAATCCCAGAGTACCAGTTCTCATCGCAGAGATGTGCCTGTTGAAGCAGGGAAGTGACTCTGTCACTCCACGGGAGATTGCTTCAGTCCTTCTGGTGCAGAATGAAGTCAGGCAGTCCTCAGAGCATGCACAACCTCGAAACTGTTGCTGTTGATGGCAGGAGCTGAACTTGCAGAGTTGCAGTAGCTTTCTTGGATACTTTTTTGCATTTACAGTGTTCCTAGCGCAGTCTGTGGCAGATCCGACAGTCAGAAGCTGAAGCAGAGGATGCAGAGAAGTCCTGGTGGAGTCTTGCAAACTGAATCTGAGGAAACACCTAGAGGAGAGACCCTAAATACCCTTAAGAGGGGGATTGGCTACATAACCAGGTATGAAACTATCAGGAGGGGTCTCTGACATCACCTGCTGGCACTGGCCACTCTGATGCTCCCAAGGGCTCCCCACACCTTGGAATCCAAGATGGCTAATGCCAGGAACACCCTGAAGGAGCTCTGGGCACCACCCCTGGGGTGGTGATGGATAGGGGAGTGGTCACTCCCCTTTCCTTTGTCCAGTGTCGCACCAGAGCAGGGACTCTGGGTCCCTGAACCGGTGTAGACTGGATTATGCAAGGAGGGCACTGTTTTTGCTCTTCAAAGCATTTCCAGAGGCTCTGAGAGGATACCCCTCCCATGCCTGTAACACCAATTTTCAATTTTGAGAGGGTGTAACACCCCTCTCCTAAAGGAAATGCATTGTCCTGCCTTCCTGGGATTGAGTTTCTCAATCCCCAGGAGGGCAGAAACCTGTCTGTGAGGTGACAGCAGCTGGGGCTGCAGTGGAAACCTCAGAGAGCTGGTTTGGCAGTACTGGGGATCCATGGTGGAGCCCCCAGGGTGCATGGAATAGGTCCTCTATACCAGAATTGGATTGGGGGTACCATTACTCAATCTTAGACAACTCATATGGCCCTATTCAGAGTTACCATTATGTAGCTACATATATGTATTGACATGTATGTAGTGCACGCTTATAATGGTGTCCCCGCACTCACAAAGTCCAGGAAATTGGTCCTGGACAATGTAGGGACACCTTTGCTAGTGCAAGGGTGCCATCACACACAGTAACTTAACACCTTGCCTTCAGTAACTGAAGATAGACATATTGGTGACTTGTAAGTTACCTGGTGCAGTGAAATGGCTGATAAATAGAGTTTGCGCTATTTCACTCAGGCTGCAGTGGCATTCCTGAAGGAGCATTTGTATGAGCTCCTTATGGATGGCAAAAGAAATGCTGCAGCCTATATGGATCTCCTGGATCCCCAAAGCCCTGGGTACCTAGGTACCATATAAGGGGGGTCCAGTGTGCCAATCAGGGTTGGAATATGGAGTCACTAGACTATAGTGACAAATTTGGAAACAGAGAGAGCATAAGCACTGGATTTAACATTAGCAGGACTCCAGAGACACAGTCAAGCATACTGACAAAACAGTAAAACATACTGACATATAGGCCACAAACTATACGCACTGTGGTCCTGACTAGCAGGATCCCAGTGAGACAGTAAAAATGCACTGACAAACAGGCCAAAAATGGGGGTAACCATGCTAGAAAGAGGCTACTTTCTCACAGTGAAGCATTAACGTCAAGTGGTCATATTAAAAAGGTGGATCAATCCAGATCAGAAGAAATGTATGAACACTCCAATATCCATCCTCTGCATTCTAAAGAAGTTATTGGTGATGGCATAGACCTTTTTCAAATGAAGCAAGCAAATGTTGCTCCCATGAGTATGTGGGAGAAAAGTTTAAAGGCTTGATGTTTTTCACAACTGTTTTCCACTGGAGAAGGTGTACATTATGAAGACTGCCCCTCACAGATACTATCAACTGAATACCGATCAACCAGATTATATTCAGAGGATCCTAGATTTTACCAGTGTAGTCCATACATATTCTATCTTCTGTATGAAACTGATTTGTCAGGACTTTCATATGCTGTAAACCATGTACTGAAAACAGGAGTAAATCTTAAAAACCTTTCTGCAAAAGACTTTGTTAAAAAAGTTTAGGGAAAAGATGAAAAGTTGGAGTACAGTTTGAATATCTAATTTTGTGCCAATGTGGCACCAACGAATATTGGTATCATCATCATGGAGAGCTGCAATGCATGTTGAGAAACTTTGGTTCACATTCTTGGCTCCTGGCTCTCAGTTCTGCTGAAAATGCGTGGGATGACCTGCTTTAATTCTTGAGAGAAGCAAACTCTAACATTAAGGACATTAAATTAAAGACAGCAGGAGAACTTTGTTCCTTGGATCCTGCTAATGTTTGTGGATATTTTACCCACTGCATTCAAGCTATGATGTCTTTCATCTGCAGCAAACCAGATCCTCCTCTTGTTGAAGTAACTGATTTCTTTTGGTATAAAGAGTACCAAGCAAGAGGAGCTACTCATATTCACATGCTGTTATGGATAAAAGACGCACCAACATTTGGAACAGACAGTGGAAGTGTGTCCGATCTTTCAAACAACAGTATGTGACATGTGCGATTCCAAAAGGCAGAAGTGAAAAAGGTTTGAGACAACAAGTTCTGTACTTCCAAAATCATAGAAGTACTATAGTCTAAAATAGTGATGCAAAGGTACATTTTATGCAAGATGTCGTTTTGGATTTCCTTGACCTGTCATTTCACAAGGAAGAGTAAACAGCTTTCTATCTGCAGTCAGACATACACTGACACGGAAATCACCACAAATCCTTACAATCTGAGAAGAACAGAGGCCTCTAAGTGCACTAATGACTATTATTCAGTCATTTTGAAGATGTGGAATGCAAACATGGACATACATTTTGTTGCAGATAACTCCATTGCTGTAGCTCCTTACGTCACTTCATATATCACAAAATCTGAGAAAACAGAGATGATGACGATGTGGGAGGAGATTTCTTGCTAAGGCATAGTACAGTTTCAGCTTGAAAATGCTTTCCCACAGTAAAGTTGGCTCTTATGAGTGCTTGCACAGGTTGAGCGTGGCTAGATTGTTCTCAAAGTCAAGGGGAATTGTTTGGGTACGTTTAGGGCTTCCAAACATGTGAAATAGAGTGCTAAAGTATTTCCCAGAAATTCAGTATCAAGCAGAGTTTGATTGAGAAAACAGGGGCATTGTAAAATCTAATATGTTGGACACATACTATTCAAAAAAGGAGTCCACATCTAGACAACATAAGCCTTTATGAAGTACTTCAATACTATAGCTATGGAAGCAATGTAGAGAAAAACATAGAAGGGAAATATGTAGTACTTGGATGTTGTTTGGTCAGACACACCAAAGGACAGCTAATTATCACAGAAATATTAGTTGCCAAACTGTAGACAAAAGAGCGATTTTCTACTTGGTTCTTTTACAACTGTGGAAGCCTTGGAGTGCTGAATCAAAATTACTAGGAGAAAATGACTGCTATGAAGATTCTCTTAACACTGTGAAATACAACATTGAGTGTTCAGTCTTTCTAAACTATTTGCAACTGTTGGAAGAGGAGATTCAACAGGAAGATTCAATTACTGCTGAGAAAGCTAAGGAGAGGTCACAAAACAGCCAAAGTTCTGGACCTATAAGTCAAGATCCTCTTGGAGAACGAGTTATTCAAAATGAAGCTGCCATAGTCATGAACAAGGTAGAGAGTGCACTGCAGCAAGCAAAAGAGTAAAGTTATTATTTTGAACTCTTAGTAGTAAAACTGAATGATGAACAGAAAGGAATTTATATTGATGTAAGAAATATAAAAGAGCGTGGATGTTTGCATGAAAAGGGAGTATGAATCTCTTCATTTAAGCCACTACTACTATAAATCAGTGAGCAAGCTGGCACTGTGAAAAACATTCTAATTATTGTTTTCACTGCTTATCTACAGAAGACTATGGAATCAAACTTATCATGTGTAGCAACAGCAACAAGATTAGCTGCCCACAACACCAAAGGAATTCCTTTGTATCTGCTACTTATTCTACCTGTTGAACATGATAATAAACTGAAGTACCAGACATTTTCTGGCGAACCGTGTCATGAGGTGTCAAGAGTTTTAATTAAACAAAAGGTTTTAATAATTGATGTGGTGAGCATGGTATCAAAGATAATGCTTGCCTTGATACACTCAAGAATGCAGAAGATCTTAAAAACAGAGTATGACATACTCTTTGGAGGAAAAAATTTAATTGTCTTCAGTGACCTACTGCAACTTACCCCTGTGAAACGGTAACTTGTTTTCAAGACACTTGTCCATAATGAAACAAGAAATTATTTGGGAAGTATTGGCAACATAAATATTTGGGTAAATTTTGAATACAAGGAACTAGTGAAGAAAATTCAGAGTAGGAGTTTTGGCAAAGGATGGTAAATGTGCTCTAGAAAGTAACTTTATCAAGACATCATTTTATCAAACAGCACAACTAATGTTCAACTTCATTCAAGAAGACAAATCTGTACTCTGTTTAACACCTACACATCAAGTGTTCCAACTTCAAAAAATAATATTTGAAACTTGAGAAAGAAGGTATTTTGGAAATTACAGCTATTAATAAAAGGGAACATCAGGGAGTGAAAATACTGCTAACAGAACAAAACTACAAGCAAAATTGAATTCTTTGGAGGTTTGTATCCAAGACAGCCGGTATAGAAAAGTGTTTACATGTGTGCAAAAATGTTGAGTTATTTAAAGTAAGCTAAATGTTGATTAAGGCTTAGTAAATGGTGCAATAGGTGAAGCCATTGATTTCATTAATTTTGATCAGATTGATGTCATGAAGCAAATTGGCTGTTGTGTTGTATGTTTTGTGCTTGTAAAAGATGTATATGTCCGACAACAACAGTTCCCAGGGTCTCTAGCATATGCTGTAACTCTCCATAAATCACAAGGTATAAGTATAGATGCAGCTTTTATTAACATTGGCAGTACAGTATTTAAAAAAAGATGTTATATGTAGCATTATCAAATTTTAGAACATTATTCGGTATACACTGCAAGTGCTGCTGTGACCTGTGTCTGGAAGCGACAATGGCTCATGTGTCTGGGGAAAGGGCCCCTGCCTTCACTGCGGAAGAGTTGGAGAAACTGGTGGATGGGGTCCTAGCCCAGTACACATTTCTCTATGGTCCTCCAGACAAACAGGTGAGTACACTGTGAGCATGATGCGTGGGCCATGACTGTTTGGAGTGCTGTGGATGTAAGCCACATGTTTGGGGGGTACTGAGGCGTCCTGGCCAGAGTGCAGCATGCAAGCTGGTCAGTGTATGTGTGTCAGGGCATGGGTGGGAAGTGGTGGGCAATGAGTCTGACAGTCTGGACAAGTGAGTAATTTCCTTTTCTGCTGTCTTTTCCCTGCAGGTCAGCACCCACCAGAAAAAGGGTATTTGGCGTGCCATCACCAAGGAGGTGCGGACCCTGGGGGTCTTTCACAGGTGGAGCACTCACTGCCGCAAGAGATGGGAGGACCTGCGCCGCTGGTCAAAGAAGACGACGGAGGCCCAGCTGGGGCTGGCCTCCCAACGTGGAAGGGGTGCCCGTCGCACCATGACACCCTTGATGTTCCGCATCCTGGTGTTGGCCTATCTGGAGTTGGATGGGCGCTTGAGGGCATCACAGCAGCCACAAGGGGGTGAGTACAGATTCTGAAAGCTGACTTTGGGCATGTTAGGAGGTTGCACGTGTTAGGAGGGCTGTGAGTGCCCCTAGGCCTGGGCGGTCATGGCAGAGTAGGTCCCTTGTTGGGCAGGCTCTACCACTAGGCAGGGTCCTGTGGGTTTCTGGTGTGCAGATGCTGGCGTTAGGCATTGTACCCCATGGGCTGGTGACTGTCTCAGTAAATGATTGGGCATGGCCTAGTGCAGAGGGCTGATCCCTGTCTGTAGTGTACACCAACGGTGGTGGTGTTGCTGGCATTTACGGAGTGTACCCTCTGTCTCTTCTACCAACCTTTTTGTTTTGTCACCCTGTCCTTGTGTGCATTAGCATCATCTGGTGGAGGAGCAGAGGCACCGGTGACGGAGGGAGCTGCATCCCACATGGGCTTAGAGGCCGAATCCACCGAGGGTGAAGGCACCAGTGGATGGAGGGCGAGGGGAGCACCACGATGGGGACAGGGGGGAGACCACAGACAGCGACTCCTCCTCTGATGGAAGCTCCCTGGTGGTTGCGGACACCTCTGTGCCCACCACAACAACAGGTACAGCCGCCACCTCCCCTACCAGCACCGCCCTCCCAGCAGCCCCTCAGCATGTTTCCCGTGCCCGCTCACCCAGGAGGGTGGGCATCTCCTTCACCCCAGGCACCTCAGGCCCTGTCCCAGTCAGCCCTGATGCCCTCAGTGAGGAGGCTATTGACCTCCTGATATCACTCACTGTTGTGCAGTCAACCATTCTGAATGCCATCCACGGTGTCAAGAGGCATTTGCAACAAATTAATGCATTCCTGGAGGGCATTCACTCTGGAGTGGCTGCCGAAGAGAGAGCATTTCAGGCTCTGGCCTCAGCATTGATGGCAGCCCTTGTCCCTGTGTCTAGCCTCCCCCCTCCAACTTCCTCTACCCAGACCCAATCCCCTCAACCCCAGCCTATCCCAAGCACACCTTAAGACCCGCATTCACCCAAATCAACACACAGAAGTGGCTCAGGCAAACATAAGCACGACACTTCATCTCACAGGCACTCACACAAGCACCATGCCCATGCAAACACACCAACATCCACTGCCTCTACTCTGTTCCCCTCCTCCTCATCATCCACCTCCCTCCCAGTAGCATCTACACTCACACCTGCATGCACTACATCTTCATCCACTACATCCATCACCAGCACACCCATCACAACACAGCCCTCACGAGCAGCCAACAGCTCCACAACCATGCACACATCCCCTATGTCCTCTCCCAGTGTATCTGTGACCCCTCCTCCCAAAGTACACAAACGCAAGCACCCACCCACCGAACAGCCATCCACCTCACAACAGCATCCAGCCCATGCACCTTCACCCAAACTCAGCAGACAGACACCTCCTACAACCACTATCTCTTCCTCCACTCACAAACCCTCTCCATCTTCCTGTCCCAGTGTGTCTAAAAAACTGTTCCTGGCAAACATTGACCTCTTCCCTACTCCTCCCCCCGTCCTTCCCCTCAGGCCAGGGTGCCCAGATCCCAGGTCAGCACCTCAGCCACCAAGTCGGCGGACGCTGTGGTACCTGCAACTCCCAGAGGATCAAAGGGGGCACGTGCCAGGCCAGCCAGTGTGCCACCGACCCCTGCAAAGGACCAACCCATTCTGCCACCTGCCAAGGTGAAGAAGGGGCGTGCATGCAGCACCGCTAAGGAGCACGACCCACCCAGCAAGGCCTCCTCCAAAACTCCAGCTGCCAGTGCCAAGGTCCCAGCAGCATCTGCCAAGGTGAGGAAGGGGCAAAAAAGCCAAGGCAAGGCACTTCAGACCTCGGAGGCTCTAGGTGAGGGCCTGGTGCCCACCATCAGAACTGACAGCCCCACCACATGTACCGCGGCAAGCACCGCCACACGCACCGCCGCAAGCACCGCCACCTGCTCCGCCGATGCCACAACAACTGTCAGCAGCAGTATCCCCAATGGGCAGCCGTCCGAGGCACAGCCAGCACTGCCAGCATCCCCACCGCAGGCGCCACCGCAAGCACCACCATCTGCACCGCCAACTGTCCTGCCGCTGCCACAACAACTGTCAGCAGCAACCTCCCCAGTGGGCAGCCGTCCGAGGCTGCAGGAGATGGCCTGGAGCCTCCCACCACCACTACCAGCACCAGCACCATGGCCAGCACTGCCAGCATCCCCGCCGCAAGCACCGCCACCTGCACGGCCACCTGCCCTGTCGCTGCCACAACAACTGTCAGCAGCAGCAACCCCAGTGAGCAGCCATCCCAGGCTGCAGGAGTCGGCCTGGAGCCTCCCACCACCACTGGAAGCACAGCCACCAGCACGGCCACCAGTTTGGAGCCTTAGTTGCTGCAGGATGGAATTTGGCCCTGCCTCCATGGAGTATCATGCTACCTCTTCCCTGCAAATCTCGTGCCGCAGACACCCAGGTGGGGGAATGTGAACTGCCACACCCCAAGTGCTGCATCACTGGGCACAAAGCCCCCCTCCAGAACCAGTGGAGAAATGCATCCACTCACCCAATCCTTGGCAGGATGAAGCAGACTGGGCACAAAGCCCCCTCCAGAACCAGTGGAGAAATGCATCCACTCACCCAATCCTTGGCAGGATGAAGCACACTGGGCACAAAGCCCCCTCCAGAACCAGTGAAGAAATGCATAAACTCACCCTATCCTTGGATAGATGAAGCACACTGGACACAAAGCCCCCTCCAGAACCAGTGGAGAAGCCACCCAGTAGAGAGACTGTGGCCTTGCACTCGCCAGGAGCAAGCAGTGGGCAAACCACCCACTTGAGAGACTGTGGCTTTGCACTCCCCAGGAGCAAGCAGTGGGCAAACCCCCACTTGTGGGACTTGTGAGACTGTGCCATTGCACTCCCCAGGACCAAGCAGTGGGCAAACCACACACTTGAGAGACTGTGGCCTTGCACTCCCCAGGACCAATTAGTGGGCAAACCACCCACTTGAGGGTCTTGTGAGACTGTGGCCTTGCACTCCCCAGGACCAAGCAGTGGCCAAACCACCCACTTGAGGGACTTGTGAGACTGTGGCTTTGCACTCGCCAGGACCAAGCAGTGGGCAAACTACCCACTTGAGAGACTGTGGCTTTGCACTCCCCTGGACCTAGCAGTGGGCATGGAGCCCCCTCGAGGAGCAGTGGTGTTGTACCATCTTCCGGCTGAGGTGGCCCCCCGCCCCGTCCCCCTGAGGTGTCTGTGTGTTTACAACCTGATGCCCCTGCAGTGTTCTCTCCGTATTGAGGCAGGAGTCAAGTGTGGGCTTGGACCATGATTTTTGGCCCAGTGGGCCACAGACATTTGCAAAGGACACTGTACGGCCTTCTGTACATATTGTAAATGTTTGTGTATACTGTTTTTATATTCGTTTAGTATATCTGCATATTTCAAAATATCACTGATTTAACTCAATTCCTTTTGTCCTTGCGTTCTTCCAGGGGTAACAGGATGTAAATGTACTGTTGTTGCATGTGTTTGTGTGTACGGTGTTGTGGGTGAGGGTGGGGGTGGGGGTGTTGCATGTTGCGTGTGTGTCACTCTCTTTTTCCTACCCCCTCCCCTATGTGCTAGGTGCAGTACTCACCGTGGTCGTCGCCGCCGCCTTTGAAATTCCTCTTGAATGAGGAGGTTGACCAGCATCGGCTCCATAGCATCCTGGTTCTTCGTTGATTGTCGAGAGGTGAGTGGTTGCCCTTCCAAAGACTGTTTCTGCCGTGCCTTTGATTTCTTGGTACCACCCCGGAAAAGCTGGCGGATTGGCCGGTTGTAATAGGGTGGGCGGTACATTGTCTTCTGCCTGTCTGTTGGCGGTGACTGCTGCGGTGTTTGTTGCTACTGCCGTGTCGGTCGGAGTGTTAAAGTGGATGTATGTGTTGGCGGTTTCTGAAGTGGTCATGATCCCATTTTCTTTACTGCCAGCCTGTTGGTGGTATTACCTCTGCTTTAACACCGACCGTCAGGGTTGTAATGACGGCCACAGTGATGTATACACTGACACAGATATGTATACACCAATGTATTCAGTGACACACTCAGTCAAACAACCAGACACACATTGCTGCATGCACTTACATACCCAGGCACATACTTATGCATACACTGAGACAACCAGCCAAACACTCATTCATAGAGTGACACACCCAGGCAGACACTAACACTTGCACTAACACACCCTGGCACACACTCATGCATATGCTGACACACCTAGGCACTCACTCATACATACACTGACACACCAAAGCAGACACTAATGCATAAAGTGATAGATCCAAGCACATACTGATACATACGTAAACACTCCCAGGGAGACACTAATGCGTACACTGACACAGCCAGGCACATACTGCTACATATAGGTAACACACTCAGGCACACACTGATGGATGCACACACACAAACTCAGGCACACAGCTATGCACACAGTAACACACCCACTCAGTTATTGATGCATATACTAACACATCTAGGCACTAACACGTCTGAGACACCGTTCTGCATCCAATTTTGCGAATTGGAAATTGCGAGTCGCACCAACTCGTAATTTCCGATTCACAAAATCGGAACTGCTACATCTGGCCCTCAGACACATACTGACATATAAGCTGACACACCCAGACACACACTGATCCTCATACTGGCACTCCCAGGCATACTCTAATGCATACAGTGACATGCCCAGGCCTCCATAGACTGACATAGCCAGGCACATACTAATGTATACGCTAACACATCCAGGTAAACACTCATCCTTACACTGATATATCCAGGCACACACTGATGCATACACCAACACACCCAGGCAGACACTGATGCATGCACTAACACACTCAAATAGACACGTATGCCCAGACTGACATATATGCTGGCATATCCAGGCATACACTGACGCACACACTGACACACCGAGGTACACACCGATCTATAACCTGACATACCCAGGCACACACTAATGCATACACTGACACATCCAGGCACACACTCATCTATAGACTGAAATACCTGAGCAAACACTCAAACATAGAATAACATAACCAGGCACATAGTCATTCAGACACACTAATTCATCAGCTAACACAAGTTACAGAGCAACATTTACACTTAAACATACAAACATGCAGTTATGCATACAATGAGACAGCCAGGCATACATTGATACACACAGTGATACCCCCAGGTATACCTGTTAGATACTTATCCAATCACTCACAGTGGTACTTACTCACTTATGTATTGTCCAACACATATATACACATGAAAAGACATACTTTGCTCTGGTTCTTTCAGGGCGTGTTCAGTTTGAGTGATAATTAGACGTGAAGGGCTGTCAGGTCTGAAATGCGCCCGGAGCAACCACGTGCAGCATGCCCTTTACAATTTGGATGTACAGAAACAGAAGCAGCAGTGAGTGCTTTGACCCGGTGAAGTACCAGATGCTGGGTCGTCGTTTTAATCAGGTACTCCTCCTCCTCCTCTGGGGGAAGGTCAGAGACCCAGCAAGCTGCATAATGCATATGAAAGGCGTGCATACTCTGGACTTGTTTCATCCCAAGCCTGTTCACTTTGTAGTTTAGCAAATGAGCGCCAATCTGGAACTGAGACCTTAGCGTCTTTCCACGAGCCATAAGATGAACATTGAACGATAAACTCCGTTTCACGAACCTTGCATCTACTTATGCAACTAATAGATTCAAACCACAATACAAAGAAAGTCCATAGAAGATTTGCTTTTTAAACACTACTAAAATCATAATCGGCATCATGCTTGCCACAGCTGGCTCTTTTTGTCCTTTCCATGCCCACTTTTCCCTCTCTCTTTCCCTGGCTATTTCCTCTCTCTCTTTTCTTTCTCTCGCCCACTTCGTCTTCCTCTCCCTCTGTCTTCCTATCTCCCTTTTTCTGTCTCTCTCTCTCCCTCCCTCTTTCGATTGGTCCCGTTCTCTCTCTCTCTGTCCCTCTGTTTTTCATTGTGTTCCTTTCTCTCCCTCTTTTTTCTCTTGCCGTCTGCGCCTCTCTCTCTTTCTCTCACTCTATCTATTTATCTCTCTTTTCCCTTTTACAGGTTCCTAACATTCTTTTCAGTTAGGAAAGCCAGTCCCATCACAACATGTTGAACCTGATTTGACAGGCTGACTGGTGGAAAGTCTGCCACTTCTACAATATTGGCTAATGGATAGGAGGAGTTCGTCCTGGCTGATTTATAGGCCTGTCTAAAGGAGCCTCTATCTCATTTTAAGTGTCGCAGGATTTTCTTTCCAACTCAGCAGGTGGAAAGAATGGCGTTGAATTATAGCTCTTGTAAACTGACAGATCCGAGTGTTAACCAGACTGAACAGACATAACTGCTCGGTTACCGAAGGACACTACATTATTCTTTCTAGCAGGTACGTCTCTCCTCATTTTCTCTCTTCGGATACCTGTCGAGCAAAAATAACATTGGTCTCTTTGTTCAAGTGCAGGTAGAGGGGGTTCTCGAAGAGAGTTATTTTAACTGTCTGGAAGACCAGAATTTAGATTAAGGGGGTTATTCTAACTTTGGAGGAGTGTTAATCCGTCCCAAAAGTGACGGAAAAGTGACGGATTTACCACCAGCCGTATTACGAGTCCATTATATCCTATGGAACTCGTAATACGGCTGGTGGTATATCCGTCACTTTACCATCACTTTTGGGACGGATTAACACTCCTCCAAAGTTAGAATAACCCCCTTAATCTTATTTCGACGATTACAGAATTTCTTTTTAGGAATGTGTTTTCATCTTGTTACAAAATAGAATTACATGTTTGGGAGTTAGATTATAAATTTTTGAGGCGTTGTGTATGCTAGCCGCATGTTAATATTCGATAGAATATTGCGATAACTTAAAAAATCAGATAGCTGTACTACAATACCATAACATCGTGCCTGTTCGAAACTTTATAGCAATTTAGTCAACCAAAATAAGCATCGATTACTAACTCTACTAGGACAACTATTACTATTATTACTACCGTTCCCATTACTATTATTATTATCATTATTATTATTTGAAACACAAAATCATAAAATGGGTATCTTTAAACCCTCACTCAACCCAGAACAGGGCAAACTTTACAGGTTTGCAATTTGTTGGTTTGTCGGAGAGTGCAGCGTGTAAACTGAAGTTGCTGCCCTCCATTGCGTTGAGGGAAGAGAGTAAGTATCACAGAGCCATATGCACTAAATTGTGGTGCTGCTGCTCTCTTACCCATCTCATGTGCTCACGGTCCCTGCCTACCACCACACAAACACTTTTGCATCATAGTGAGAAGGTGTGGGTTTGATGTCTGGTGTCAAATGCCCCTGCCGTACAAGAAGAATAAAAAACACATTTAATGGGGCAGGTTAATGGTACCCTATCCCCCCTTCCCCCCAGGCCTGGTGGGGGTGGTTGGGGCCAGAGAGACCCTGCCCTTGGGGATCAAAAAAACACATTTTTAACAGTTCCATGGATTCACAGGGGACTCACACATTTGCCATGCTAATAAAATAAATGTGTTGGTTTACAGACCTTTTAAAAAATAGGCCCTCCCAGGATGAGCCAGGGCCTTAGCATCACCAATGTCATTTATTTAAGGGAGGGGGAGTGTGGTCCTCTTCTTTGAGGTTCATTGAGGCCCTTAGGGTGTTATTGCCCAGGACAAAGTTTTCAGTTTAGGGGAGGGGGGCTGTGCACCTCCTACCTGAGCCTCATAGAGGCCCCAGTGAGTCCATCACATGGGGCCAAGATTTTAATTTTGGGGAGGGGGCTTGTGGCCTCCCTATGCAAGCCCTACACAGCTTATGATGACTCAATGCCCCAGGGCCTGATGAGTGCAGTGTTTTCTATGTACCACATCCCCAGGGACACTACTGTGTTCCCTGCCTGGGAGGGTGTGAGCAGAGAATATAAACTGTATTCGCTGCCTGCACTCTCATATGTAGGGAACACAACTTTGCTAGCACCCGGGCAGAAGCGATAAAGCTGGCTCCCTCAGGCACCTTCCAAGGGTGCTGGCTGGGGAGCCAGTATGGGCTGCAGAGTCCATGTGCCATGGGTTCCCCCGCCCAAACTGTTGTGATGTTATTTTAGCGTTTAGGTAGGCAGATTTATTTTAGTTAGGGTCTGAGGCCTGTGCCCTCTCACCTAGTCACTTGTCATTTTATTCCTCTTATTATTTTAGCAATCATTTTAAATGGTAATTTATATTAGTTTTATAATTTGCCCTTCCATGCAGAATGTGTTATTCATTTATCTGCACAACATTTAATCCTGTGCTCACTCCAAGGTTACACATAATAGTTTACCATGTTTTGATGGTCCAGAGAATGTCTACCTTACACAGAAAGGACACATTATCATGTCAGGGCAGTTCTTAGAAAAAATTATAAAACAACATGCTTCCCAAACTAAGTCAGAGGGGTCATTCCAGCCAGCCTGCCATCTCATGCTGCATGTCCTTACAGTTTAAGCTGAAACACCATGCTTCCTCTTTGTTTATCTGGGGGGACTCCCAGCAGACTAACAGACCTCTTCTTTAGATGGGTGGATTAGGGCTACCATTGCTATTTGCTCTCATGTAGGAACTTAGGGCCTGATTTTGAGTTTGGTGGTTGGACCCCCAGAATGCTAATGCAGTGGTTGGGAAGATGCTGCCAAGCCGGTGGCTGCCTGACCGCTGCATTACAACACTACCGCTGGGCTGATGGTAGTGTCTGCAGCGGTGACACTGCAGGGGCCTGCTTTGGCTCATAAAGTGAGCCTGAAGCACAAGCCACCACAGTGCAGTGCCAGATGCACCTTGGGTGCACTGTTGTCATGCACAATGTTGTGCATGGCAAACAGTGTGCACCGACAGTGCAGGCGTCGGGGAGGCACAACATGTGCTCCCAGCCACACTCCCCAATGGGCAAAATTGCCCCGTCGCCCTTTCTGGGGTCCCTTCCCTGCCTTCTTGTCAAGCTTTTCATGATGGGGTCCCCTCCTCCCCCATGAAAAGCTCAGAGGAAAAGCCGATCGTGATCAGCACAATGGTGCCAGCATCGCATGTGACTATGGCTTTCCCTACTGATCTGAGATTCTGGTGGTTGTGGGCATCTTGTGGTGGTCCAACTGCCATACTCATACTCTGGTGGTCAGACTGGCAAGGAGGTGGTGGTCAGACCGCCACCGTGGGTACTGTGGGCCCAGGACCGCTGTACTCATAATCAGGCCCTTAGTAGTATAGATAGGGATATTAGACACATTATAGTAACAATATGGTGGGGCTTTTCCTGTGATTCACTTTTTTGGTCACTGCTGTAATATAGTTGTGTTTCATTATCCTCATAATCACAATTAATGCCTTTTTGCAGAGAATGCTGTTTCTTCAATAAAACCTATTGAACAAAAATCTTGCTTTTGTTTGTCTTTGCATGTATGAGACTTGTATAACTGAGAGAATGGGATAAGATCTGTCCTACCACAACTTCCCTGAGGAGTCTGAGTGTCATGCGATAGGCTGTCACAATCACTTTCACCTCTGGTACTGGTGATGTGCTGCTAGCTGGCTGGAAGGGTTAGGCCGCCAGCTGTCACACGTGTGGGAGCACACTCAGTCCCCCATACTCTGTGGTGCAGCCACCCAAAATCCAACAGTCTTGTTATTACAATGGGAGTCCTACGACAGGCCAATTTGATCAGTTGTGCATGCCCTGAGTGGGCACTGGGGCATCTACTGTAAAAAAAAAAACTTCGGGATTCCACCAGCACCCAGTATGGGTGCTGTCTGGAGAGCAGGTAGTGGTCAATGGAGGACATGTAGTTCCTCCTCGGCCCCCTAACATTTCAGCATGTTATATATGCCTCCGGGGGAACTGGGCACCCATAAAAACATATAGAAAACAAAAAAAGTTAATTAAATGAGTGGCAGGACCCCCTCATTCTTCATTCACTGCTCCAGAGAAGGACCACCCCATAATCCCTACAAGGGCTTTTAAGTTATACATTTGTTCCAGCTAGTTCCCTTAGAAGGGGCAGGGCATAACTACCCATTTTTTTATGTTGTGGGGGGCTGCAGGGAACGGAATAGCCTCCCAGCAATGTTTAGAAACAACTCACTAAGGGGGTCATTACAACCCTGGCGGACGGTGTTAAAGGTGCGGTAATACCGCAAACAGGCCGGTGAAAAAAAAAAGGGAATCATGACCCTGGCAGAAACCACCAACAAAGACAGCCACTTTAACACCCTGCCCGCCACGGCAGTACAGGCAAGCAGCGCGGCGGTCACCGCCAACCGACAGGCGGAAGACAATGTACCGCCCATAGTATCACAACCCGCCAATCCGCCACCTTTTCCGGGGCGGATTCACCGTCGATAAAAACACGGCGGAAACAGTTTCTGCAATGGGAAAATGCTCACCTGAACACATCCCACGAGGAAGGAGGACTCCATAGATCCGGAATTACAAATCCTACCGGCCCTTGTATTCCTACTCATCTACGAAGACCAACGCCAGCGCCGGCGAAGACAACGGTGAGTACTGTACCTACGACTTAGGGGAGGCAAAAGTCAGGGGGGCACACAAGAAACACCCCCACCCTCACCCTCGCACATTACAACACACACACACCAATGCATATCAAAACATCACAGTAACAACCCACAACCCCCCCGGAAGAATGCAAACACAAAACGAAATCAGTTCAAACATTGTAATGTTTCAATATACATGTCTCAAATATATACAGAAATATGATAAAATCATTAACAAGTATATACATTACGAGAAGTAGTGCAGATATGCACATATCAATGTCCGTGCACCACTAGTCCAAAAATGCATGGGCGAGGCCCACACAAGTTACCTGTGAACAAACGGAGAGAACACTGCCGGGGCATCAGAGAGAAATACAACAGGCACCTCAGGGGGAAGGGAAGGGGGGGCACCTCAGGCGGATGAGTGCAAAGCCAGATCCACAACGGGGCTCCATGCCCATTGATGTATCCTGGGGAGTGCAAAGCCACAGTCTCGCAAGTCTCTACAGTGGGTGGTTTGCCCACTGTACCATCCTGGGGAGTGCAAAGCCACAGTCTCACAAGTCTCTACAGTGGGTGGTTTGCCCAGTGTACCATCCTGGGGAGTGCAAAGCCACAGTCTCACAAGTCTCTACAGTGGGTGGTTTGCCCACTGTACCATCCTGGGGAGTGCAAAGCCACAGTCTCTCAAGTCTCTACAGTGGGTGGTTTGCCCACAGTACCATCCTGGGGAGTGCAAAGCCACAGTCTCACAAGTCTCTACAGTGGGTGGTTTGCCCACTGTACCATCATGGGGAGTGCAAATCCACAGTCTCTCAAGTAGATAACAGCCACCACTGGTTCTGGAGGGGACTGGTGCCCAGACTGGATTAGTCTCCCCGTGACAGTTCCTGTCCTGTCACTGTCCCAGCTGCACATGGGATAACGATGCTTGATGTGGCGGTCTTTTCCTTCTTCAGCGGTGCATGCCCTGTTCAGCGGTGCTTAGCCATGGCGGTCTCTGGACTGTTCAGCGGTGCTTAGCCATGGCGTTCTCTGGACTGTACAGCGGTGCTTAGCCATGGCGGTCTCTGGACTGTTCAGCGGTGCTTTGCCATGGTGGTTCTGGACTGTTCAGCAGTGCTTTGCCCTGGCGGTTCTGGACTGTTCAGCAGTGCTTAGCCATGGCGGTTCTGGACTGTTCAGCGGTGCTTTGCCATGGCGGTTCTGGGCTGTTCAGCGGTGCTTTGCCCTGGCGGTTCGGGACTGTTCAGCGGTGCTTAGCCATGGCGGGCTCTGGACTGGGCATTGGTGTGTGGCATGACGTTCTCTGGACTGGACATTGGTGTGTGGCATGACGGTCCCTCATTGCCCAGTGGGGCTGTAGCTGCCGGGGCCCTTCTGGGCAATGACTCTGGCGGTGGCGGTGGTCTCCTGACCAGTGACGATACTTGGGCCCTCCTGGGCAATGACTCTGGCGGTTGTGGTGGTCTCCTGAACAGTGACGATACTTGGGCCCTCCAGGGCACTGACTCCGGCGGTGGCGGTGGTCTCCTGACCAGTGATGATACTTGGGCCCTCCTGGGCACTGACTCCGGCGGTGGTCTCCGGACCAGTGACAATACTTGGGCCCTCCTGGGCACTGACTCCGGCGGTGGCGGTGGTCTCCTTACCAGTGACGATACTTGGGCCCTCCTGGGCAATGACTCTGGCGGTGGTCTCCGGACCAGTGACGATACTTGGGCCATCCTGGGCAATGACTCTGGCGGTGGTCTCCGGACCAGTGACGATACTTGGGCCCTCCTGGGCATTGACTCTGGCGGTGGCGGTGGTCTCCTGACCAGTGACGATACTTGGGCCCTCCTGGGCAATGACTCTGGCGGTGGTCTCCGGGCCAGTGACAATACTTGGGCTCTCCTGGGCACTGACTCTGGCGGGCCCAAGTATCGTCACTGGTCAGGAGACCACCGCTACCGCCGGAGTCAGTGCCGAGGAGGGCCCAAGTATCGTCACTGGTCCGGAGACCACCGCCGGAGTCAGTGCCCAGGGGGGCCCAAGTATTGTCACCGGTCAGGAGACCACCGCCACCGCCGGAGTCAGTGCCCACAGTGCTGGCGTTGGCGTCCCGGCCGCCGGTAAGGATGCCGCCCTTCTCCGCCGTGATGCTCACACCAGGCTGTGCAGACTTCTTCTGGCCCTTCCCCACCTTTGGAGGAGTCACAGCTGACTCTGCTATCCCCCTGGGACCCCTGTGAGTTGTTTTGCCTCCAGGAGTCTTCACACGGTCCCGTCGGCCACTTTCCAATTTCAGAGCCTTTATAGGGGGTGGACTGGCAGTGCCTTGGCTCCGTGTCACACTGCCTGCCCTGGTGGCCGGTGCACTCCACACACCTTAAACACGCACCACTGGTACTGGAGGCTTTTTGGCTGAGGCGCTACGACGGGACTGATGAAGTGGAGGGGTGGTGGGGGCAAAAAGGTCAACTTTACAGAGGAACAGTTTCTGACGAACACTGGAATGGGTAGCTGGAGGGGGTCTGGGAGTGGAGGAAGAGGAAGTGGTTGTAGGAGGTGTCACTTTAGGTGTTTTGGGTGCAGGTGCAGGTACTGGAGGCTGTCGTGAGGTGGATGGCTGTTGGGTGGGTGTGTGCCTGCGTTTGTGTACTTGGGGAGGGGGTGTCACAGACACACTGGGAGAGAACACAGGGGACGTGTAAATGGGAGTGGAGGTGGTGGGTGCAGGTGAGCGGGGTGTGGTGCTGGGTGTTCTGGTGCGAGTCCTGGTGCCTGTAGATGTAGTGCATGCAGGTGAGAGTGTAGACGAGACTGGGAGGGAGGAGGGAGACGAGGAGGAGGGGGACACAGCGAGGCAGTGGATGTTGCTGTGTCTGCATGTGGGTGATGCTTGTGTGTGTGCCTGTGGGTTGCGTGGTGCCTATGTTTGCCTGAGCTACTTTTGTGTGTTGAGGTGTGTGCATGCTGGTCTGATGGTGTGCTTGGGATAGGCTGGGGTACAGGAGATTGGGTCTGGGTGGAGGAGGTTGGAGGGGGGAGGCTAGACACAGGGACAATGGCTGCCATCAGTGCTGAGGCCAGAGATGACAGGGTTCGCTGAAGGGCAGCCTGACCAGAATGAATGCCCTCCAGGAATGCATTACTGTGTTGTAACTCCCTTTCTACACCCTGGACGGCATTCACAATGGTAGACTGCCCAACAGTGAGTGACATGAGGAGGTCAATGGCCGCAGGGGTGACTGGGGCAGTGCCTGAGGTGCCTGGGGCGAAGGTGATGCCCACCCTCCTGGGTGAGCGGGCACGGGGCGAATGCTGAGGGGCTGCTGGGAGGGCGGTGCTGGTAGGGGAGGTGGCGGCTGTACCTGTAGAAGTGGGGCGCACAGATGGTGCCGCCACCATAAGGGAGCTCCCATCGGCGGACGAGTCCGTGTCGCTGGTTGGTGATCCGGTGGCCGACATGAAGCTCCCCTCACCCTCCGTCCCACTGGTGCATTCAGAGTCCATGGTGTGGCCCTCCATGGCCATGTGGGATGCAGCTCCCTCGTGCTCCGGTGCCACTGTACCTCCGCCTGATGATGCTGATGCACAAAAGAACAGGGAGACCACAAAAAGGGGGGGGAGACAGAAGAAAGACAGGTTGAGTGCATGGCATACCGCTACCGTTGGCGGACAATACAGACACAGCAGCCCCCTGCACTACGCCGTGCTCCTGGCCTCTACAGATGCAATTTCTGGGATCTGGCCTACATGGCTATGTGGACTTCTGCACACATGGATGCCACAGGGGCATGTATACCTGTACTTGGCACTCTACTGCGGTGGGGTAGAGTGCCACATGGCCTGCATTATGGAGGGGCCTAGCCTACATATTTCTGCCTGGCCTAGGTACACCCACAGGCCTCCTCCCCCACCCATACCCCTCCACTGCGCGCAAAGTCCGCAGAATGAGAGTGTACTCACCCCCTTGTGTCTGCTGTGATGCCCTAAAGCGCCCATCCAACTCAGGGTAGGCCACCGCCAGGATCCGGAACATCAGGGGGGTCATGGTGCGACGGGCACCCCTCCCACGTTGGGAGGCCATCCCCAGCTGAGCCTCCGCCGTCTTCTTACTCCAGCGGCGAATGTCCTCCCATCTTTTCCGGCAGTGGGTGCCCAGTCTCTGGTACGGACGTCCTTGGCGATGGCACGCCAAATGTCTTTCTTCTGGTGGGCGCTGACCTACATGACATGCACAAGGGAAGAAGAGAAGTCATTACCAACTACACCGTCGATGTGAGTGTCCCCCCTCCCTACCCTAGCCATGTGGCACATTCATTCACTTGCATTAATGTTCCCTGAACTCTGCCCCCTTCCCTCTTACAACCAGCCCTCTCCACCCAGGCCTAGCCCATACAACGTGCTACCTGTGTACTAACCTGTTGGTCTGGAGGACCGTAGAGTAGCGTGTACTGGGGGAGGACCCCGTCTACTAGTTTCTCCAACTCCTGAGCAGTGAAGGCAGGGGCCCTTTCCCCAGACGCAGCAGCCATCGTCGTTTCCAGACCGAGGTCACAGCAGCACTTGCAGTGTAGGTCCTCTCCTGTCGAAGGTCAGGTATCTAATGATTGAACAGATAGAAAATGGCAGTGACATCCGTGGCGGTGACGTCCACGGCGGTGCGTATCATCAACGGGGGCGCACTTGTTCATTGGCTCCTGGGACCCATAGGGTCCAATGTTAACCAATGCAGCATTGCGCCGCGGTCTACGACCGCCTACCGCGACCGTGTGCAACGCCAACGCAGTTACCCCACAATCCCATTGTCCCAGTTTAGAGGTCAGGCAGCCGCCATTTCAGGGGCCCACATGGCTTCATTTACTTCTGCGTCACACATAGCTAGGCCTACTCTCAACACACATACAGGAAGGGTTTTGTGTTTGGTGTTGTGTTCTGTGTAACTGTGGGTACATACCTGGAAAATAGTTGACTCTGTGGCCGCTGTTGTCCTTCCTAGGCACCGTCATTTGGGACAATTGAGAAGATGGCGGAATCCTCCGGTGTACCGACCGCTGGTGGACCTGTTGACAATGGAGGAGCGACATTTAATCGTAACCTACAGGTTTGACCGTGCCATTATCCAGGAACTATGTACCCAGTTGGAGCCAGACCTGATGTCAGCAATCCGCCATCCCACTGGAATCCCCCCTGACGTGCAGGTGCTGTCAGTGCTCCATTTCCTTGCAAGTGGCTCTTTTCAGACAACAGTAGCAACGGCATCAGGGATATCCCAGCCCATGTTTTCCAATGTGCTGTCCAGAGTGTTGTCAGCCCTGCTGAAACACGTAAGGAGATACATAGTTTTCCCTGAGGTGGAAGATTTGGCTACAGACAAAGGTGACTTCTATGCCCTTGGACATATCCCCAACATCATAGGTGCTATTGATGCCACCCATGTAGCTCTGGTCCCCCCCGACAGGAGTGAACAGGTGTACAGGAACAGGAAGAGTTATCATTCGATGAATGTAGAGATGGTATGTTTGGCAGACCAGTACATCTCACAGGTAAATGCTATGTTCCCTGGCTCAGTGCATGACGCCTACATCCCGCGGAATAGCAGCATCCCTGATAGGATGGGTCAACTCCAGAGGCACCGTGTGTGGCTATTAGGAGACTCTAGTTACCCCAACCTGTCCTGGCTATTGACCCCAGTGAGGAATCCCAAGACCAGGGCAGAGGAACGCTACAGTGAGGCCCATGGGCGGACTAGGAGGGTGATCGAACGCACTTTCGGCCTCCTGAAGGCCAGGTTCAGGTGCCTCCACATGACAGGTGGTTCCCTATTCTACTCACCGAAAAAGGTGTGCCAGATCATCATCGCCTGCTCGATGCTTCACAATCTTGCTTTGCGACGCCAGGTGCCTTTTCTGCAGGAAGATCGTCCAGATGACGGTGTTATGGCAGCTGTGGAGCCTGTGGACAGTGATGAGGAGGAAGCTGAGGAAGAAGACAACGACAACAGCAATATTTCCAGTGACACACAGGTGAGAACATTTTCATTTTTACCATTACATTCACTGTCACACGTCTTCCTCTATCCTGTGTGTAATTTCATAGGATTATTTGGTAACTGAGTAGTACCTTTACATTACGGTTTCACAGGTGTGCTTATCAACGTGTGTCATCTGCATGCATCCTTCAAGGACTTGTGATGTGTGACATAGGTATGTTGCCTTTACAACTAGAAACACATTTTGACACTGTCATTGATAATACATTTTACCAAATCATAGACTGACTCAACATTGTTTTGTGGTTCAAGGGTGTTTATTGAAGTTCTCAAAAATGGAAGGGGGTTGTAAAATGGTGATGGGTGATGGTGGAGGAATGTCCATGGCAGAGTCCAGTCTATTAGTATCACAGGTGCACTGGCCATATGGGCAAAGGAAGTGGAGCTGGGGCAGTTTACGTATGGACAGGTTAACAAAGTGGGACAGTGGGAGGACAATCAGGGTGGTCTCATTTCCTAGCGGGGGTCTTGCCATCTTGCTCTGTCCTGTTCCTGGATCTCAGGGACCGCTTGCGTGGTGGTTGTCCGTCTGCAGGGGGTGGGGTGCTGGTGTGGTGGTCCTGTGGTGGGGCACCCTGTCCACTAGCGCCGGTGGAGGTGGTGGGCAGTTCATCGTCCATGCTAGTGTCAGGGGCCCCTTGGAGTGCCACGGTGTCCCTCAAGGTCTGCTGTATGTCCTTCAGCACCCCTACGATGGTGGCCAAGGCAGAGCTGATGGTCCTGAGCTCCTCCCTGAACCCCAAATACTGGTCCTCCTGCAGGCGCTGGGTCTCCTGAAACTTGACCAGGACCGTCGCCATCGTCTCCTGCGAGTGGTGGTATGCTCCCATGATGGAGGAGAGGGCCTCGTGGAGAGTGGGTTCCCTTGGCCTGTCCGCCCCCTGTCGCACAGCAGCCCTCCCAGTTCCCCTGTGTTCCTGTGCCTCCGTCCCTGGGACCGTGTGCCCTATAACACTGCCCCCAGGTCCCTGTTGTTGTTGAGGTGGTGGGTTACCCTGGGTTCCCTGTAGTGGTGGACACACAGCTGATTGACCTGTCCCGGAGGTTTGGGGCCGCTGGGTGGGTGCTATGCTGGTGTTACCAGAGGGTGGAAGGTCAGTGTTGGGCTGTGCCTGTGCAAGGGGAACCGACTGTCCCGAGGCCCACGATGGTCCGGGCTGGTCATCAGGATCCAGTAGGGCAGAGCTGCTATCGTCACTGTGGGCCTCTTCTGTGGGTGGAGTGGAGTTGTCTGGACCCTCTGGTGTGGTGATGGTCCTTCGTGATCCTGCAGGGGCATAAGAGCATGATTATTGCATTTGTGTGTGTCATGGTGTGGAATGGGTGGGTGAGCGTGTACCCCAGTGCAAGCATTTCTGTGTGGGGGCTTGTGTGATGATGGTTAGGGGTTGGTATGGGTATGTGTAGTGAGCATGCTTTAGTGATGGGTGTCCATGCTTAGTTGTGTCATGCAGGGCTTGGTGTTGGGATGTGTGGTTTGTGTTCTTAGTACATTAGTGAGGAGTTTGGGTGATAGGGGAGGGTGTGAGGGTGGGGGTGTGTGATAGCATGCAGGTAGGGTGGGGGATATGATAGTTAAGAATTGACTTACCAGTGTCCATTCCTCCACCGACTCCTCCGAGGCCCTCTGGATGCATGATGGTCAAGACTTGCTCCTCCCATGTTGTTAGTTGTGGGGGAGGAGGTGAGGGTCCGCCGTCAGTCCGCTGAACCGCGATGTTGTGCCTGGAGACCGCTGAATGCACCTTCCCCCGTAGGTCGTTCCACCCCTTCCTGATGTCCTCCTGATTTCTTGGATGCTGTCCCACAGCGTTGACCCTGTCCATGATTCTTCGCCATAGCTCCATCTTCCTGGCTATGGATGTGTGCTGCACCTGTGAGCCAAATAGCTGTGGCTCTACCCGTAGGATTTTCTCCACCATGACCCTGAGCTCCTCCTCGGAAAAGCGGGGGTGTCTTTGGCGTGACATGGGGTGGTGTGTGTGATGTGTGGGGCGGTGAGAGTGTTGATGTGTGTGGTGATGTGTAGTGGTGTGTGGTGTTTTGTGCGTGGATGTTGTGTGGGTGATGGTGTTGTGTGCCTCTGTGTGGTGGGATTGTCTATTCTGTGCTGTCTCTCTGGCATTCGTGAATAATTTCTGGTCGTAGGGGTTTGTGGGTGATGTGGGTGTGTGTTTTATATAGTGTTGGGTGTGTGGGAGTGGTGTTTGTATGTGTGTCAGGTGTATGTATTTGGAATTGTCCAATGTGGCGGTGTTTTGGAGATGTGTGTGTATTTTGAGCGTGGCGGTGTGTACCACCAATGGAATACTGCGGTTGAAAGACCGCCACGTGGGTTCGTCGGTCGTAATAGCATGGGCGTGTTTCTGTTGGCGTGGAGGTGGAGGTTTTGTTTTCGCCAGTTTAACACTGACCTTTGGTGTGACAGACTTGTGTGGGTGTCTCAATTTCGGCGGATTCCGAGATGTGTGTCATAATAGCTGTGGCGGAATTCCGTGGCCGCGGCGGTGTATTGGCGGTCTTCTGCACGGCGGTAAGTGGCTTTTACCGCCAATGTTGTAATGACCCCCTAAGTATTCTAGCTCACTGAATCCACAACTCCAGGAAATCTTACCATTTTCCTTATTGCACTCCACTCTGGAGCTACATGCTCTTCAGCTGGAGTGTTAGACATCTTGTGGTTAGTAGATGGCTGCATGCTGTGGCCAGACAAATGTTTAAAGAAGAGTCAGACACATTTTTTGATAACCAATTTTATTGATTGCAAACACATCAGGAGATGGGAAAACAAAAACCTACCCCTCCGACCAACTTCATGAAACAGGCCAATAAAATCAGGTTTCCCAACAAGGGCCAATCTCATTCCTAAATGATCCAGTCATGACCCCATATGTGGTCAAATCTGTGGGTTCCTCCTGAGCCACACACTCATCCATCCACTTCATCCACTCCTCCACCATTGGGGCAGTGGCATATTCCTACCCAGTAGCAATGTCTCTCTTCACCACCATCATGGCCAGCCCAATAAGATACCTCTGCCCCCTAGTGTTAACAATATCCTTAAAACCCCCCAGTAGGGCCTATTTTGGCATAAGCGTGAGTGTGTATCCCAACAACCGGGTCAAGGATTGAGCTCTCTTCTGCCAATAGTCTGCAATTAATGTACAGATCCAGATCATATGAAAAAAAAGATCAGCATTTAGGGAAAGGCAGCCAAAGTACTTGTTGGAATGACATTTTTGGGCCCACCACAGCCTCGGGGTTGTGATGTACGTGCAGTAAAGATAATTCAATTGAACAAAACGCAGGTGAGAGGACATTGCTATATCACAGGGGGCCATTCAGGTAAACCATCAGTCAGCATCATCAAGAGGACTCAGCCATACCTCCCATTTCTCCAGAGGGAGGCCAAGGCATTGGGTTATGTTAAACAAGGATTTATAAATATGTGATACCCCCACCCTTTCCCAGCACACCCATGAATAGCTGCATCTCCAGTGGACAGTACTTGGGGGGGGTCTGCCAAGGTTATCTCTGTAAACAGTGAGCATGTGCCAGACCTGTAGGTATTGATGAAATTGAAAAAGCTTAATTAATGTGATCTCCCTCCCTGATGTTACCTCGACTCTGAATACCTATGAAGTCCCATCTCCAGAAGCCTTGGAGACTAGACACATGCAGGAGCTGGCGACCGTGCCACAACGGGGTCTGCAGGGTGAGTTTTTTTATGCCAGCACATTGCCCGTGACACCGCTCGCCAAGCCTGGAAAATGGCAAGATAGCAGGGCACAGAAACCCCATAAAGCATTCCCAAGACCCTATCCAGATTCAGTAAAGCAAGTTTGCCCAATAGGCATGGTTGTCCCATCCACCAATGAGCCACTCATTAATCACGAGGAGTTATGTGGTCTGATAGTACATTTGAAGGACAGCATTTACCACCCCTCCATCATACAATGCTAATCGACTTTTAGTCCAAGCAATAAAGGAAGGTACAGATTACTGAATTGAAATCCTGCACCACCGATCAGGGATTGGCAAGGGAAAAGTTTAAAGGACATATAGGTAGCATGGGCGTACCATCATTTTAAAAGGGGCCACCCGGCCTAACAGGTTCAGTGGGAGGCATGCCCTTAGTCTTCCTGCACTTAGATGTGAATAAGTGGCAATTTAAGGTGCCATGTCATATCAGGGACAAGGGAGAAATGAATCCACAAATAATTGAAGTTTAGGCATCTCACAGGTATGGAGAATGTGTTGCAGTAGATTCACTCAAATCAGCACTAACAGTGATTTGTCTGGATTGACCTGCAGGCCAGCAGCCTCTTCATAATGCTCTAGGATGCAGAAAGACTTCGGCCCTGTGCTGGCAGAGTCGGCTAGGTACAAGAGAGCTTTGTCAGCATACAATGGAATGCTGTCTTCCACCAGAACGCCTCAGCTCTATCCACACATCAGAGCATAGCAGCCCACCATCTGGGCAAGGGGTTAACTCATGGGGGCAAACATTTGGGGTGACAGGGGGTATTCCTGGATTAACCCATGCCAGTGGGGAACGGGTACTATAGCACCCCATTCACCAACAGCCGGGTTGTTGTGTGGAAATACAGGAGGTCTATGTAGCAACACATTCTGGGGCCAAATTCCATCCAGACCAGCACTATCCACATAAAGCCTCAATCCGCCGAATCGCAAGCCTTCTATAAATCAAGTAGCAGCAGTGTGCAGGAGTTGGGCAATTTGTGTGCATGTGCCAGGGTGAAGTGCAAATGGTGTATGCAGTGGCAAATGCCTCAAATGGGCATGAACCCTCATTGGTCCAGATGGACCAAGAAGAAAATCACTTGTCGGATCGTGGATGAAAGAATTTTTGCGAAAGTCTTCAGCTTGGTGTTAATGAGGGAGATAAAGTGATAAGAGGTACTTTGAGGTGAAGGTTGGGCGGTTTTCGGACTCACCACAATATCGAGTTCAGGAAGGATCTCAACTTTCTGAGTCACTTCCTTGTAAGGATTAAAATGTATTGTTTACAATGACCCCTCTTAAATATATATATATATATATATATATATATATATATATATATATATATATATATATATATATAACAAAAAGATTGTGGCAACGCACTCTCTTAAGACTTATTTTTTCAGTTTATTCAGTGCAAAAATATAAAGATAGACAGATATAGATATGGATCTCTAAGGACTCCTGCCCCAGTACACAACATTCACCTCTGGGCGAATCCAGAAAAACGGCACAATCGAATACACAATTGTGCACAGGGCATGAGCACTATCCAAGGGTGGGTGCCTGTGGAGGTTTTGCTCTGGCTTATGGCCACAGGCTAGGCCTTGTGCCTATCTCATGGTGCCTATGGCTAACGGGTACCCATGGATTGCTGAGCACAGCACATCTTACTTTCCAGTAAAATAAACATAGAAATTCACTGCAAAAAAGTTAAAGGGACATTATAGTCAGGAGTTGTAATTATATTCTACTTTCCATTGAAAAACCTTAGAAATTCACTGAAAATACAAAGGTGTAAGTAATGTTATAGCTTGGTGAAAATTTCAGTGGCAACATAGGTGGTCATTCTAACCCTGGCGGTAAAAACCGCCAGGGCGAATGACCGCGGTAGCACCGCCAACAGGCTGGCGGTGCACCGCTGGGCATTCTGACCCGCCGGTTTCCCGCTGCCCTGCAGATTCTGACACCCCCTACCGCCATCCTGTTCCTGGCGGGTCTCCTGCCAGGAACAGGATGGCGGTAGGGGGTGCCGAGGGGCCCCTGGGGGCCCCTGCAGTGCCCATGCCAATGGCATGGGCACTGCAGGGGCCCCCGTAAGCGGGCCCCAAAAGGAATTTCAGTGTCTGCTTTGCAGACACTGAAATTCGCGACGGGTGCTACTGCACCCGTCGCACTCCAGCAACTCTGCCGGCTCCATTCGGAGCCGGCTTCATTGTTGCTGGGTCTTTCCCGCTGTGCTGGCGGGCGGCCTTTTGGCGGTCGCCCGCCAGCACAGCGGGAAAGCCAGAATGGCCGCCGCGGTCTTGTGACCGCCGTGCGGTGATTTGGCGGTAACCGCATGGCGGGCGGCGACCGCCGCCCGCCGCGGTTAGAATCACCGCCATAATGTTTTAAGATCAAATATTTACTGACAGCTACCAGTTACACCTAATAACTAATACTCATGCCCTCGCCATGCACTGCTAATTACCTCACTACTTCGCTCATTGTTTTAAAAATATTTTTATTGAAAAATTTCAAGAAAACATAAGGTTGCTGTAATACAACCTCACATTAGTGAGCTCAAGGACAGTGTATAGATACAGCAGTAGTTCAATGCAACACACAATAAGCTGTAGACATCAACGTGATGGTGACCTCATAAGTTGGGCCTGAACATTCTAAAGGGTAAAGCTGTATCAGCATCTTGTGTGTGCAAGGTTGACATTGTGTAAAGGGAAAGTGCCCCACAAAACTGATAATAAACTAAGGGAAGGTGCATGTGTGGGGTCAGGAGTGTATGAATGAGGACAAACAACTATGGGATGGCCATGATCATGCTCTATTGTGAGATGTCACTTGGATCCTAGCTGTTGAATTAGGGGCTGTGGGGGAAGTAACCCGTTGGGGTACGCCGGTGAAGGAATTGAGCGCAGAAACCAGATATGTGTTGTATGGGGGAAGGAGACCGCAAGCCATCAAAGGTAGTGTTAGGGTGTCAATTGCTGGGATTCACTAAGGTTGGCGCAAGAGGTTTGTGGGCTCCTGTGATGGGGTAGGAGAGGAGCCCATGGGCGGGAGGATATTGGTGGAATTGGTCAAGTAGAGTGACCATCAGAGATGGTAATTTTGTGTCGTCAACGAGTCTCTTCATAGCAAAGGGCCTCTCCCTCAGCTTTCCCCTATTTGCACACTGCCCTGTGCCAAACCATTGCAAGCAGTGCTGATGCTGCCCTCCAGGGCATAGTCAAGGCTATCTTAACCAATAAGATAGCCAAGATGGCAAAGTGACTGTTTCTGGCACTTGAAAATACCCTGAGTGCAGGCTCCCCAGGTGTATATCGGAAAGCTCTGTAATGTTGCGTAGATGCGTGTGTATGGAAAGCCAGTTTGAGGAGAGGGAGGGGCAGGACCAAAGCATATGACACAAATCAGCTAATGCTTATTGGCATCGGGGACTGTACAGGTGCACATGTGGGAAATAGTGATTGAGTTGGTCAGGTGTAAGGTAGGTCTAGTGAAGGGTGTAGAATGAAACATTTTTAAACCGTACAGTCCAAGAGACTGTCTGGGGGATTCCAGGGCCTGCTCCCACTCCCCATCATTTAACAGCCTCCCAATATCATCCTGCCGCTTGGTATGTAACTCTGGGAGCGGAGACCAGGCATATTTCTTGATTACTTTGTATACCCAGATGATGAGGTGCACCAGCTTCCATTTGGAGCAATGTCTGAAGAACTGCCTGGGTGTGGGATCTTCATCCACTGTGGACCAAAGGGTTCAGCAAGTGCTGCAGAGTTGTCCATATGGTTAGGAATTGGCCTAGGGTCACACCTTAAGCTGCTATGGGCCGATCAAAGGTGAGCAATTGCCCATCCATCAAGAGATCTCCTATTGTGTCTATTGACTGATGATAACAATGTCATAGGTCTGTCACAATGTATATCCCTGGAGGACATGGTAGGCCCTGTAATGGGAGCACTGGGATGTACAGCAGCACATGAAACATGAGGAAATGTATCCAGGCTTTGTGTTTCCTGGCTATGTACATCTGTAAGGTATGATGGAGGTTAATTGAGTGGCAAAATACTTTACTACAGTTGACGTGAGGTTATGTGTCACCTGACCTTTCTCCCCTAGATTCCACCCCGCTAGTCAGTGAAACAGCCACTGTAATTTAGCTGCTAGATAGTAGGACTCAAAAGAGGGAACACCCAGTCCTCTCATGCCTGTCAGTAGCTGCAGCTTTGCCAATGCAATATGTGAGCTCCCTTAGAGGAACATCCAGCCCCCAAAAGAAGGATTGGGGAGGTACAAGGTGGAGATGAGTGAAATAATACAGGAGGTCGGGGAAAGCCGATCATCTTCAACAGGGCTATTTTCCCCGTTGCAGCTAATGGGAGCTGCTTCCAGAACCACACCCAGGGCCTTTCCCAGGCTCCCATCAGATAGATTGGCAGTTGAATGGTAGTGGTGTACCACGAGGTACCAGACTGTGTTGCCCTGCCAGCTGAGGATGGATCACTGGGGACGACTGGGGTGCAGCAGGTAAACACTGTATTTGGCCCAGTTGACATGGAGGCCACCACGCAGGCAAACACATCCACCATGGCAGTGAGGAATGTAAGATTAGAGCTCAAATCACATACATGCCATTGGCCAGGTGGATCTCTCTGCCCTCTCTACGAATGCAGAAAGCGAGTTGCTCCATCACCATCATGAAGAGCAGGGGAGGACAAGTGGCATCACTGTCTAATCTCTCTGCCTACTGTTGAAGACTGGCAAAATGAGCCTCCCAAGCTTCACCCAGGATGTGAGTTTTGTGTAAAGTAGTCTTGTGTACTATTAGAAGATAGCTCCCTACTTGAGACAATAACGAAAGAGGTATCCCAGCAGGACTGTGCCAAATGCCTTTTTAAGGTCTAGAATCAAGCAGGCTGCATGGGGAAAGTGACTCAGGGCTTGGTCCTGCATGTAGAAGAAGTGCCAGATATTTTAGGAAGTGCTACGGCCAGGCATGTAGCCGTTCTGGTCGGTATGATTGAGTTTAGGAAGAACCTGTGCATAGCTATCTGCTAGGATTTTGCCCAATATCTTGTAGTCAGCTCCAAGGACCTGACATATTATACCACTCATGACATGTTCTATGACACCAGTGATGACATCACAGCAACATCTGAAATGGCATCATTAATGACAACACTGGGCATGGCGGGGTTGTGAGTTTTAATTACTAGAGATAATTAGAGCTAACTATAATTACAGCCCAAACCGCTGAACAGAATTACACCAAATGTGGCAGAAAGTTTGATCTTGGGCTAGAAAAAGTGAATTTTTTGATTTGGTGTAAATCCATTCCATACTTTCGGAGATGTTGAAGGTAAAAAATATAGATATCTCAGGATGCGGATCCAACTATCCCCATGCTGATATCTGATTGGCTGACAACACTTCAGCAAGGAACTGTTGGCAACCATCTTTGAACTCTTCTTCAGTTGAGGCCCAGAAAAAGATAAAAAAAAAGAAAAGGGACCAGGGTAGCTTCAGGTTGAGCCTTTAGCCTTAGTATAGGGGTTACTTATGGGGACCCCGCCAGGGATAAAAAGCATTTCTATTAAAACTCTGGAAAATCCATGGATCCGCAGATTTCCCTGACATATAAAAAAGGGCGGTCTGCCGCCCTTTTTTAAAATTTAGCCCCTGTATGGGTCTGGTCCCTGGGGCATTGAGGGATTGAAAGCGGAAGGGGGCACTGGCCTTCCTCCAAGAGCTCGTATTAGTCCCAGGGACTGCCACCTCCCCAGGGCAATGACAGAGACATATATGAGGGTGGCGCACACCCCCCACACTCGGGGACCACCACCTCCCTAGGGCAAAACATTAATTTAAAAAGGGGAAGGCCCGTATGGCCTCCCCAAAAGCCCTGGGGACCTCTACCTCCCCGGGGCTAAATTTGAAGTGAATGCATGGGTCCCACCCAGCCCCACTGCAGTCCCAGGCACCGCCACCTCCCTTAGACTATATAAACATTGGGGGGAGGCTGCGCAGTCCCCCCTTGTGAAGCCACTAATGGCCCTGGGACCGCAACCCCACAGGGTCAGCTCCTCCTATGTCCTGGGGTGCCCACCCCGGGACATAGCTGTTTGATCTGTCTTGGCGGAAGCTTTGATAGCTCCCACTAAGTCAGAGTAAACACTCTGTTTCCAGTGGGCAAGAGTTGTCAAAGTGCTCTTTCCTGAGGGAAGCAGAGGTTTCTTCTGTTTCCCAGCCTGCAGAGATGTGGGCAGGGAAACATAGGAAATAATTGCTTTTTCAGACAGGAAGCTGCATGTATAGCAGCTCCTTGTGTGCAAAAACAATGCCGGCTCCTGCAGTAGGCAAGGAGCTGGCTGGGACCACAAGGGCCTTGAGGCTCCCACCACAGTCCCAATGCACCCTGGGTGCACCACAGGGCATCTAGGACAGATGCTTGGGCCACAGTGGATGGGGTTCTCAGGGCACAAACTGGCTGGGGGAGGTGGGCTGTGTGACACCCCTCCCCCACTGAATAGAGGTGCCCCCAGAAGACGGTGTCCCTGGAGATGAATTTGACTGGGGGAGGGGGACCACACGACCCCCCTCCCCCATTGTCACTGGTGACATTTCCTTGTGCATCATTAGGCAACAGTGGTGTAGAATACATACTAGACATTTACCCAAGGAGGCAGTAAGAACTCTACTTGGGTAGATATTTCATCCAAAGCTGTGGACTCTTGTTGGAAAAAAGGCAGGTGAGGTTCCTTTGAGGCAGAGTCACTCACACAGCTACTGACACACCCACAAAGACGCACTCAAACACTCACTCAAACATACAAAACCACAGAAAGTAACTATAACTCGTGCCATAAGGAAACTATAGCTCGTGTCCCTACCATGCACAATTTTTTTCATCAAATATTTTACTGAAAATATTACATTGCTATTATCAATTATTTTATCAAAGATTTCAAAAGTACACTTTGAGTTATCACTGTAGGAAATGAAAAAAGAAGTCTTTAGTGTTTAAAAAGCAAAAAATGTCTCTTTGCATTCAAATTCTCTGCAACGGGGCGCAGAGGAGGAGATGCGTGGAAAACGGGGAGGTGTGTGTTGATTTTTCTGGCGCACAAAGATGATGCGTTGTGGAGTTTTCACGTAGGGCAGGCTTTATGTCAATTTCTGGCATTTAGACTGGGATCCTCTTTGGGTTGCGGAGTTTTTGGACACCCAGGGATGATGTGTTGAAATCCTGGGTGTGCAGGACGAAGTCACAGGAGCTGCATCGATCCGGAGGGCGATGCATGGAAAGTTCGGCTGCACGGCTGGAGCTTGCATCAATTCCTCTCAGGAAGTCGGGCTGCGTTGTTCCAGCTTGGCTTTGCGTCAATTCTGTGGGCTGTGCGTCAAAGTTCTGGTTGCAACACTGGCGGTGCAACGATCTCCACTTTGGGGAGCCAGGCTGCATCATTTCGGTTCGGCGTGCGGTGATTTTCTCACCACGGTGTAGGCTGTGCATCGTTTCTTGCAGGCTGTGCGTTCAATTTCCACCATAGAAGGAGTTCTTTTGCAGGATTAAGTGTTTTTGGTCCTGAGACTTCAAGGAACAGGAGGCAAGCTCTATCCAAGCCCTTGAAGAGCACTTCTCAGCAGAGCCAGATGGCAGCAAGGCAGCATGGCAACAGCAGGGCAGCAGTTGTTTGCAGAAAAGCAGGCAGGTGAGTCCTTTGGGCAGCGAGGTAGTTCTTCTTGACAGGTTGCAAGTTCCGGTTCAGGGATTCTTCTCCAGTGGTATCTTGTCCAGAAGGGTCTGAGGTGGTAGGGTCAGGGGCCCTGTTTAAATACCCAAATGTGCCTTTGAAGTGGGGGAGAGTTCAAAGAGTGGCTTAGAAGTGCACAAGGTCCCCTTTCATTTTCATCCTGTCTGCCAGGGTCCCAGTAGAGAGCTTGGCAGTCCATTGTAAGTGTCAGGCCATCCACCCTCCCAGCCCTGGAAGACCCATTCAGGATGCAGATGTGTGCTGGTATGACTGAGAATCCTGTGTTTGGGGTTGTCTGAGTGGAATGCACAAGGGAGCTGGCAAGTAACCTAGCCAGACGTGGATTGTAAGGTACAGAAGGATTTAAGTGTAGAGAATGCTCACTTTCTAAAAGTGGCATTTCTAGAATAGCAATATTAAATCCAACTTCACCAGTCAGCAGGATTTCGTATTACCATTCTGGCCATAATGAATATGACATGGCTCCTCCTTTCAAATCAGAATCTACCACTCAAACAGTGTTTGAGGGTAGCCCTAATGCTATCCTATGAAAGAATCAGGCCTCACAGCAGTGTAAAACGAACTCAGGAGTTTTATACTACTAGGACATATAGAACACACATGTTCATGTCCTGCCTTTTATCTACATAACACCCTGCCCTATGGGCTACCTAGGGCCTACCTTAGGGGTGACTTATATGTAGAAAAAGGGGAGTTTAATGCTTGGCAATTACTTTTAAATGCCAAGTTGAAGTGGCAGTGCAGTAGCAGGCCTGAGACATGGTTAGGGGACTACTTATGTGGGTGACACAACCAGTGCTGCGGCCCTCTAGCAGCATTTAATTTACAGGCCCTGGGCACATGTAGTGCACTTGACTAGGGACTTACAAGTAAATTAAATAAGCCAATTGGGTATGAGCCAATGTCACCATGTTTTAAGGAGAGAGCATATGCACTTTAGCACTGATTGGCAGTGGTAAAGTGCGCAGAGTCCTAAAGCCAGCAAAAATGAGGTCAGAAAAAGAGAAGGAGGAATGCAAAAAGTTTGGGGGTGACCCTGCAGAAAGGCGATTTCCAACATTTCTTTTTTAATTCTATGTCCTAACTATAACGTCCCTGTAATCTTTGTTTTTTTCAGTAAATTTCTATGGTTTTTCTAATGTAACGCACTATGGGGGTCATTACAACATTGGCGGTAAACGCCGCTTACCGCCATGCAGAAGACCGCCAACACACCACCGCGGCCGCGGAATTCCGCCACAGCTATTATGACCCATAGCTCGGAATCCGCCAAAAATTAGACACCCACACAAGTCCGCCACACCAAAGGTCAGTGATAAACTGGCGATAACAAAACCTCCACCGTCACACCAACAGGAATACACCACCCCACACCACCCCATGGCACAGCAAAGACAGCCCAGGTTCTCTGAGGAGAAGCTCAGGGTCATGGTGGAGGAAATCATCCGGGTAGAGCCACAGCTATTCGGATCACAGGTGCAGCACACCACCATAGCTAGGAAGATGGAGCTGTGGCGCAGAATCGTGGACAGGGTCAACGCAGTGGGACAGCACCCAAGAACACGGGATGACATCAGGAAGAGGTGGAACGACCTACGGGGGAAGGTACGTTCCGTGGTATCCAGACACCACATTGCGGTTCAGAGGACTGGCAGCGGACCCCCACCACCTCCCCCACAACTAACAACATGGGAGGAGCAGGTCTTGGCTATACTGCATCCTGAGGGCCTCACAGATGTAGCTGGAGGAATGGACTCTGGTAAGTCAAATTTTAACTATTACATCCCCCACCCTACCTTCATGCTATCACATACTCCCACCCTCGCCCTCACCCCCACCACTCCAACTCCTCACATGTGTCCCACTATCACAAACCACCCATCCCAACACCAAGCCCTGCATGCAACACCAAAGCATGGACACCCATCACCAATGCATGGCCATTGCACATACCCACACACAACCCTAAACAATTATCACACAATGTCCCACCCAAGAATGCAAGCACTGGGGTACAGGGTCACTCACCCATTGCACACCATGCCACACACAAATGCAATAATCATACATTTACACTACTGCAGGACCCCTATAAAAGGTCACTGGACAGGTGGGTCCAGACATGTCCACTCCACCCACAGAAGAGGCCCACAGTGATGACAGCAGCTCTGTCCAACTGGATCTAGATGACCAGCCCTGGCACAAGCCACAACAGAGCCTCCCCCCTCTGGAAACACCAGCACAGCACCCACCCAGCGGACCCAAACCTCTGTCCCCAGGACACGTCAAGCAGCAGTGTGTCCACCACTATAGGGAACCCAGGCTAACCCACTACCCCAACAACACCAGGGACCTGGGGGCAGTAGTAGTGGGTACACGGTTCAGGGGACAGAGGCCCAGGAACACAGGAGAACTGGGAGGGCTGCTGTGCGACGGGGGAGGACAGGCCCAGGGAACCCACTCTCCACGAGGCCCTCTCCAACATCATGGGAGCCTACCACCATTCCCAGGAGACAATGGCATTGGTACTGATCAAGTTTCAGGAGACCAGGCGGCTGCAGGAGGAACAGTATTTGGGGTTCAGGGAGGATATCAAATCCATCAACACCACCCTGGACACCATTGTAGGGGTGCTGAAGGAACTCGTGAACACCAGGAGGGACACTGTGGCACAACAAGGGGCCCCTGACACTAGCCTGGACGATGAACTGCCCACCACCTCCGCCGGCACTAGTGGACAGGAGGCACTCCCACAAGACCACGACACCAGCACCCCACCCCCTGCAGATGGAGAACCACCCCGCAAGCAGTCCCTGAGATCTAGGACAAAGACAGAGAACAATGCAAAGACCCCCGCCAAGAAATGAGACCACCCTGATTGTCATCCTTCTGTCCCACTTTGTCACCCTGTCCATCCATCAACTGCCCTAGCTCCACTTCCTATGCCCCTTTGGACAATGCACCTGTGAGACTAATAGACTGGACTCTGCCATGGACATTCCTCCACCATCACCCCTGACCATTTTACAACCCCCTCCAATATTTAGTACTTAAATAAACACCCTTAAAGCACAACACAATCTGGAGTCAGTCTGTGCAAGGGAAAGTGACAACTCAGGGTACATACACTGGGTGAAGGTGACAGACAGATGAGAGGTCGAACAATTATATCAGATGTAGAAGGCAGTGATGTCTTCTTACCTGTGTCTCACTGGAAGTATTGTTGGATCACCGTGTTTCTGTTGTCGATGTCCTCTTCTTCTGCTTCTTCTTCTTCACTGTCCACAGGCTCCACAGCTGCCACAACACCTCCATCTGGACCATCCTCCTGCAGAAAAGGCACCTGTCGTCGCAAAGCCAAGTTGTGAAGCATACAGCAGGCCACGAAGATCTGGCACACCTTTTTTGGTGAGTAGAATAGGGAACCACCTGTCAGATGGAGGCACCTGAACCTGGACTTCTCTGATGCTATGGCCATTGTCGTTTGAAAAGACCCACTTGCCAGGAAATGGAGTACTGACAGCACCTGCACTAGAGGGAGGATTCCTGTCGGATGGCGGATAGATGACATCAGGTCTGGCTCAAACTGGGCACACAGTTCCAGGATTGTGGCACGATCAAGTCTGTAGGTGACAATTACATGTCGCTCCTCCATTGTCGACAGGTCCACCAGCGGTCTGTACACCGGAGGATGCCGCCACCTCCTCATCTGCCCCAGTGGACGTGCTCTATGGAGGAGAACAGCAAGCAGAGAGTCAATCAACACTGAGGTACGTTAACACAACTTTATTCCTCAATTTTTTAAAGCCGCTATGTGCCTGTATTAGTGTGTATTCAAGGCCTAGATATCTGTGACGCATTTAAAATTAATGCCATGTGGCCCCCTGAAATGGCGGCTGCCTGACCTGTGATGTGGGACAAGGGGATATGAGGTAACTGCGCTGGCGTTCTACACCGTTGTGGTAGGCGGTCGTAGACCGCGGCGCAATCCTGCATTGGTTAACATTGGACCCTATGGGTCCCAGGAGCCAATGAATTTGTACGCCGGCGGTGACGGTACGCACCGCCGTGGACGTGACCACCATTTTCTCTCTGTTCAATCACTTGACACCTGATCTTCGACAGGAGAGGACCTACACTGCAAGTGCTGCTGTGACCTCGGTCTGGAAGAGACAATGGCTCATGTGTATGGGGAAAGGTCCCCTGCCTTCAGCACGGAGGAGTTGGAGAAACTAGTGGATGGGGTCCTCCCCCAGTACACGCTACTCTACGGTCCTCCAGACAAACAGGTAAGTACACTGTGAGCATGCCAAATGGGCAATGCCCGTGTGGAGTGGTGTGGATGGAAGATGGGGGGGGGAGAATGAGGTGTGCATGAAACGACGGTGAGTGCATGTGTGCACGGCAAGGGTAGGGATATGGGCCAATGACTGTGACGGTGTGGACGGTTATATCTTCTCCTTTTCCCCTGTACTATTCCTTTAGGCGAGCGCCCACCAGAAGAAGGATATTTGGCGTGCCATCGCCAAGGAAGTCCGGGCCCTGGGGGTCCACCACAGACGGAGCACCCACTGCCGTAAAAGATGGGAGGACATTCGCCGCTGGAGCAAGAAGATGGCGGAGGCCCAGGTGGGGATGGCCTCCCAACGTGGGAGGGGTGCCCATCGCAACATGATCCCACTGATGTTCCGGATCCTGGCGGTGGCGTATCCAGAGTTGGATGGGCGCTTGAGGGTATCACAGCAGCCACAAGGGGGTGAGTACAGTCACATTCAGCTGATTCTGCGCTCAGTGGAGGTGTCTGGGTGGGGGAGGTAGGCTGTGAGTTCCCCTAGGCCAGGGCGAGTTTAGTAGCAAAGGTCCCGTCGTAAGGCAGGCCATGTGGCACCCCACCCCACCTGTGTTCAGAGCCAACTACAGCTAGTCAGGCTCCTGTGACTTCCATGTGTGCAGGAATTCATTAGGGAACTCAAAGTGCACGGCGTAGTGCAGGGGGCTTCTGTGTCTGTAGTGTCCGCCAATGGTAGTGGGATTGCATGCACTCAACATGTCTTTCTTCTGCCTTCCCCCCCTTTTTGTGGTCTCCCTGTTCTTGTGTGCATTAGCATCATCAGGCAGAGGAGCAGTGGCACCGGAGCAGGAGGGAGCTGCATCCCACATGGCCCTGGAGGGCGAGACAACGGAGTCTGAAGCCACCAGTGGGACAGAGGGCGAGGGGAGCTCCACGGCGGGGACAGAAGCTGAGACCAGCGACACAGACTCCTCCTCTGATGTGAGCTCCCTTGCGGTGGTGGGCCCCTCTGTGCCACCGCATCTACAGGTACAGCTGCCACCCCCCCTACCAGCACCGCCCTCCCAGCAGCCCCCCAGCATGTGCCCTGTGGTCACTCACCCAGGAGGGTGGGCATCTCCTTCGCCCCAGTCAGCTCTGCTGCCCTCAGTGAGGAGGCCATTGACCTCCTCAGGTCCCTCACTGTTGGGCAGTCTACCATTTTGAATGCCATCCAGGGTGTAGAGAGGCAGTTGCAACAGACCAATGCATACCTGGAGGGCATTCATTCTGGTCAGGCAGCCCAACAGCAAGCTTTTCAGACTCTGTCCTCAGCACTGATGGCAGCCATTGTCCCTGTGTCCAGCCTCCCCCTCCAACTTCCTCTACCCAGACCCAAACCCCTGTACCTCAGCCTATCCCAAGTACACCATCAGACCTGCATGCACACACCTCAACACACAAAGGAAGCTCTGGCAAACATAAGCACCACACATCCCACAGGCACTCACGCAAGCATCATACCCATGCACACATAGCAACATCCACTGCCTCCACTGTGTCCCCCTCTTCCACGTCTCTCTCCTCCCTCCCAGTCTCGTCTCCACTCACACCTGCATGCACTACATCTTCAGCCACTACCTCCATTACCAGCACACCCATCACAACACCCCGCTCACTTGCACTCACCACCCCCACTACCATTCACACATCCCCTGTGTCCTCTCCCAGTGTGTCTGTGAGCCCACCTCCCACGGTACACAAACGCAGCCACACACCCACCCAACATCCATCCACCTCACGACAGCCTCCAGCCCATGCACCTTCACCCAAAGTCAGCAAACGTACACCTCCTACAATCACTACCTCTTCCTCCACTCCCAAACCCCTCCATCTACCCATCCCAGTGTGTCCAAAAAACTTTTCCTGTCCAACCTTGACCTCCTCCCCCACCTCTCCCACCCCTTTCGTCCCCTAGGGCCCGCCTTTCCAGGTCCCAACCCAGCACCTCAGCCAACATATCACCGGGCACAGTGGTGCCAGCAGTAACCAGCTTCTGGAGTGCACCAAGCAGCAGGGCAGCCAGTGTGCCAAGGAGCCAGACCACGGACAGTCCCCCACCTCAAAAGCATAAAACGTTGGCCAGTGCCCAGCGGGAGAAAGGCAAAACATCTACCACCAAAGCCTCTCCCAGGAGTACAGTTGGGAGTGGGAAGACAGCTGCGCCACCATGCAAGGTGGGGAAGGGGCACAGAAAGACAAGCAAGTCGCAGAAAACCTGCATGGCAGCCAAGACCGCCACCAGCACTGCTGCCAAGGACACCGCCACCACAAGCACCGCTGCCAAGGACACCGCCGCCACAAGCACCGGAGGCCAATGAGTGCCAAAAGCTCTGACACTACTGGGGCCGCCACGAGCAGGATAAAGCACTCTGGGCACCAAGCCCCCTCCAGAACCAGTGGAGAAAGGCATCCACTACCTCAGTCCTTGGCACGATGAAGCACTCTGGGCACAAAGCCCCCTCCAGAACCAGTGGAGAAAGGCATCCACTACCTCAGTCCTTGGCAGGATGAAGCACTCTGGGCACAAAGCCCCCTCCATAACCAGTGGAGACTGTTATCCACTTGAGAGACTGTGACTTTGCACTCCTCAGGATAAAGCAGTGGGCAAACCACCCACTTGAGAGACTTGGGAGACTGTGGCTTTGCACTCCCCAGGATAAAGCAGTGGGCAACCCACCCACTCGAGAGGCTTGTGAGACTGTGGCTTTGCACTCCCCAGGATAAAGCAGTGGGCAAACCACCCACTGTAGAAACTTGTGAGACTGTGGCTTTGCACTCCCCAGGATAAAGCAGTGGGCAATCCACCCACTTGAGAGACTTGAGAGACTGTGGCTTTGCACTCCCCAGGATGCAGCAGTGGGCAAACCACCCACTTGAGAGACTTGAGAGACTGTGGCTTTGCACTCCCCAGGATAAAGCAGTGGGCAAACCACCCACTGGAGGGACTTGAGAGACTGTGGCTTTGCACTCCCCAGGATAATCAATGGGCATGGAGCCCCCTAGTGGATATGGCATCATGCACTCATCCGGCTGAGGTGCCCCCCCTAAGGTGCCTGTTGTATTTCGAACTGATGCCCCAGCAGTGTTCTCTCTGTTTTAATCGGGTATCTTGTGTGGGCCTCGCCCATGCATTTTGGGCCCAGTGGTCCACGGACTTTAATGGTGGAATACCTTGGACTTATTATTGGTGTATATATTTGTTAATAATGTATATATACATTTTTGAGTACTGGATTTTAATAGATTACAAACGTTCAACTCATTTCCTTTTGTCTTTGCATTCTTCCTGGGGGGTGTAACTGTAATGTATCATGATGTATAGGTGTGTGTGTTGTCGTGGGTGAGGGTGGGGGTGTTGCATGTGTGTGTCACTCACTTTTCCCTCCCCCTCCTCTGAGTCGTAGGTGCAGTACTCACCGTGGTCTTCGCCGCCGGCATTCGTGCTCCTGGTAGAGGAGCAGGAAGACAAAGGCAGGGAGTATGTGGAGTTCCGGTTCCATTGCGTCCTGGTTTCTCGTGGGGTGTGTAGAGGTGAGCGTTTTCCCTTCCAAGTCCTGTTTCCGTCACCTTTTTGTTCACGGTGAATCCACCCCGGAAAAGGTGATGGATTGGACTGTTGTAATACTGTGGGCGGTACTTTGTCCTCCGTCTGTCTGTTGGCGGTTACCGCCTCGGTGTTTGTTTGTACCACCGTGGCGGTCGGAGTGTTAAAGTGGCTGTCTATGTTGGCGGTTTCCGCCACAGTCGTAATTCCCTTTTTTTTTCCGCCGGCCTATTGGCGGTTTTACCACCGCTTTAACACTGACCGCCAGGGTTGTAATGACCACCTATATGTTAATCCAACAACCAAAGCACATGGCCATCGGCCATGAACCGTGGCGGTTGGCCAAAGGGCTGGCCTGGGCCAGTACCTGTGGCCAACCCCTACACCAACCAAACCCTCAACACCCTCCCAGGATGATCTTGGCCCTGGGGACCCCATCTACCCGGGGCCCAGCCCAAACATTAAATGTTTGGGGGCTGGGGTACTGTGTAGACCCCCTCCCTCAGCTGATCTCTACCCCAGAAACCCCATCACCCAGGGCTCAGCCTAATTATTATTTTTTGGGGGGTGAGGGATTGTGTGGCACCCCTCCCCAAGGCCAATCTTGGCCAGGGGGACCACATCCCCCAGGGTCTGACCTAAACATATATATACATTTTTTTGATGAGCGGGACCATTTGGATCCCATCTGAGGCAGATCTAGGTCCTGGGTATTACATCTCCCAGGGCCTGGCCTAATTATTATATTTTTGAGGGAGGGGCCACAAGGTCCCCCTCTCCAGGGCCAATCTCACTCCCAGTGACCCCAGGGCCCAGCCTAAATATTTCATTTTTTTAGGGGAGTGGACCATGTAACCCTCCCAAAGGCGACATTGGCCCCAGGGACCCATCCCCTGGGGCCCAGTCTAATTATTTATTTATTTTTTGGGAGGGACCAGCGAGGGCACACCGTCACAATGTTGGGGACCATAGGGAGAACCTGAATGCCCCCACGGTCCTTGCTGGCTCCCTACCTCCTGTGGGAGCCAGCATTGCTGACACAGAGAGGGAGGTGCTAAAGAAGTTCCTTCTCTGTGAGTGCAATTTTTTTCTCTGTCTCCCTGTCTAAAATTTTGAGGCAGTGAGACAGAGGAAACCTCTGCTCGCAGCGAGGTAGAGCTTTTTGACAGCGCTGCCTAACTGAGAGCAGAGTGTTTGTTGTGGCTTGGTGGCAGCTGTCAAGGCTGCAGCCTGGCCAAAGCAAACAGCCATGACCCAGGGGTGGGTACCCCTGGACATAGCAGGAGCTGGCCCTGGGGGATGGCGGTCCCCAGGGCTTCAGAGGTTGTGCAGCCCCCTCGCTCATCATTACAGGAATGCCTAGGGAGGTGTTGATCCTTGGGACTATGTGGGGGGCTGGGTGCCACCCTGGCATAAAATTTAGGAAATGCTCTGGGAAGGTGGTGGTCCCTGGGGCTGCGGGAGCACACCTTCTGATCAATGCCCTGGCAAATCTGCGAGCAAGGAAACAGAGGAAACAATTGCTCTTGCACACATTAAGCAGCTCTCTGTGTGCAAAAGTGATCCCGGCTCCTGCTAGAGGCTGGGAGCCAGAAGAGGACCACGGGGTTCTTCAGGCTCCCCGTGGTCCCCAATGCACACAGGGCTCCCAGAATTGATGGTCATGCGCAGGGGATGGGGTCCCGGGGGGTGAAATTGGCTTGGGGAGGAAGGCAACCTGACATCACTCCCTGAAAACAATTAAAAAAAAAGAAAAGGTCGGGCCCTGGGGGATGGGGTCCCTGGGGCTGAAATCAGCCAGGGGAGGGGGGCCATATGACCCCCCAAAACTAAATATAAAAAAAAGTAATAGCGGGCCCCGGGGTAGGGGTTCCCCAGCCACACTGCCCAATTGGCAAAATCGCCCTGGGCCCTGTTGGGACCCCTTCCCTGCCTTCCGCCAAGCATTTTATGGTGGGGTCCCCACCATGAAATGCTCGGCACAAAGGCAGGTTGTGATCAGTATTGCTGTGCATGCATCAGCACCACCACGATTGATCACAGCTTTTCCTACCTCTGCCGCCATGGAATCCAAGATCCTTGTGGCTGTGGTGGTCTTGTGGCAGTCTGACGGCCATACTCAAAATCTGGTGGTTGGACTGCCAAGGAGGCAGCAGTTGGACGGCCACCACAGGTATGGCGGTCCCAAGACCACTGTATTCGTAACCAGGCTTTAAGTATTTTAGCACTTATTACCTTAACACTAATTACACTATTTACAACTGCTACCTAAAATTACCTCATTATCCATATTTTCTCTAATCTATATTCCTCGGGCATTAGATCTACATCTGTTCACCCTCAATCATGCTACTTGTGTTTATATTACGCCATTCCAATCTGTGTCACTATACTATAGACCACTGCACTCCTCACTAATCTACTGCACTCTAATCCACTCTATGATAATCCACTGTATGCCACTTTACCCTACCTCATTCCACTCTATGCCACTACACTGTAAAACAAGTCCACTGTACACTATTACACTCTACACCCTTCATTTTATGATATTGCAGTGTACTCCACTAGAATGTACTCTTCTTCACTATGGTGGTCATTCTGAACATGGCGGGTTGGGCCGCCACGCCGGCATTGGTGGGTGAAACCGCCAGCCGGCATGGCGGGCCAACCCGCCGCATAATGAGGCCGCATAATTCCTCCATCAGGCAGCCTGGCAGTGAGTGGAAACACCATCCGACAGGGTAGCTGCGCTACCCCTCGGATAATGTTTCCTGATCCACCAGTTTTTCGTGGCACCCGCCGCACAAAGGCATTGGCGGCGGCTCCATGTGGAGCCTCTGTCAATGTCCCGGCCAGGCCTTTCTGTGGGCCGGCGGGCAGAAACATTGTTTCCGCCCGCCGGCCCACAGAAAGGTTCATTATTTGGCCGGCGGAGATCCGGGGACACTGGCGGTCAGTGTTTTGACCGCCAGCATGAACACAGCGGTTGTTACCACAGTGTTCCTAATGAGCACCTATATGTTACTCCACTCTACGCTACTTCACTTTATGCAACTCCACGTTACTATGCTACACTCTAAGCTATTCTGGCCTATGTATCTCCACTTTATACCTCTTCACACTGTACACCACTTCAGTATATGCCACTCCATGTTTCCACACTCCACTGTACGGTATTATAGTCTATACCACTTCACTCTATACCACTCCAGTCTACACCACTCCAATGTACACAACTCCACTCTACACTACTACAGTCTATGCTATTATACTGTATATCACTCCACTATACACCCTCTTCTCTATGCTTTTCCATTATATGGCACTCAACTCTATGTCACTCCACTATATGCCACTACACTCAAAGTTATTCTACTCTACATTAGTCCTCTGTACGCTGCTCAACTGTTTGCCACTCAACTCTACGGCACTCCACTGTATGCTACTACAGTTTACACTATTTCACTCAATGACACTTCACTCTATGCCATTCTGTGACAGTTCACTGTTTGCCACTACAGTTGATGACCCTTAACTGTATACTACTTCACTCCACATTATTCTACTGTACACAGCTCCACTCTATGACACTACAATGTATGCTGTTCTACTCTGACACTCCATTCTATGAAACTCTACTCTATGCCTCTCCATTGTATCAAATCCTCTCCAGACCATGACACCGTCCCTCACTCCACTCTGTGTTCTGCTACAGTACACAGTTCAGTTATACGCAGCTCAACTGTATGCTATTCCACACTACACAACTCCACTCTACACCACTCTACTCTACCCCACCCTACTGTATGTTATTCTACTAGAGTCCACTACACTTCACCATATGCCACTCTATGCCACTCCACTCTACACTACTCCAGTGTATGCCATTCCACTCTATGCCACTCCAATGTACCCTACTACAGACTATGTCAACCCACTCCATGCCACTCTACTTTCTACAATTCCACTGTACACAACTAGACTCTACACTACTCCACTGTATGCCCTTTAACTCTACACCATTCCACTGTATCCTACTCCACTATATGCCAATCTGTTGTATGCTCTTCAATTGTATGCATCTACACTGTATGCCAGAGCACTTTACAATATTCCACTCTACTGAACTCTACTCAATGTCACTCCATTCTATGGTATTTCACTGTATACTACTGTACTGTAAACCACTACACTGTATGCTACTCCACTCTACATTATTCTGCTCTACTACATTCCACTCTGCACCACTCTACCCTATGCTAGTCCACTCTGTGCCACTCTACCTTACACCACGACACTGTACACCAATACACCATACACTACTCCACTATATTCAACCCCATTCTATGCTAATCCATTCTACACTATTTCAGTGTATGGTAGTTCACTGTACATTTCTACACTATACACCACTACAGTTTATGCCAGTGCACTCCACACTTTTCCACTCTACTGCACTCCACTCCACTACAGTTTTGTTTAATATGCTACTCCACCAATATGTCACTAGACTCTACTGTATGTTATTCCACTGTGTGCCACTCTAATTTACACCACTCCAGGGTATGCCACTCCACTATAAGCTATTCCAGTGTATGCCACTACGCTCTCTGGCACTCCACTCTATACCACTCCACCATAAACTAGTCCACTGTACCCCACGACACTCTATGCTATTCCACTCTACCCTATTTCACTGTACGCCACTACAGCCAATGCTATTCTACTCTACACAACTCCACTCTACACTATGAAACTGTATGCCACTGCACTCTATGTCTCACCTTTCTATGCTACTAAACTCTATGTTATTCCACTCTATGACAGTGCGCTCTACACCACTCTACTGTATGCCACTCCACTCTGCACTATTACACTGTGCAGCACCACACTCTACCCCACTAGAGTGTACCTCACTCCACTCTACTCTATTCCAATCTACATTACTGCACTGTATGCCACTCCACTGTTCAACACTGAACTCTACACCACTCCACTATGCAGCACTTCACTCTACACTACGCCACTGTATGTTATCCTACTTTACACCACTCCACTCTACATTGCTATTCTAATGCATGCTATTCTAATGCATGTTACTCCACTGTATGTCACTACACTGATTGCTTTTTCACCATACCCCGCTCCACTGTATGGTATTCCACTGCACACCACTCAACTCTACAATATTCCACGGTATTTCACTCCACTGTACACCACTATACTGAACCCTATTCCACTCTATACTGCTTCACTCTTTGCTAGTATACAGTATGCTGCTCCATTCTATTGCACTTCTCTCTATGTCACTAAACTCTCTGCTCTTCCACTCTTCTTCGCTCCATTCTTCTCTATTCAACTGTATGCAGTTATACTCTTCCCTACTCCACTGCAACCCACTGCACTCTACAACATATTGTTCTAGCCTATTCCACTCTACACTAATGCATTCTACGGCACTCCACTGTGCGACACTCCACTCTACCCACTCCACTATACACTATTCCACTGTACGCTCCTCCACTGTACGCAATTCCGCTCCATTCTATGCCACTCCAGTATGTCACTCCACTGTATGCCACTACAATCTACACAACTCCAATGTATGCTATTCCACTGTACAGAACATCAATCTACACCACTTCACTCAAAGCTATTACACTGTATGCCACTACACTGAACACCACTCATGTGTATCCTATTCTTCTATATGCCACTCCAGTGTATGCCACTGCACTGTACACCATTAGACTCTACTCTATTAAAAATACACCACTAAACTTTACATCACTCTCCTTTATGCCACTCCACTCTATGCCAATCCACTCTACGTTACTCTATGCTACGCCACTGTATGCCACTACACTGATCGCTTTTTCACTATACCCCGCTCCACTGTATGGTTTCCACTGCACACCACTCAACTCTACACTATTCCACTCTATACCTCTCCACTGTACACCACTATACTGAACGCTATTCCACTCTATACTGCTTCACTCTTTGCTAGTATAAGGTATGATGCTCCATTCTATTGCACTTCTCTCCATGCCACTAAACTCTCTGCTCTTCCACTCTACTTCACTCCACTCTCCTCTATTTACCTGTACACAACTATAGTCTTCCCTACTCCACTGAAACCCACTACAATCTACAATATATTATTCTAGCCTATTCCACTCTACACTAATGCATTCTGAGGGACTCCACTGTGCGTCACTCCACTCTCCCCACTCCACTGTACACTATTCCACTGTTTGCTACTCCACATACATTATTCCACTCCATTCTATGCCACTCCAGTATAAGTCACTCCATTGTATGCCACTACAATCTACACAACTCCAATTTATGCTATTCCACTGTACAGAACATCACTATACACCCCTTCACTCAAAGATATTACACTGTATGTCACCATACTCTATGCCACTCCACTGTACACCACTCATGTGTATCCTATTCTTCTGTATGCCACTCCACTGTATGTCACTGCACTGTGTACCACTAGACTCTACTCACTTTTACCATGTGAAATCATAGCAGTCATAAAAAAAGCTTATTACTCAAATCTCAAATTCTGAAAACACTGTACATAGCATAGTGGTGAGTTGTAAGGGTCACAGTTTTAAATTTTTACAGATTTTTACAGATAAATACAGACAGAAAACAATCTGTTTCCTGTCTGAATTTATTTTTAAAAGTGGAAAAATACAGAAAATTGTGTTTCCTGTGAGCGACTTTCCATGCTGTCCTCCATGAATTTCAGGTCAGCAGATAGACAGCATGGAGAGCTAAGAATCAGGACGAGATGTCATTAAATACAAGCATATGTTAACATATATATGTATATATAATGCTAATATTTACCTGGATGCAGTGTTTTATTATATTTGGCTGCTTAATTTTGTAAAACGCAACAGGAATCAAAATATGAGTGCATGTTTATCAGTTAAATATAAGTGGAAATATACCACATTGTGACTCCATTTATTCTCAAAACTGATAGGAAATATGGATACTTACCAATGAGACTGCCAAAAAATAAATACGGGTAAAATACAGATGTAAATGTTAAAAAAACACAAAATGCTAGAAAACTGGGAGCACTAGTTACAGTTAATGTAGTGTGACGAGTAATACGACAAAACTGTGTATGGAGTTGAATGCCATAGTAAGTTGAAGGTGATGCATAAATTATAAAAGTAAGTTAATGCTAGTGATGCGCAAATTGGACATTTCAGTTATGACTATGACTTTAGAATTTGTAACGGTTGCATAGTATAAGTTGGGTTTGTATAGAAATAATGTATACAGTTTTCCTAACTATATCTTAGCACTAAGCTTTGTTTTTTAATTAAATGTATATGTATACTAAAAATTATTTCCTTACTTACCTTTTTATATTTGCATTGTAAAGGTACATCATATCAATGACTCACGAGCTACTGGATGTGTTGTACTGACAAGCATCATATTGTCCTGGCTGGAACTGACTTTGAACCATGACAAAGCAATGCCTTTCCTAGATTTCAATTTAATTAGTGATATTTTCAGAACTAGACCAAAAGATTAAGGATCAACTATCTTCAGGAAAACATCTACAGCAACAAAGGTTGTTTTGTAAGATGTAGAGGAAACAAGGAACAGAAATCATTTTGAAGAGCGCTGTGCTCCTAAAAAGAGTAGCTTACAATAAAGTGCAGCATGTTCTCTAAACCTTTCATGAGTTTCCTGTCTCTGGTTGTGAGCAAAAATTTTATTTTGATCCTTGACAATTTCAATCCCAAATGCTTAAATCAAGCCTATTTAGGTTGACTACTCATCCTACAGGAGGCTCTTCACCGAAGCCCTGCACTTGAACAGGATGCATTTTGACAAATTTATACTAAACCTCTATGTGTTGCCCAAAAAATCTTGAATTTGTGTGGAGGTAGTGTGAACAAGTAAACAGTCATCAGCACAAGGCTATCCATTCCACAGTACCATCCTACCAATGGATTCTCTGAAGTAGGGTGTCCTGCCCAATCGAGCATGCAAGTGGTTTATTCTCAAAAGTGAATATCATCCGAAATAGGGGCATCCTGGCCTCCTGCCCCTCTTCGATCAGAGCACATCAGAAAGACCTCCAGTCACACTAAACACTGTGGTGGGATCAGTGTAAAGCAAGGTAATTCACATAAGAAACAAGGGCTTAAATCTACCCAATTGACCCTTTTTTGCATTAGGAGACAGAACTTCCATGGAACCCCACATAACCAATTGGGTAAAGACAGATGATCAGCAAAAACTCAACCTTGATGAGTATTAAATCTTGATTAATGTTCATGAACTGCATAGGAAACAGGGGTTTATAGCCTATTTTTATTATTTTGGTGAAAATCCTAGGGTCAGTAGGAGACAATGAAATGAGTTAACTTTTCTTATGTATTAGTGTTATATTGTCAAGCACACTTTGATTCTGGCTGAGGAATAGCAGGTTACACAGGGAGGCCCTCAATTGTAGGAACAAACACAAGTTCAGCAGAATTTGATGGAGGCCAACTTGCAAAACCACAGTGAACTCTATGTGGTGCCCATGAATGCCCTGACACGCAGTCTTCAACTGGACAAATAGAGGTATAGTGCCAAACGACCATTAACAATAGGTAGACTTGGACCGCCTCAGAGAGTTTAGGAGGATGGGGCCCCATGCATAATGCTTCAGGTTTAGTATCTGACTCCAAATTCTAAGATAACTGATTGTCAGATAACTAGTGATCAGTGGTGCACCCACATTAATGGTCTCGCAGAGGCCTTGCATCAAGAAACCAGAGAGTCATAATGACACAAAAAAAGTGGTAGTATAGAACAGAGGTCTCTGTAGGAGATGTGTACTCTGCCCTTAATTCACCCACCTTCAAATCTGCTAGAGACACTATTCAGGGAAAGAAATACCAGCTGGGCCCCATCGCACCTCATCCTTTTCACTCCTGTCCTGCTTCTATCCTCCTGAATTTTCAGCTTCTCCAGGGAAAGTGCAGTCTGTAATAAATTCCAAATGCAAGAGGAAGGGTGGATTGGTCTCAAAGCAGCGCACCCTGCAGAGCATGCTACCATGCCTTGCATCCCACCTCAGACCTCTCTGCTCTACTTTTCAGTCATTGGACCACTACTATCCTACTCAAGAAGACCATCTTCAGTGGCCAGACACTTTTGAAAAGCCTCCTTTCATTCCCAGCATGCTGCACATCACCTGGATCTTGATCACTTATAGTTTGCTTTGAGCACACAGGCAGAACAATGCAAGATATTGCATAGTGTTAGACCTGACAGCCTTAGGGTAGTCACCCCTAACTTTTTGCCTGCCTCCCTCCATTTGTTTGGACACTGTTTTTGCTGGTTTATAGACTCTGCGCACTTTACCACTGCTAACCAGTGCTAAAGTGCATATGCTCTCTCCCTTAAAACATGGTAACCTGGAATCATACCTGATTGGACTATTAATTTACTTATAAGTCCCTAGTAAGGTGCACTTTATGTGCCTAGGGCTGGTAAATTAAATGCTACTAGTGGGCCTGCAGCACTGGTTGTGCCACCCACTTAAGTAGCCCCTTTTTCCTTGTCTCAGGCCTGCCATTGCAAGGCCTGTGTGTGCAGTTTCACTGCCACCTCGACTTGGCATTTAAAAGTACTTGCCAAGCCTAGAACTCCCCTTTCTCTACATATAAGTCACCCTTAAGGTGTGCCCTAGGTAACCCCTAGGGCAGGGTGCCGTGTAGGTAAAAGGCAGGACATGTACCTGTGTAGTTATATGTCCTGGTAGTGTAAAACTCCTAAATTCGTTTTCACACTACTGAGAGGCCTGCTCCCTTCATAGGCTAACATTAGGGCTGCCCTCATACACTGTTGAAGTGGCAGCTGCTGATCTGAAAGGAGCAGGGAGGTCATATTTAGTATGGCCAGAATGGTAATACAAAGTCCTACTGACTGGTGAAGTCGGATTTAATATTACTATTCTAGAAATGCCACTTTTAGAAAGTGAGCATTTCTTTGCACTTAAATCCTTCTGTGCCTTACAATCCACGTCTGGCTGGGCTTGGTTGACAGCTCCTTGTGCATTCACTCAGGCACACCCCAAACACAGGGTACTCAGCCTCACTTGCATACATCTGCATTTTGAATGGGTCTTCCTGGGCTGGGAGGGTGGAGGGCCTGCTCTCGCACAAAGGACTGCCACACCCCCTACTGGGACCCTGGCAGACAGGATTGAACTGAAAGGGGACCTGGTGCACTTCTTAGCCACTCTTTGAAGTCTCCCCCACTTCAAAGGCACATTTGGGTATAAAACAGGGCCTCTGCCCTACCTCATCAGACACTTGCTGGAGAAGAAACCTGAACCAGAAACGACATCCTGCCAAGAAGAACTGCCTGCCTGCTCAAAGGACTCACCTGTCTGCTTTCTACAAAGGACTGCTGCCTTGCTGTTGCCCTGCTGCCTTGCTGAACTCTTGTCTGGCTGTGAAAGTGCTCTCCAAGGGCTTGGATAGAGCTTGCCTCCTGTTCCTTGAAGTCTCAGGACCAAAAAGACTTCTCCCTTTCACTTGGACGCTCCGTGCGCCGAAAATTTCGACGCGCAGCTTGTTTCGCGGCGAGAAAAACGCCGCACACCGACGCTGATCGACGCGACGCCCTCGGGACGATCGAGACTTCGACGCACAACCTCGCAAGGACAAAGCCGCCCGACTTTCCAGGAGAAATCGACGCGACGCCTACCGTGAGCGCGAAACTTTGACGCACGGCCTCGCAAGGACCACGCCGCCCGACTTCCAAGGAGAAATCGACGCAACGCCTGCCGTGAGACCAAACTTCCGACGCACGGCCTCGCAAGGACAACGCCGCCCGACTTCCAAGGAGAAATCGACGCGACGCCTACCGTGAGATCGAAACTTCGACGCGCAGCCCCGCAGAACGACGCGCAGCCGGAAAACAAGCAGGAGAATCCACGCACAGACCCGGGACATCTGGTAATCCCCGCGATCCACGAAAAGAGACGGTCTGCGCGCCGGAAAACGACGCCCGACTTCCCCGCGTGGAAAAGAACGACGCAAGTCTTTGTGTGCTGAGGAGAAATCGACGCACACACCCTTTTTCCACGCATCTCTCCACCTGTGGCCCTCTGAGGAGATTTTCCACCAGAAACCAGGTACTTTGTGCTTGAAAGACACTTTATTGCATTCTAAAGACTTAAGACATTTTATATCACTTCCCTGTGATACTTCTACAATTTTCCATTGCAACTTTATTCTTTTTGACCTACAATTATCCTGATAAATATTATATATTTTTCTAAACACTGTGTGGTGTATTTTTGTGGTGCTATATGGTGGTATTGTATGATTTATTGCACAAATACTTTACACATTGCCTTCTAAGTTAAGCCTGACTGCTCGTGCCAAGCTACCAGAGGGTGGGCACAGGATAATCTTGGATAGTGTGTGACTTACCCTGACTAGAGTGAGGGCTTTTGCTTGGACAGAGGGTAACCTGACTGCCAACCAAAAACCCCATTTCTAACACATAGTAAATAGTTTCTATAAGGTATATGTGCACAGATGCACAGATCTATATATTATGGCCCTGTTATTATTTGATCTGGTTTCATATTTGTATTATTTGATAGTTGTAGTTCCCCCGTTGACAATTTGCAGTGCCATATATTTGTTTATGTGCCATAGACAATTTTAGTGCCTAGTGACTCACACTGCCATAAGATATTGTGTTTGTTAATTATTATCGTTCCATCTCATCTACTATTGCTGTGTCCTAAGGTAGTATATTTTTAAGGAACAAGTGTGACTCATGGGTATCAAGGGACCAGGGGTATGAATGGAGCATCTTTCGCAGTATATAGCGCAATATAACGTGCACTGATTAGCCAATACTTGAAAGACAACGTGTGATGATTAATAGGCGTAATATTCAACCCAAGGTAAGGGAGCCCAATATAAACCCAAAAGCAATCAAGGTACAGAAAATACTGAGCGTATAAGGCACGTAAGCCGGAATTGCTACTGTTATGGTTCAATGAATGTATAAAATGTTGCATCTTTATTTTCCTAAGATTTGCTTGTATGTGTGTCATTCCTGGTTGTTTATACTCAAGGGGCCGTTGTTCCTTTAGTAAAGGTATCCTAAGGTAAAGCATTTGTGTGACTTCGTGAACCTTGTCTCTTCCTGGCATCATGTTCAGCCATCAACATATCAGTTTATATTGCTAACTATTCCCTGGAAGTTGGCGCCTGAAACTCTACTGTTTGTCAATTTTGCTTAAACCCAAAGCCCCTAAAAGCTGCCCAAAAGTACTAGTGGGAAGTGGTCAGAGTAGTGGCATATCGCAGCCTCAGTTTTAGTATGGCCCATTCCGGGGTGATGTTTCATTTTTCTTCTGCAATTTGTTCCAAGAAGGAAACGTTTTTGATCCAGAGATGCTTCACTGCATGTATCCCGGCTTTGTGCTCTCATTTCCATATATATACACAGTTTTGATTTAAACCAGATATAATAAGTTAATTCTTAAAATTGCCATAAAATGTTTTAATTTATTTATTCACATTTGCACAAGTTAATTGGTGTTTTTATAACTGTCTTGTGTCTAGTTAATACCTGTTTTCAATAGGCATCCTCACTGCATACACTGTTGCAAATCTTAAACCTACTTCTAGTAGTTTATGGCCCCATTCCTGCATATTTGTATGTTGGTGATAAGACCCACTGAGTGCATTATGAGTAAAACCATATTCATTAGTAAACGGCGATTTTCAGAACGCTCGTACCTTATAGTTAAAACTGCTGCTGAGAAGTGTCATGACAGGTTGTGTAGACGCTTGACACTTCATTTAGACTTAAACTGCCCCTACTTCACTTTACCACTGCATTCTGGTGAAGTAACAGTCCAGCTACATCCCAAATCTCTCATTGACTGTATCTTTCCACCTGGCCCTGTGCAGTGCTCTGCTGACTTTAGCAAGACCTGCGCTATACACATACCACATACCGACCTAAATAAAAACATTCATATATACATACACAAATTACGATGCGATTTACATCTAACTGCTCTTCTGATTTACTCCTATCATTTTTGTACATCATACTAATTTTCAAGCACTTTCTCATCAAAGCCATATAAAAAGTCCCTAGAGGAGTGCGCCTTCATTTCAGTTACCTACTTGTGAATTTCTAATTTTAGAGCAGCTGGTTATTTAGAGGAGGTGGGCACTAGCCTAAGAGAAGCACTACTGAGACAGGTAATGCAGACACGTGCATCTTGTGCACAGAAACGCAGTGAAGAGTGGGACTCTTAGGACCTCATTAAGTGTTAGCTACTAACTCTTGTTACCAAACATATCGAAATATGAGTTTTCTGATGAATATCGGCAGCTAAACCTGTTGATATTTATTTAATAAAAATATCAGTTATGTACCGGGATAGGAGGAGTTTATGTCAGTTATGAGGTGGGCTGTTGGACACACTGTCACTCTGGTGCTGCCAGATACGTTGGTTTGAAAAGGCTGGTCTTGAACATTTTTTTAAAATTTCATCACAGCCCACTTGACCAAAAAATGACCTACACTCTGGCCCTTACCAGCTGGCTCATATGGCAATGACAGAGTGCCATACAGGCCTGTGCAGTAGGGAGTTTGGTGTGTTAATCACAAATGCCTGCTTGCAATTCCCCATGCAAGGGCAAAAATTGTAATAGGTACTATTTATCGCACTAAAAAAAATGCACACCTTGGTATTATAACTTAAGGTCTGATAAACATCACCTAAAACGGGCCAGCTCGTAAACAGAGCCTTGGAAGCATTCTGACTACTGCTGCATAACCCAAACATGGCTAAACTGTCCTTTTGTAAATCTAGGCCCCATCACTTTGACACACTCAAGATAACTGCAAATTTGAAATTGATGGAAGGCAAGTGTGATTCAGATAGACTAGAAACATGACTCACAATTCGTAAAATTGCACCACTGTAGGAGCATAAAGTAAGAGAAGTCAGGGATTGGCTGCAGGTTACTGCTACATTCTGAACTGAGGATTAGGAAAAGGCAGCTGGTGGCTCCTGTGAATAAGTGCATCACCAGAAAAAGAGGTAGACCAAACAGAGTAGCAGGGTAGAGTAGCAGGGTAAGCTCTCCTATTTATGATGTGAAAATGCTTCAACTTATGAGTTATCTGGGCACGTATTTCATAGACTTGGGTCAAACTTTGGCGTTCTGCCACTGACAGTTTAAGCCTAAAATGGTTTGCTTATTTTTTATTTAATGGGGAGGTGGCACATGTCTTTACTGTTTTGTTTTGGTTTTAGTGAGTAAGACTGAGCATGTATGCACTGGACTGTAGTTCTGCAGTGTACAGGTAGCTGATCATCTGTGGCAGCCACATAGACCAGTGTCTGTGATTCTAAAGTAAATTGATAAGGCTGGTAGAAACTGCTGTTTGAGGAGGAAGGGTTAGTTTGGAGAAGTAAAGACTGGAAGAGGTCAAGGCCGAACCTACAAGACCGATGATTCTGGCAGATGCTTATATTAGGAACAATTACCTCAAGAACAAAAGCCCACAGTTGCCACTGTCGTATGGTGCTACCCTCAACCCACCTCATGGCTACTGTGGGATGAGTCCAAGATTCCTGTTTCAGATCCAAAACGTAAGAACCACACCTTTGGATGTAAATCATCAAAGGTGAAAGGTAAACTCTAGAGGCCTAGACTGCTGAGTAATATATCAGGATGTCTAATAGGTGCCACTCTCTCAATGAGATCCCTTTTTGTTACAGCACAAGAATAGTCTCCTTAACAACCAGGGTTGAGGGTAAGGAATTCTCACAGTATAGGAAGGTTCAGCCTAGGTTGAAAACAACCAGAATAAGTCTAATCTCTTCTTACAGAGAACTTTTCTCAATGCAAGAATTGGGTACACATTGGAGATTAACTAGGAACCAAAGAGCTAAGAAATGGTCAAGGGAAATAATGTGATTTTTGTTGTGGAACTCCAAGGAGGTTCTCAGTGGTTTATAGAGGTTTTACTGGCATGCAAGCGAAAAAGCAGGTTTCAATGGCATAAGCAAGAACTACTAACAGGCATGAGCAACATAATTCATGCTCACTATGAGAAAATGCAGTGAGTTTTAAGTTATTTGAAAATACCCAAATAGTATTTCTTAATCACTCCATAGTACATTCCTGGGAGAGACAGACTACCATAAGAGGCAAAGTATGCACAAATATTAGCAATTTTGTAACGTATAACCACCTCAATGGAGCACTGTTGGTGACCACGTCTGCGCCACGGGTGAATTGTCACACTTAAACCATTGGGATTACAGAAAAGGTTGTATGCCATGTGGTGACAAGATGTAAAAGCACCTTATGAAAGAAAGGACCCCTGCCTTCAGTCAGGTTCTGTCACAATTCACCTTTGGCTTACCGCCCAGATCAGATGGGGATGGCGTGCGGCCTCGGTTCTTGCAAGTCCTACTCTGGCCGAGGTAGGGGCGACCCCTTCCGGTAGCCACGTTGTTGCTGACAGTAGTACACCACCACAGTCTGTGCCCTCCAGAAGGAGTCCCAGAGGAAAAACCCCAAAGGGAAAAAACCTCTAGGCAGGAACTTCCTGGAACAGGAAAGAGGACACAAGGAAATCAGAACTTCGATGTCTGGAAATTCACTGGAAAGGCAGAGGAAAAACAGGAGCAAAACTAGAGTCCAAGAGTAGACCAGCCAGAGAGTGACCACGACAGGAGAAGTGTTGCAACGCAAAGAGAAGAAGAATCTATCCCCTTATGTACCCATTGAGAGGAAGTGACATGCAGGAAGAAGTCGGACTGCCACCTTGCATTGGGAAATGGGCTATAGAACAAACTAGGAAAAGACACCATTGTAGTAAGGGAAACTGATGCATGCAGGGAAGGTGAAGGAAAATGGTATGCTGGGAAAGGGAAATCATGGCTTCTCCAGAAAGAAGAGGAGAAGGCCCTAGAATGGGGCACCAGGTAAATGAAAGGACCAAGGGGGGAGCGGGCACCCCGCGACAACACCCGTGTCGCACATTATACGTGGCGAGGACCGATGCCCAATCCTGGGCCTCCGGCCTCGCCACAATAAAAGAAACAGAGCACGGCTGGACAAAAAAGGTCCGCAGCAGGCCCCTCAATCTGGAAAACAGACCGCGGCTCCCACTGCGGCCCAAGCGGGAGATGCCGTGGAAGCCCGCGGCATGACAGTAGGTTCCCCCCGAGGCCCCAGGCTTATAAGACAGGGCATCACAACGTCCTTTATCAGCCATCATTTTCATGCGTATTTTGGTAGCTTGAAGATTAGAATGTATAACACGTTGGATACCGCATAGTCACCGAACAAATGTTGTGATGGCAGGGAGTGTAGATGATTCTCTGAGAGTAACAGGAAAGGCCTTAGGATGGAACCCATAAGAGCAATAAACTGGAGAGACCTTTGAGGCACTGTGCACCGCATTGTTATACAAGAATTCGGCGAGTGCTACGTACATAGACCAATTACTTTGCGTAGCATTGCAGAAGCTACGTAAATATTGATCAAGACCTTGGTTTAGGCGTTCCATTTGTCCATTTGTTTGGGGGTGGAAACCAGATGACAGTGCCACATCTATATTGAGTGTTTTACAGAATTGTTTCCAAAAGCGTGAAATGTATTGGGAACCACAGTCCAAGACGATGACTTGAGGAAGGCCATGAAGTCGAAAGATATCCTGAATAAAGATTTGGCTTAACTCTTTTGCAGTGGGTAATTTCTTTAATGCAGTAAAATGCGCCAAGTTAGTGAATGAGTCATTTGTCACCATTACTACCCGATTCCCAGCTGAGGGAGGCAGGGAACACATGAAGTGAGTGGATACAGTATGCCACGGAGCAAGTGGGACAGGTAAAGGATGAAGCAACCCGGCTGGTCTATTAAGAGGTGTCTTCGCTTGTGCACAGATGGGACAAGAAGTCACATATCTTTCAGTCTGGGTTTTAAGTGAGGGCCACCAAAAAGAGCATAGAAGTAGATCTTGAGTGGCTTTAATACCACGATGACCAGCAATTGGGGAATTGTAGCACATTCGTAGGGCTTCTGTTTGAACTATTTTAGTAGGCAGGAACAATGCTTTCTTGTGATGATAGTATTCCTTATCCTAATTCCGTAAATGTGGGCGTAAATTATCCATTTCAGTTTTATCGAGGTTTGAATACTCAGACTTGACTTTATCAAGAAAGGATTGTACTAATCCGATGAACCTATCAGGTTCAATTAAGTTTTGCGTAGTAGAATCACTACATTCAGGATAGCGTCATGACAGGGCATCTGCCAAAATGTTTTGAGAACCAGGAATGTACGTTATGTAGAAATCCTATTGACTGAAAAAGAAAGCCCATCAGGCCTGATGACTGTTTTGGCATTGGAAGTTTCGTAAACACTTTAAATTCCGGTGATCTGTTCTCGCCTCAAAGGGTTCATTAGATCCCATAAGAAAGTGTCTCCATTCCGTACATGCTGTCTTCAAAGTGAGCAGTTCTCGTTTTAAAACAGAATAGTTGTGTTCAGTGTCATACAGTATGTGCGAAAGGTAAAAGACAGGGTGTTCTAACCCATCATCACTATGTATTTGTAGTTATGAGGCCCCTATTGCTTTTTCCGAGGCATCTGTGACTACAATGAACTGTTTGGTGGTATCCAGATGCCACAAATTGGGAGCTTGCTTGAAGGCATGTTTTAGTGCTTGAAATGCTGTTTCCGCATCTTTGGTCCAACAGAAGCCTTTCCGTAGATTTTCTTTCTTAAGAGTTTGCGTGATATGACTGGTTTGCTCGGCGAAGTCAGCTATGACTTGACAATAGAAATTGGCCAATCCTAGAAAACACTGGGTTTCTTTGATGGAGGAGGGGGATGGCCAATCTAAAATGGCTTGGACCTTGTCTGAGTCCATAGCAATACCTTCTTGCTTGATGTGACACCCCAAGTACTTCACTCCAGTTTGATCAAATTCATATTTTTCTGGTTTGCAGAATAGACGATGTTGCCTTAGCCTTTCTAGTACTTGGAGTACATGTTTAGTGTGATGTTCTAGGTGAGTTGAGAATATCAGAATATCATCCAAACAGACAACCATTGTTTGATGTAAAAGGTCAGAAAAGATAGCATCCATAAATCTCTGAAATATGGAGTGAGCGTTGGTTAGTCCAAAGGGCATTACCTGGTACTCATAATGGCCAAAAGGAGTTCTGAAGGCGGTCTTCCATTCATCACCCTCTTTTATCCTTAAAAGATGATAGGCTCCCCGAAGATCCAATTTGTTGAATTTTTTTGCTCCTCTGAGGGCTTCCAAAATATCTTTAATGAGGGGCAGAGGATAGCAGTCTTTAGTAGAGATCTTATTCAATCTGCAAAAGTCTATACAGGGACTTAAATCCTTCGTCTTCTTCGGTAAGAAAAAGAGGGGAGCCCCTGCGGGTGAAGAGGAGTGGTATTAATGACAGGTCCAGAAGCTAGGACGGAACCATCCACCGTATGAACTTGCTCTGGTATGTCCTTAGGTATGCGAGGGATTTTCCTTTCCAGAGCCCATGTCTCATCTAAGTAGATACCACTGGCTCCGCAATCCAACAAAGCTAACGCTCTTTCTTCTAGGCCATCGGCTAATTGTAAGGTGATGGGTAAAAGGAAAAGAGCTGTTATTTCTTCTCTGGAGGAACAAATGGAAGGTATCTCGGAGCATCCCGTCCTCTCCCTTCTCAAAGAGGACGGGAGTTGGCGTTTCCCAGAGGCTTTGACAGACGAATGGGACAGGTACAGATTAGATGATCAGAAGCACCACAATAAAGACATAGGCCCTCATTACAACCCTGGTGATTGGTGTTAAAGCGGCGGTAAAACCGCCAACAGGCTGGCAGGAAAAAAAATGGAATCACGATCATGGCAGAAACTGCCAAAAAAGACAGCCACTTTAACACTCCGACCACCACGGCGGTACAAACAAACACCGCGGCGGTAACCGCCAACAGACAGGCGGAAGACAATGTACCGCCCACAGTATTACAACAGGCCAGTCCGCCACCTTTTCGGGGGCAGTTTCACCGTGAACAAAAACACGGCGGAAACAGGACTTGGAAGGGAAAACGCTCACCTCTACACACCCCACGAGTAACCAGGACGCCATGGAGCCAGAACTCCATATTCTACCTGCCTTTGTCTTCCTGATTCCTATACCAGGAGCACGAACGCCAGCGGCGAAGACCACGGTGAGTACTGCACCTACAACAGAGGGGACGGGGGAGGGAAAAGAGAGTGACACACACACGCAACACGAAAAACCCCCACCCTCACCCACTACAACACACACACTAATACATTACAGTTAAACCCCCAACCCCCACAGAAGAATGCAAAGACAAAAGAAAATGATTGTAACAATTGTAATCAATTAAAATCCAGTACTCAAAAATATATATACACTATAAACAAATATATACACCAATAATACAGGTCCAGGTATCGCACCATTTATAGTCCGTGGACCACTGGGCCCAAAATGCATGGGCGAGGCCCACACTCGATACCCGATCAAAACGGAGAGAACACTGCAGGGGCATCAGATAGAAATACAACAGGCACCTCAGGGGGAAGGGAAAGGGGGGCACCTCAGCCGGTTGAGTGCACGATGCCAGATCCACGAGGGGGCTCAATGCCCACTGCTTTATCCTGGGGAGTGTAAAGCCACAGTCTCTCAAGTCCCTCCAGTGGGTGGTTTGCCCACTTCTTTGTCCTGGGGAGTGCAAAGCCACAGTCTCTCAAGTCTCTCAAGTGGGTGGTTTGCCCACTACTTTATCCTGGGGAGTGCACAGCCACAGGCTCTCAAGTCTCTCCAGTGGGTGGTTTGCCCACTGCTTTATCCTGGGGAGTGCAAAGCCACGGCCTCTCAAGTCTCTCAAGTGGGTGGTTTGCCCACTGCTTTATCCTGGGGGATGCAAAGCCACAGTCTCTCGATTCTCTCCAGTGGGTGGTTTGCCCACTGCTTTATCCTGGGGAGTGCAAAGCCACAGTCTCTCAAGTCTCTCAAGTGGGTGGTTTGCCCACTGCTTTATCCTGGGGAGGGCAAAGCCACAGTCTCTCAAGTGGATAACAGTCCCCACTGGTTCTGGAGTGGGCTTTGTGCCCAGAGTGCTTCATCCTGCCAAGGACAGAGGTAGTGGATGTGAATCTCCACTGGTTCTGGAGGGGGCTTTGTTCCCAGAGTGCTCCATCCTGCCAAGGACAGAGGTAGTGGATGGCTTTCTCTACTGGTTCTGGAGGGGGCTATGTGCCCAGAGTGCTTCATCCTGCCAAGATCAGAGGTAGTGGATACCTTTCTCCACTGGTTCTGGAGGGGGCTTTGTGCCCAGAGTGCTTCATCCTGCCAAGGACTGAGGTAGTAGATGTGAATCGCCACTGGTTCTGGAGGGGGCTTTGTGTCCAGAGTGCTTCATCCTGTTCGTGGCGGTGCTTGCGGCGCTCATTGGCCTGCGGTGCTGGTGGGTGGCTCAGTGAGCGTGCTGCTGGTGGAGGTGTCCTGGGCAGTGGTGCTGGTGGCGGCAGTGTCCTTGGCCGAGGTGCTGGTGGTGGCGGTGTCTTGGCAGTGGTGCTGGTGGTGGCGGTGTCCTTGGCAGCGGTGCTGGTGGGGGAAGTGTCCTTGGCAGCAGTGCTGGTGGCAGCGGTGACCTTGGCAGCGGTGCTGGTGGCGGCGGTGTCCTTGGCAGTGGTGCTGGTGGCGGCAGTGTCCTGAGCAGTGGTGCTGGTAGCGGTCTTGTCCGCCGTGCAGGTTGGCGACGACTTCCCTTTCTTTCTGTGCCCCTTACCCACCTTGGATGGTGGCGCAGCTTTCTTCCCACTCCCAACTGTAGTCCTGGGAGGGCCCTTGGTGGCAGGTGTTTTACCCTTCTCCCTCCGGGCAGTGGCCAACTTCTTATGCTTCTGAGGTGGGGGACTTTTCGTGGTCTGGCTCCTTGGCACACTGGCTGCCCTGCTGCTTGGCGCACTCCAGAAGCTGGTTACTGCTGGCACCACTGTTCCTGCTGATGTGGTGGCTGAGGTGCTGGGTTGGGACCGGGATAGGCGTGCCCTAGGGGACGGAAGGGGTGGGGGAGGAGAGGGGAAGAGGTCAAGATTGGACAGGAAAAGTTTTTTAGACCCACTGGGACGGGTAGATGGAGGAGATTTGGGAGTGGAGGAAGAGGTAGTGGTTGTTGGAGATGTACATTTTCTGACTTTGGGTGAAGGTGCATGGGCTGGAGGCTCTCGTGAGGTGGATGGCTGTTTGGTGGGTGTATGACTGCATTTGTGTACCTTGGGAGGTGGGCTCACAGACAAACTGGGAGAGGATACAGGATGTGTGAATGGTAGTGGGGGTGGTGAGTGCACGTGAGCGGTGTGTGGTGATGGGTGTGCTGGTGATGGACGTAGTGGCTGAAGATGTAGTGCATGCAGGTGTGAGTGGAGACGTGACAGGGAGGGAGGAGGGAGACGACGAGGAGGGGGACACAGTGGAGGCAGTGGCTGTTGGTATGTGTGCATGGGTATGATGCTTGTGTGAGTGCCTGTGGGATGTGTGGTGCTTATGTTTGTCAGAGCTTCCCTTGTGTGTTGAGGTGTGTGCATGCTGGTCTGATGGTGTGCTTGGGATAGGCTGAGGTACAGGGGTTTGGGTCTGGATGGAGGAAGTTGGAGGGGGGAGGCTGGACACAGGGACAATGGCTGCCATCAGTGCTGAGGCCAGAGTCTGAAAACCTTGCTGTTGGGCTGCCTGACTAGAATGAATGCCCTCCAGGTATGCATTGGTCTGTTGCAACTGCCTCTCTACACCCTGGATGGCATTCAGAATGGTAGACTGCCCAACAGTGAGGGATCTGAGGAGGTCAATGGCCTCCTCACTGAGGGCAGCAGGGCTGACAGGGGCAGGGGATGAGGTGCCTGGGGCGAAGGAGATGCCCACCCTCCTTGGTGAGCGGCCACAGGGCACACGATGAGGGGCTGCTGGGAGGGCGGTGCTGGTAGGGGGGTGGCAGCTGTACCTGTTAATACGGGGTGCACAGAGGGGCCCGCCACCGCAAGGGGGCTCCCATCAGAAGAGGAGTCCGTGTCGCTGGTCTCAGCTCCTGTCCCTGCCATGGAGCTCCCCTCACCCTCCGTCCCACTGGTGCCTTCAGACTCCGTTATCTCGCCCTCCAGGGCCATGTGGGATGCAGCTCCCTCCTGCTCCGGTGCCACTGCTCCTCCGCCTGATGATGCTATTGCACACAAGAGGGAGACCAAAAAAAGGGGAGGGAAAGACAGAAGAAAGACATGTTGAGTGCATGCAATACTGCTACCGTTGGCGGACACTACAGACACAGAAGACCTCTGCACTACGCCGTGCACTTAGAGTTCCCTAATTAATCACAGGGACATGGGGTACAAGGCCTATGCCCGATTGATGCACACATGGAAGTCACACAAGCCTGAATAGGTGTAGCTGCCTCTGAACACTGGTGGGGTGGGGTTCCACATGGCCTGCCTTACTAAGGGATCTTGCCTACTAACATCGCCCTGGCCTAGGGGAACCGACAGCCCACCTCCCCCAACCAGACACCTGGTAATGCATGCTGAATCAGCTGAATGAGAGTTTACTCACCGCCTTGTGGCTGCTGTGATGCTCTCAAGCGCCCATCCAACTCCGGATACACCACCGCCACGATCCGGAACATCAAGGGGGTCATGGTGTGACGGGCACCCCTCCCACATTGGGAGGCCATCCCCAGCGGGGCCTCCACGGTCGTCTTGCTCCAGCGGCGAATGTCCTCCCATCTTTTCCGGCAGTGGGTGCTCTGTCTGTGTTGGACCCCCATGGTCTGGACTTCCTTGGCGATGGCACGCCAAATATCCTTCTTCTAATGGGCGCTGACCTACAGGAATAGTACAGGGGAAAAGGAGAAGATATAACCGTCCGGACCGTCACAGTCATTGGCCCGCGTTCCTACCCTTGCCATGACGCACATGCACACACCGTTGTTTCATGCACGCCTCATTCTCCCCCCCTATCTTCCATCCACACCACTCCACAAAGGCATTGCCCATACAGCATGCTCACAGTGTACTTACCTGTTTGTCTGGAGGACCGTAGAGTAGCGTGTACTGGGGGAGGACCCCATCCACTAGTTTCTCCAACTCCTCCATGGTGAAGACAGGGGCCCTTTCCCCAGACACATGAGCCATTGTCTCTTCCAGACTGAGGTCAAAGAAGCACTTGCAGTGTAGGTCCTCTCCTGTCGAAGATCAGGTATCAAGTGAGTGAACAGATAGAAAATGGCGGTCACGTACGCGGCGGTGCGTACCGTCACCGCCAGCATACATCGTCATTGGCTCCTGGGACCCATAGGGTCCAATGTTAACCAATTCAGGATTGCGCTGCGGTCTTCGACCGCCTACCGCGACAGTGTACAACACCAGCGTTGTTACCTCATATCCCCTTGTCCCACCTTACAGGTCAGGCAGCCGCCATTTCAGGGGGCCACATGGCATTAATTTTAAATGCGTCACACATATCTAGGCCTTGAATACACATTAAGACAGGGACATAGCAGATTGAAAAATGTGTAGAATAAAGTAGTGTTTTTGTACCTAAGTGTTGCCTGACCCTGTGCTCGATGTTCTCCTCCATAGAGCACATCCGCTGGGGCAGGTGAGGAGATGGCGGCATCCTCCGGTGTACAGACCGCTGGTGGATCTGTCGACAATGGAAGAGCGAAATGTAATTGTCACCTACAAAATAGACCGTGCCACAATCCAGGAACTCTGTGCCCAGTTGGAACCAGACCTGATGTCAGCTATCCGCCATCCCACAGGTAAACCCCCTCTAGTGCAGGTGCTGTCAGGACTCCATTTCCTGGCAAGTGGGTCTTTTCAGACGACAGTGGCATTAGCATCAGGGATGTCCCAGCCTATGTTTTCCAACGTGTTGTCCAGAGTGTTGTCTGCCCTGCTGAAACACATGCGCAGCTACATCGTTTTCCCTCAGGTGGAGGATTTGCCAACAGTGAAAGGTGACTTCTATGCCCTGGGACATATCCCCAACATCATAGGTGCCATTGATGGGACACATGTGGCCTTGGTCCCCCCGCAGGAGTGAACAGGTGTACAGAAACTGGAAGAGTTACCATTCTATGAATGTGCAGATGGTGTATTTGGCCGACCAGTACATCTCCCATGTGAACGCCAAATTTCCTGGCTCAGTGCATGACGCTTACATTCTGAGGAATAGCAGCATCCCTTATGTGATGGGCCAACTCCAGAGGCACTGTGTGGCTATTAGGTGAGGACATGGACCCTATACAGTGTGACTAGGTGTCCGGGTCTGGGGTTGTCCCTGAGGGCTAGTGTGTGTCTAACAGTTGTCCCTCAACATTTGCAGGTGACTCTGGGTACCCCAACCTGTCATGGCTACTGACCCCAGTGAGAAATCCCAGGACAAGAGCAGAGGAATGCTACAATGAGGCCAATGGGCAAACTAGGAGGGTTATAGAGAGGACCTTCGGCCTCCTGGAGGCCAGGTTCAGGTGCCTCCATATAACAGGTGGTTCCATATTCAACTCACCAAAGAAGGTGTGCCAGATCATCGTTGCCTGCTGGATGCTTCACAACTTGGCTTTCCGAAGACAGGTGCCTTATCTGCAGGAGGATGGTCCAGATGGCAGCTGTGGAGCCTGTGGACAGTGAAGACGAGGAAGCAGAAGAAGAGGATATCGACAACAGAAACACGGTGATTCAACAATACTTCCAGTGAGACACAGGTAAGAAGACATCACTGCCTGCTACATCGGATACACTTGTTCTACCTCTCATCTGTCTGTCACTTTCACCCAGTCTATGGACCCTGAGTTGTCACTTTCCCTTTCGATTTCATAGATATGGGTCCCACTGTGTGACATCTGCTTTGTTTCCTCATGACGTAGAGCTGTGTGACATAGGTATGTTGACAATACAATGGATATATCATTTTTACTCAGTTATTGCAAATACACATTTTTGAAAGCACAGACTGACTCCAGATAGTTTTGTGATTTAAGGGTGTTTATTTAAGTGCTAAATAGTGGAGGGGGTTGTAAAATGGTCATGGGCGATGGTGGAGGAATGTCCATGGCAGAGTTCAGTCTATTAGTCTCACAGGTTCATTGTCCAATGGGGCATAGGAAGTGGAGCTGGGGCAGTTGATGGATGGACAGGGTGACAAAGTGGGACAAAAGGATGTCAATCAGGGTTTTCTAATTTCTTGGCAGGGGTCTTGGCATTGTTCTCTGTCTTTGTCCTGGATCTCGTTTGCGGGGTAGTTCTCCATCTGCAGGGGGAGGGGTGCTGGTGTCGTGGTCCTGTGGCGGTGCCTCCTGTCCACTGGCGCCGCCGGAGGTGGTGGGCAGTTCATCGTCCAGGCTAGTGTCAGGGGCCCCTTGTTGTGCCACAGTGTCCCTCCTGGTGTACACGAGTTCTTTCAGCACCCCTACAATGGTGCCCAGGGTGGAATTGATGGCTTTGAGTTCCTCCCTGAACCCCAAATACTGTTCCTCCTGCAGCCGCTGGGTCTCCTGAAACTTGGCCAGTACCGTTGACATCGTCTCCTGGGAATGGTGGTAGGCTCCCATGATGTTGGGGAGGGCCTCGTGGCGAGTGGGTTCCCTGGGCCTGTCCTCCCCTTGTAGCACAGCAGCCCTCCCAGTTCCCCTGTGTTCCTGGGCCTCTGTCCCCTGAACTGTGTGCCCACTGCCCCCAGGTCTCTGCTGTTGTTGGGTTGGTGGGTTAGCCTGGGTTCCCTGTAGTGGTGGACACACTGCTGCTTGACGTGTCCTGGGGACAGAGGTATGGGCCCGCTGGGTGGGTGCTGTGCTGGTGTTTCCAGAGGGGGGAGGCTCTGTTGTGGCTTGTGCCAGTGTGAGGGGAACCGACTGTCCCGAGGTCCCAGATGGGCCGGGCTGGTCATCTAGATCCAGTTGGACAGAGCTGCTGTCATCACTGTGGGCCTCTTCTGTGGGGGGAGTGGACATGTCTGGAACCTCCTGTCCGGTGACGTTGGGTAGGGCTCCTGCAGGGGTGTAAAGGCATAATTATTGTATCTGTGTATGCCATGGTGTGCAATGGGTTGGTGACCCTGTACCCCAGTGCTTGCATTCTTGTGTAGGACCTTGTGTGATAATTGTTTAGGGGTGTGTGTTGGTATGTGCAGTGGCCATGCATTGGTGATGGGTGTCCATGCTTTGGTGTTGCATGCAGGGCTTGGTGTTTGGGATGGGTGGGTTGTGATAGTGGGACATATGTGAGGAGTTGGAGTGATGGGGGTGAGGGTGAGGGTGGGGGTATGTGATAGCATGGAGGTAGGGTGGGGATGAAGTAGTGAAAGATTTGACTTACCAGAGTCCATTCCTCCAGCTACTCCTGCGAGGCCCTCAGGATGCAGTATAGCCAAGACCTGCTCCTCCCAAATTGTTAGTTGTGGGGGAGGAAGTGAGGGTCTGCCGCCAGTCCTCTGAACCGCGATGTGGTGTCTTGAGACCACGGAACGTACCTTCCCCCATAGGTCGTTCCACCTCTTCCTGATGTCATCCCTAGTTCTTGGGTGCTGTCCCACTGCGTTGACCGTGTCCACAATTATGCGCCATAGCTCCATCTTCCTAGCTATGGCGGTGTGCTGCACCTGTGATCTGAATAGCTGTGGGTCTACCCGGATGCTTTCCTCCACCATGACCCTGAGCTCCTCCTCAGAAAACCTGGGGTGTCTTTGGGGTGCCATGGGGTGGTGTGGGTGATGTGTGAGGCGGTGTGTGTTGTGATGTGTGGGGTGATGTTTAGGGGTGTGTGGTGTTTTGTGCGTGGATGTGTATGTGTGATGGTGTTGAGTGCCTCTGAATGGTGGGGTTGTCTTTACTGTGCTGTCTCTCTGGCCTTCGTCTAAATTTCTGGTCGTAAGGGTTTGTGGGTGATGTGGGTGTGTGTATTATATTGTATTGAGTGTATGGGAGTGGTGTGTGCATGTGTATCAGGTGTGTGTATTTGGAATTGTCCAATATGGTAGTGTTTTGTAAATGTGTGTGTATTTTCAGCACGGCGGTGTGTACCGCCAATGGAATACCGCGGTTGAAAGACCGCCACGTGGAATCGTGGGTCGTGATAGTGCGGGCGTATTCCTGTTGGCGTGACGGTGGAGGTTTTGTAATCGCCAGTTTATCACTGACCTTTGGTGTGGCGGACTTGTGTGGGTGGCGGATTCCGAGCGGTGGGTCGTAATAGCTGTGGTGAAATTCTGCGCCCGCGGCGGTGTGTTGGCGGTCTTATGCACAGCGGTAAGCGCCATTTACCGCCAATGTTGTAATGACCCCCCATAGTCCTTTCCGTTGTCTAGTTTCACGCTCACTAGTCGATAATGGTCCACGGGCCATATCAATTTGCATAAGTTCCTCTCTGGAGCTCCTTTAGATTCACAACAAGTCTCCTCAGAACAATGAGGAATGGCACGTGAGGTCCCTGAATGTGATTGTATACAGTTCTTTTTCTTCTCCATCATACGTTCATTAAGACGATATTCTATGGAGAGAATCAAGACCATCAAACTCTTGAGGTCCTCCACTATAGCTGAATGCACTAATTAATCTTTTATTTCATCCTGAAGAACTCTTTGAAAAAGGGTATCAAGGGTGCGTTCTACCCAAGAGGTTTTAGCTGCCAACTGTCTAAACCGTGTGATATGTTGTAAGACATCCTGACTTCCTTGTTGGATGTCGCATTAGGCTTCTTCTGCCGAGGATTCAAGCCCAGGATGCTCAAACATTTGTTTAAAGGCAGCGACAAAGGCTGGAAAATTAGACAGATGGGAATCATTGGAGGTTACTAGAGGAGTGCCCCAGGCTACGGCCGGACCAGACAGGGCACTGATCAGGTATCCGACCCTAGTCTTGTCTTGCACAAATTGTGAAAGTCTAAATGCAAAGTAAACTGTCAGGGCATCAAGGAATTCTCACAACTTGTTAGGATCCCCAGAGAAACGAGGTGTAGTGGCAGAGATGTTGGGAACATCAGTGGTCCTGGAGACCAAGGCTTGTCGTAAAGCCGCATTTTCAGTTCCTAACTGTTGTAGTTCCTGGGCTTGTTGTTGGATAGTCAGGAGCAATGTTTGGCTTATTTGTTCCATATTTGTCGAGGGGTCCTCCATGATCGTGGACCAAGACTGGAGATTTGGGCATTGCAATCTGTCACGATTCACCTTTGGCTTACCGCCCAGATCAGATGGGGATGGCTTGCGGCCTCGGTTCTTAAACGTCCTACTCTGGCCGAGGAGAAACCTCAAAGGGAAAAAACCTCTAGACAGGAACTTCCTGGAACAGAAAAGAGGACACAAGGAAATCAGAACTTCGATCTGGAAATTCACTGGAAAGGCAGAGGAAAAATAGGAGCAAAACTGGAGTCCAAGAGAAGACCAGCCGGAGCGTGACCACCACAGGAGAAGTGTTGCAACGCAAAGAGAAGAATAATCTATCCCCTTATATAACCATTAACAGGAAGTGACATGCAAAAAGAAGTAGGACCGCCATCTTGGATTGGGAAAGGGGCTATAGAACAAACTAGGAAAAGACACCATTGTAGTAAGGGAAACTGATGCATGCAGGGAAGGTGAAGGAAAATGGTATGCTGGGAAAGGGAAATCATGGCTTCTCCAAAAAAAAGAAAGAATAGGAGAAAGCCCTAGATGGGGCACCAGGTAAGTGAAAGGACCAAGGGGGGGGCGCAGGCTCCCCACGTCAACACTCGTGCTGCGCATTGTATGCGGTGAGGACCGATGCCCAATCCAGGGCCTCCGGCCTCGCCGCAATAAAAGAAACAGAGCGTGGCTGGAAAAAAGGGCTGCGGCAGGCCCCACGATCTGGAAAACGGAGCGCGGCCCCCACCGCGGCCCGAGCGGGAGATGCCGCAGAAGCCCACGGCATGACAGGTTCCAGCTACAGGACTAGGGGCACAAGGGGAAAAAATCATAATTTAAAATTAACATGGAGGCAGTATTAGTAGTGCTTAAATGACATAGGACCTCATGTACAAAGATTTCAAATACGAAACTGTACATTTTAGGTAATAATTATTTGATATTTCTGTTTATATTTTGGAATGTGCTAAAGTGACTTTGGTAAAAGTAGTCACAATTTATGCCCAACTTCTATCTAATGCATTAGTATTTTTGCGAACCGACCAAAGTATTGATAGGTCATTTCACAAATTACAGGATCTATGTGGGGCTCAATGCAACCTACCTCATTAATATTCACTTTAGGAAATTAGGTTACCAGTTGAAGGGGATGTAACCCAACTCAAGCAGCAACCACTATTCCTGTCAGGGTGAAGCCACAAGCAAACCCCAAAGTAACCAGTGCTTAACCCTCTGGTAGCTTGGAAGAAAGCAGTCAGGCTTAACTTAGAGGCAATGTGTAAAGTATTTATAGAGTAATGCAAACAGCAATAAAGTGAAAACAGAACACAATAAAAAGAAAAATCCACATGAATTTAGAAAAATAGATAGAATTTTACAAATTATTTGAAACCAAAATCACAAACATCCAATCATTAGGATGGGAGATGTGCAATTTCATAAATGTAATTGATAATAATGCCTAAAAGCACAAAACACTGTCTGTGGTTCTGTGGCTGCACCGGACTGAGACAAAATCACAAGTTCAGACCAACTGCAAAGGATCGTGGGCCAGATAGAGGGACCAGGTTAGGGCCCCTGAAGAAAGTACATTAAATCCTGGTTGCAGAGCATTACAAGATTACACGTTGAGGATGCATCTCGCAGCGGTGGCTCCAATGAGCTGTGAGCTGTGATGTGAGGTCCTGCATCAAGGATGCACTGTGCAGTGACGGTTCTGATGAAGTCATCAACGGGGCTTGCGATGTGAGGTCTTGTGTTGTCGTTGAGCATATCATTCACAAAAGCTTGCAATGTGAAGTCCTGCATCAAGGATGTTCAGCAGCAGTTCCTAGGCACTGAGATGCATGGTTCTGCATCTCAGATGCATTTCATGGTGGCAGTTCTGATGCAGAGCTGCGAGGAGAGGAGCCACTCTGGATCAGTTCTGCCCAAGAGACAACAGCTGTACAGGCCCACTTTCAAGGCTACAGGACTGGGTTGACATCGCCTGGGGGCAAGAATCACATTAGACAGAGTCCAGGTGCTAGGTTCAAGGTGGTTGTATCCTTTAGTGACTCTGATCAGGAGGCCAGTCAACTTGTCCTTGAAATCAATCTGTTGGTGCTGGGTTCAGGATGCAAGTCCAGTCTTTTTCACTCAGGCAGCAGGACAGCAGAAAACAGGCACATCATAGTACCAGGGCAGCAGAGTAACAGTCTTTCTTACAGCAGAGCAACACAGCAGTAATTCTGAGTCTACACACAGGTCCACAAGTGCTCTGACGAGTTGCGTCTGAGGGTCCACTATTTATCCTTGGTGCCTGCTATGAAGTAGCAGAGGTTTTTAGAGGCCTCCGCCCTCAGAGGTGTTTGGAATTCTCTTCCTACCTGCCCTGGCCACAGCTTGTCTTCGGGCACAAAAGGCTAGTGTGAAACCCTTTGTGAGTGTGCTGAGGCAGAGTCTTTGTGATGTGGAAATGTGGTAGGTGACAGCTCTGCCCTCCTAACGAGTCAGAGATGGCCCATCCTGCCAACACCTATTCCCCCTTTGCCTCATTGTCTAGGAGCAATAAACAAAGACCAACTGCCAGCTACACCTAGTCACGTGAACCAGGATACTTGCTGGAGGCACCATATGACTGGGGCAAGAAAATGCCAACTTTCTAAAAGAAGCATTTTCAGAATTATGACTTAAAATCCGACTTTACCATTAAAGAGGGTTTCAAATTATAATTCTTAAGACACCAAACTCTAAGTGCTGACATGCTCCCAATTGAAAGTTATCACTGATTAAATATAATAAGGTAACCCAATGTCATCCTATGGTAGAGGCAGGTCTAGCAGTAGTGAAAACCACATTTAAGTGTTTTTCTCTACTAGCACATGCAAAACTTAAAAATATATGTCCAACTTTTTAAATAATCTGCACCCTGCCCTATGGGTTGTTTTGAGCTTACCCTAGGGGTCACCTTTATACACTAAAACAGAGGTTTACTTTATCAGGTTGAAATGCCAGTTTAAAACTACGCACACAGGCTGCAAAGGCAGGCCTGAAACACATTTGACAGGCTACTTAAGTGGGTAATATTATTAGTGCTGCAGGCATTAGTAGTGTTTAATTCACAGGCCCTGGGTACAGGTAGTACCACTTTACTAGGGATCTACAAGTATGCCAACTGAGTGTAAGCCAATGTGACCATGTTTTAGGGAGTAAGCACACACACTTTAGCAGTGGTTGGCAGAGGTAAAGTGCAGAGAGTCCTAAGGCCAGCAGAAATGAGATTAGTAAAAATGTGGAGGAAGGAAAAATGTTTAGGGGAAACCCACCCTAAGGTCTTATAATTAAAAATTGCAGTTTATTACGATTGACTACAATCACAGGGATGATGGCCCTGAAGGGTTCATCAGACCCCCAGATCTCTCATTATTTTTAATAAAGCAATATCTGTTAAAGAAAAGGAGAGGTAAATGGGATGCTTTAAAAAAGAAAAAAGCTGCACAAATCTTTTTCAGGAGTAGGCAGTTGTCCCATGGATCACTGCCTACTCCTAAAAGACACTTCTTGTCAACATTCAGAAAGGAGAAAAGATACCTCCAAGTCCCCTTCCCTTTTGTGAATGACTTATTACCTCTTTTCAGTTGTTGCCTAAATATTAATGTTTCATGACTGGATTTTGGTTTCAAATTATTAAGACATGCCATAAGAAATCAGCATTTATAAGGGACACCCTTAAGACGCCCCAGGCAAATATTGATTCCTGGTGATTTCTTACACCCATTTAATGATTCAGAAAACCTTCTCTGAAAGGATAAATGTGGTTAGTACATTTAAAAAGGGTTTTAGTGTTCACAAACCCTCTAAAGCAGTGCACCTTAGTGGTTCTTCAAATGAAGAGCCTTCCTGTTTCAGTGGGACACATTCCCTTCAAAGACTCTATCACTACAAGGGAACAAAGAAGTAGCGTATAAAACAATGTAAGTGTTTTTACCTCCTGCTTCTTGTTCACAGATGAAAACGCTGGTTATTATGGTGTAAAAGAGTCCTAACAAAATGTATTTGACCAGAACAATGTGTCTTGAACTGAGGATGGCCCATCCCCATATATATTAAGAACTGGGATAAGAAAGAGAGGTAAGGGAGAAATGTGAGATTCCTACTTCCTCACAAGTATGCACTGTAATAGAATATGATTAATGGAGGTCTGACTCTGTGTGTATGCGCAAACAAACAACTGCCACTGAGATGGTCTACACTCATTGTTAACACTGAGTGAACTCTCTTTTCAGCCACTAATGCTGAAGCAGATCCCTTCTCAGGATTCTGCTTTGGACGAGGTTGATAGATCTTTTCACCCAGCATAAGGGAGTGGGAAGAAAGATATCAATTCCACAACAAATCAAATATGACTAACAGTGTGAACAATCTAGCCACACAAGGAAAACTGAAATAAAGTCCAAGGGTGTTTATTACAAATAAAGGGTACGAAAAACATAGATGATTCTCAAAACAAGTCTATAAAAGTACAGAATTATTATAGGTTGTCCAAACCTTCTAAAGAAGTTCAAACGAATAAACATCAAAAAGATGAGAAATTCAATTCACCCTACACACAAAAGCAATAAGAAAATCTGAAAAGGAGGAAACAAATGCTGTCTAATTCTATTAAACATTTCACTTTTTAATCCTAAATTTTAGTAGCCTGAAAAAGGAGTAGCACTACGAATAAGCAAATCCATGACATTGATGTGCTGTTTCAAGCACATATGGGCAAAAAGCACAAAAAAGAATTTGGGAAAAAGAAATCTTGAGAAAACTAACTAACTAACATTGGTAAAAAGTAAGCAAAAAGAGAAAGAGAAGGAATAAGCATTTCAGAAGCTCAATCAAGAGTCTTCTCTGGGTCAGGGGAAAATCTTTAAGTCTCAGCAATGCATTTCAAGTGGCAAAGGGTAGACAGGACTAACCCTCTCAGAGTCCCAGGGGATCAGCAAGCAGCGAAAATGGAAAGAATTCTCTCTGACCAAAGACCAGTTGGGGAACGGTACATATTCAAGTTCATAGGGCGCTATGATTCCTCCATCTGTGACTCAATATGACACAAAAGAAGAAAATGTCCAATGGGAAACAGTCACACGACAGCGACATCAGTAAAGGTTTTCTGGTTGTTGATGTGAAATGGCTTCCAGCTTAGCTCATCCATGTGAACTGAAACATTTGTATACATATTTATTCCACAGTTCCTGAATGTTCCGCACTCAAGGTTGGATTTCCAAGCTCACTATGTCGAAAACAATAGAGAATCTATCATCAAGCTAACACTCTCATGAGAACTATGTCTGAAAGAAAACTACATGTTAGCAAGAATGACTAAACATTTTCTGCATAGTCAGAAAACAGGGCTTTGCATGCCTCACTTAGAATAAGCAAAGTGAATAAAAACAGCATATTCATTTATGCATCTAATAAACATTTAACATTCAAAACAATAAATTTAATATTAATAAGCTCTGCCAGTGTTCTTGTTACAGTAAATTCAAAACATAGGGACTCTGGTAATGCTTTCATGTAACTATATTGCATAACTACGTTCTCTAAATTTGCATGTTACTTTTAAAAATGCTTCTCTCACCTAATCTATTGTCGTTTTATTGCAAACTGTTATTTAACATGATAAAATGGAAAACAAAATGGAAATAAGTTAATCTGTCAAACATAAATTTATAGGATTATACTACATGCGTTTTGAGTAATAACCTACAGTAAATGCACATTAATAAGGCATTTCAGTGTACCACAACAAAACTATTAGAAATTTTGTTAACATATTACTTAAACTGTCACGAATAGATGATCACTGTGACAGTATGGACAGTACTATAATTTCTGCTACATCACTATACCGAGTTCGCAGGAACAAATCTCAGAATGTTTCACTCTCTGAGGCTTCTTGGTGAACTAAGAACCTCATCAATGACGGACTGCATACTTTCTTGTCCAGGCCCACAGACATCTGTGCAAACACTGGGGTGAGGGCCCACCTATTTATACTGACAGGGACAGGAGGTACCCACCTGCTGACAGTGTGCATTATGGATATGTTGAATGTTCATGTGTATGGTACGGCGTACCACAGAGTGTACTTTTATGTCACAGGCCACTTCATTCTGGTAAGCTGTTTTTAAATGCTATCCCAACTGATTTCCCTGTCCGTGGTAAGGAGTTATATCATATTTTTTGTTTTGTTTTTCTGATAACCTTGCTATTTAAGAAGGGCATCACCAGTCTCCAAAACCTGAATTTGTCATAAAAAATGAAAATGCAAGTAATGATGTAGGCAGCTTTGTCCTTTCTCCGTGCCTGTGGAATGATGGAAGTTCTGAGAACAGTTAGTTTCCATCTGTTCTCTAAATGGACAGCTTGTTGTAGTTACTAATATGACATACAGTTCAATAGATGGTTTTTGAAGGAACAAAGCAAGCATTTTAAATGGCAGACTATCATTTAACTGTCATCTTGTGTCTCTAATAAAGCATAATTTAATACCAACATTAAAAGCTAATGATCCTTAAATGTTCTCTGATCTGTTTATGGAAACTGAAGCCTTGAGTGCAGTATAACAGAAAAGAGGGTGTAATTCAGATTATAACCAGCTTGGCAGAAACTACTTGGATTCTTGGTTTGGTCTTGGCACAGTCTAATATTACTGTAAACAGAAAAAAACTGCAGTAGGATAACTGCAACAACACTTTTATCAAAGCAGGTATGTTTATTATCACATTTCATGTCTATTTACATTCATTTAAAAAAGCATAAATCAAAAGAAAATATTCCAAATTATTAAAGGGTATGTATCATTTAAACTTGGGCCTGGGGATAGTGAAAGTCTGCAACATAGAAAATGTCAATTTGAATTTGGTACACTTCCAGTGACTTAATTATAAATATTAGAATACTAAGGCCCATATTAATGAAAAATGTGCGTCAAAAATTTTAATGCGAGCTAATGTAATTCCCAAGCGCCATCCGTGCACCATAATTAAAAAATGGCACACAATGGCGCTAAGGAATGGTTAGCGTAAAAAAAATGACCCTAACCATTGCGACATGCCGTAAGGAACAATGACGCTAACGTAAGGAACAATTACGCTAATGCTGCAAAACTGGCGCTAGAACGTTTTGCAGCACCTTTGTATCATGCAAAACAGGTTTGCACCATTTTCAACCGCATTAGCATAAAAAAACAATGCACAATGAAGAAAAATACAAATTGAAAGACAAGATGGAGATTGCAGGCCAGGAGAGACCCCAGGGAGACTCCAATCACCCAAGTACAAGCCAGGAGGGTCCAGCAAATTCCCAGGAGAAGGAAAAGAGGAAGCACACATGTCACATAAAGTGTCGCTTTAGTGAGGAGGAGCATTAAATCCTGATCAGAGAGGTGACGGAGCACCAACGCCAGCTCTTCATCACCTCCAAATTGCCAGTCGGTAGGAGAGACGCAATATGGCAGGCAATAGTAGACAAAGTCAACAGTGTGGCAAAGGTGAAAAGGACTGTCACCGATTGCAAGAAGCGCTGGCACGATTGCAAGCACAGGTCTAAGGAGAAACTGGCCAAGATCCGAAAGGCAGCACTGCAGGCTGGAGGTGGAAGTCCTGTACCACAGGAAGACCTAGATGAGCTGCAGGAGATGGTCACAGCCGTCAACCCGGAGAAGCTGTCACTGGAATCGCAGGACAGGACAGTGCAGACTACCAAGAACTACCACAAATGCATGGTAAGTTGCAGGGGGGGAATATCTGAAATTCCACAAATGGCAGAAGGGTGAGGCACATAGGACACACTCAATACATGCTAAAAGGTTGCATTGGGACACAAAGGTCCTAAATGAAGATGTGCCATCCTCAGTCAAGCCACACATGTACTGTTGCTTTGGTTGTGCAATGCACTCCAACATACACACAATGTGGACAAAAGCCACTCACTATGGCTATACTCCACCATGTAAATATGCCGCACATAGCCTGGAAGGGATGTACAAATAGTGTGGCTGTGGCTGTGCCACAACAACACCCATTGCATATTCTCAAAGCCCCTGATCCTACACAACTTGTACATCGGAGACTAGGACTGAAATCAGTACCACCCCAGGGCTGGTGTCAGGGTGGTATAACGGGCCAAAATGCATCCCTTCCTCCTCGTCTCATTGCCCTTCTTATGTGTGCGGCATCTTGAGGCAAAACACATTAGCAAAAATACCTTGTACTTGTACATGTGCAGGAAGGGACACCTCCCTGCACATAAACAAATTATACCCTCAAAGCAGGCACCCCTTCATGATGCTGCAACAATGCCTGTGTTGGTGCAGGGAGAACAAATATGTGCAGAGTCAGGGGGAATTGCAGGGGGTACCAGATTCCGGTAAACATGGCACATCCCTGCGTTTCTAAGCAGTTGCAGCGTCGTGCAACACATATTGCTGCTGCTCTGAGCTGTACCACTTGAGAAAAAAACAGGCATAAAGTGTAACAACCACTCACACACAACTCCAGGCACCATACCCACAAAATACAACATATACAACACATGGAGCATGTCTGTGACCATTATGTGTGCAGCTCTACATGTAGCTGCAATCTCACCATCCGACAAGATAGAGGCCCTCATTACAACCCTGGTGGTAGGTGTAAAAGAGGCGGTAATATCGCCAACAGGCTGGCGGTAATTACTGCCAAATTATGACCATGGCGGATAGATCTCCGATAGACAGCCACTTTACCACACCGACCACCAGGGCGGAAACAATAGGCACCTTGGCGGTAGCTGTCTACAGCCAGGCGGAAGTCAATGTTCCACCCACCAAATTATGACCTCGGAAAGTGCCACCTTTCACGGGGCGGTACCAACGACATCAAAAGCCTGGCAGAAACACTGCACAGAAGTGAAAGGACTCACCATTGGAGACACAGGAAACAACCACGCCTTCATGAAGCCCGAGCTGCATGTCTTCCCCATGCTCTTCTACGTGCTGCTCCACCCCAAACACCAACGATGGCGAAGACGATGACGGTGAGTACAGAAGCCTAGCACATGAGGGAGGGAGGGAGGATAACGACAGTGACACAAACACGCACCACACACACCCGACATACACACCCCGTACACACAACCAGATACACAAGAAAACTAGTAATCCCCCCTAAATTGGCTGAATAAAGCAAGGACAAAACAAATTTACTAAAGTGAGTGTAATAAGATCAACACAGTATAAATAATAATTGAGCCAATGTAACAGATATTCACAAATGTACAGTTCAAGGGATACTGCCCAGTCCTCAGTTTGCGTGGGCCACATGGCCACAGGCCAAAGTCCAAGGCCCCACTTGACACCTGCATCAACATAGAGAGAACACTGCAGGGGCATCAGTTGGCAAATAGGCCGGCACCTCAGGAGGATGCAGGGCACCTCAGCCGGGAGCTGAAACATGACAACTGGGTCTGGATGAGGCAACATGCCCTGTGGTCCTGGGGAGTGCCAGGCCACAGTCTCTCAAGTGGGTGATTTGCCCACATGCTCTGGAGGGGGCAACATGCCCTGTGCTCTTGATCCCGGGGAGGCTGGGGTAGGTGGGTGTTTCACCCAGTGGTTCTGAAGGGGGCATTATACCCTGTGCTCTTGATCCTGGGGAGCCTGAGGTAGGTGGGTATCTTACCCACATGTTCTGGGGGGGGCATCGTGCCCTGTGCTCTTGATCCTGGGGAGGCTGGGTTAAGTGGGTGTCTTACCCAATGGTTCTGGAGGGGGCTTCGTGCCCTGTGCTCTTGATCCTGGGGAGTGCAAGGTCACAGTCTCTCAGGTGGGTGTCATACCCACTGGATTTGCGGCACAGCAGCCCAAGGATGCAGGATTACATACCGTCCACCAGTGATGACGGCTGCTCACTGGAGGTCGTGGTGCTGGGGCTGCTGGTGGGGGGAGGCTCTTGTCCATCCCCTGCAGCCTAGGACGGCTGCCCACTGGAGGTGGCGGTGCTCGTGCTGCTGGTTGGGAGAGGCTCCTGCCCATCCTCTGCAGCCTCTTGACGGCTGCACAACCATGGTTGGTGGTGGGGGCCCCGTTACAGTTCCTGCCCCACGCCCCTTGCACTTTCTGCCTGATGGTGCTGGCTCCTTGCTCTTCCTGGCAGCTGGGGCAGGCATCTTAGTTTTCCTGGCAGCAGCTGGGACAGGCCCCTTTTCCGTTAGGCTGCCTGGGGCAGGTTCCTTAACCCTCAGGACATGTGCCCTGGATCCTTTCCCATCACGAGTGGGTATGGTGATGACTAGGGCCATGGAATGGCTGGCTGAGGTGCTTGGCTGTGTTTTTGCCACCCTGGCCAGATGTGGGGGACAGGGGGAGGGGTAGGAAAGAGATCAAGTTGGGCAAGAAAAAGTTTTTTAGGGACATTGGGGCAGGAAGAGGGAGAAGTAATGGGAGTGGATGAAGAGGGAGTGGTTGTTGGAGGTGTCTGTCTGCTGCTTTTGGGTGCAGGTGCATGGCCTGTATGCTGTTGTGAGGTGGATGGCTGTTGTGTGTCTGAGTGGTTGTGTATATGTACCCTAGGAGGGGGTGGGACAGACACAGAGGGTGAGGACACAGGGGACGTGTGCATGGCTGTTGTGGAGGTGTCTGCCAGTGAGGTGTGTGTTCTGCTAGGTGTGGTGGTGATGCTGGTAGTGGATGATGGTGTAGTGCATGCTAGTTTGAGTGTAGATGTAACTGGGATGGAGGTGGAGGAGGAGGAGGGGGACACAGTGGAAATTGTGGATGTTGGTATGTCTGCATCTGGATTGTGTTTGTGTGAGTGCCTTGAGGGATGAAGTGTGGTGCTTGTGTTTGCCTGAACCACTCTTGTGTGTTGTCTTGTGTGCATGCTTGTGTACCTGTGTCCTTGGGATAGGTTGGGGTTGAGGAGTATGGGATTGGGAAGAGGAAGTTGGAGAGGGCAGGGTGGAAATAGGGACAATGGCTGCCATCAGAGAGGAGGCCAGAGCCTGGATTGATCTTTGTTGGGCCGCCAACCCAGTGTGAATGCCCTGCAGGAATGCATTAGTCTGTTGCATCTGGGCTGCCAGCCCCTGGATGCCATTCACAATGGTTGACTGCCTAACAGAGATGGATCTCAGGAGGTCAACAGCCTCCTCACTCAGGGCAGCAGGGCTCACTGGGGCTGGGCCTGAGGTGCCTGGGGAGAAGGAGATGCCCACCCTCCTGGGTGAGCGGGCACGGGTAACTCGATGAGGGGCTGCTCGGAGGGCAGTGCTAGTACGGGGGTGGCGGCTGTACCTGTAGCTGGGGTGGTCACAGAGGTGTCCGCCACCACCAGGGAGCTTCCATCGGAGGAGTTATCTGTGCCTGTACTGTCCCCTCCATTCTCCACCGTGGTGCTCCCCTCGCCCTCCATCCCACTGGTGCCCTCAGCGTTGGTGGACTCTGCCTCCTGGGTCCTGTGGGATGCAGCTCCTTCCGTCGCCGGTGCCACTGCTCCTCCACCAGATGATGCTAATGTACATAAGGACAGGGTGACAAAACAAGAAGGGGGGGGGAGACAAAGGATACACTTGGTCAATGGCTGCACCAACACCACTGTTGGCGTACACAGCACCCTCACACATTGGGAACAGCCCTACGCAATATGCTATAGCACTGGCAGAGAGATAGTTAGCAGCCAAGCCATGGGGAGGGGCACACACCGCCAAATGCAGCACACCTGGGACCCACGCAGCCCTGACCAGTAGTGGATGCCTACGAGCTAGGTAGCTAAATTTGCCTTTCTACACCTAGCCACCAGGGGACCTACGCTACAATGTCAGGCCTGGCCTAAGGGCACCCACTGACACACATCCACCACCCGGATACCTCCCCACCAGGCGTTAGTAGTAATGATGGGCACTGTACTCACCCCCTTGTGGCTGCTGTGATGCCCTCATGCGCCCATCCAGCTCAGGATAGGACATAGCCAGTATGCGGGCCACCAGGGGGGTCAGGGTTCGACGGGCACCCTTCCTCGTTGGGAGGCCATCCCCAGCTGGGCCTCCGCCGTCTTCCGTGCCCAGCGTCTCAGGTCCTCCCACCGATTCTGACAGTGGGTGCTCTACCTGCCGTGGACCGCCATGGTCTGCACCTCCTTGGTGATGGCATGCGATATACCCTTCTTTTGATGGGCGCTGACCTGCAGAGGCAATCCACACAGGAAAATAGCATTAGTCAGGCAGTCCTGCCTGGCCCACCATTCCCCTTCACATCACCATTTGCACACATATGGCCCAGCACACAACGAATACGTCGCACAGAGGAAATCCAAACACCCCCCCTTACATGAGGCCTTCACAGACACCACCCTATGCATTCATGCCACATGCATCATGCCCACAGTGTACTCACCTGTTGGTCTTAAGGCCCAAACAGCAGTTCGTATTGGGGTAGGACCCCATCCATCAGTCTCTCCAACTCTGCCAAAGTGAAGGCAGGGACCCTTTCCCCAGTCACATGGGCCATGGTAGGTTTCAGACTCAGGTCACAGCAGCACATGCAGTATAGGTCCTCTCCTGTGGAAGATCAGGTAGCAAGTGAGGGATCAGATAGAAAATGGCGGTCATGTCCACGGCGGTGCATACCGTCACCACCAGCGTAGATCACCATTGGCCACTGTAACCCACAGGGCCCAATGTTACCCAATGAGGAGTTGCACGGCGGTTCCCAACCGCCTCCCGCAACGGCACCCAACGTCAGCGGAATTACCTCACTTCCACCTGTCCCTCCACACAGGACAGGTGAACGCCATTTCAGGGGTGGGTGGGCAAGCCCTGCATAATTGCTGCATCAGTGTCTAAATTTGGACATACTGGAAAATTCACACTGACCTATTACAAATTAACAGCATGCAATGTTCTGTTGTAGTCCGATTGGTCAGTTTGTGACCTGCTCCTCACTCTTTTGCCCCATAGATTGCTACCGCTGAGGATGAATAGGAGATAGAGACATACCCCCGTGAACAGACCCCTGGTGGACTTGGCTACACTGTAGGACAGGCACATTATCCTCACCTGTAGACTGGACAGGACCACAATCACAGAGTTGTGCGCCCAATTGGAGCCTGATCTGATATCTGATATCCATCAAATCACTGGGATCCCCCCTTTTGTGCAAGTTCTATCTGTGCTCCATTTCCTGTCAACTGGTTCTTTCCAAGTGACAGTGGGCTTGGCAGCTGGAATGTCACAGCCAATGTTCTCAATTGTGCTGACAAGAGTGTTGGCTGCCCTGATTAAACACATGTGCAGCTACATTGTATTTCCCCAGGTGGAAGATTTGACCACAGTGAAGGCCGAGTTCTATGCAAATGGGACAGATCCCCAGCATAATAGGGGCAATTGATGGTACACATATTGCATTTGCCCCCGTCAAAATGAACAGATGTACAGAAATCGTAAGAGTTTCCCCTCCATGACTGTACAGATGGTGTGCTTGGTGGACCATTACATCTCCCACATAAATGCTAAGTATCCTGGTTCGGTGCATGATGCCTTTGTCCTGAGAAATAGGAGCATTCCAAATGTGATGGGCCAACTACAGAGGCACAGGGTGTGGCTAATAGGTGAGCCCTGGTCCCCATCCAGTATATGTTGGTGTATGGGTATGGTGTGCGACATATGGGATAGTGTGTGGCTAAATGTTGTCCCTCAAATTTGTAGGAGACTCTGGTTACCCCAATCTATCTTGGCTGCTGACCCCTGTGAGGAATTCCAGGACAAGGGAAGAAGAACGTTACAATGAGCCACATGGGCGAACCAGAAAGATTATAGAACGTACCTTTGGCCTCCTGAAGGCCAGGTTCTGGTGCTTCCATCTAATAGGTGGTTCCTGTGCTACTCACCCAAGAATGTTTACCAAACAATAGTAGCATGCTGCATGCTGCACAATCTTGCCCTGAGACGCCATGTGCCTTTTCTGCAGGAGGAGGAGGCTGGAGATGCCCGTGTGGCAGCAGTGGACCCTGTGGGCAGTGAGAATGAGGAGACAGAGGATGAGGATGAGGACACCAGAGCAGCAGTCATCAGACAGTACTTCCAATGACACACAGGCAAGACAGTGTTACTTCACATTTCATTGTAATTATTGTTAATATCTGTGGCACTGGCATGCTGTTATTTCCCAACTCTATGCCCACTTACTATACCCTTTGGCAATTCATTTTACAGATGCTGGTGCCTCACAATAGTTCCTGGTCTGAACACTGCAGCCAGCTACAGGTCATTAACATATGCTAATTTACTGTACAGTTGAATTGCATTGTTTGACCCTAATTAAATGAATACATATTTGAAACATTTTACATACTCCATACGTCTATTTTTCCCAAGGGTGTTTATTGAAGTGCTAAGTGAAAGAGGGGCAAGTGCAATGGGCTGGGGTGATAATGGAGGAAAGTCCAGGGTATTGTTCCAGTCTATTTGTTGCACAAATGCATTGTCCAATGGGACATAGGAAGGGGAGCAATGGCAGTTCATTTCCTGGCTGCCGTCTTGGCAATAGTCTCTGGCTTCTGTCTGGATCACAGGTAACATTTGCAGGGTGGTTCTCCTTCTGCAGGGGGATGCGTGCTGGTGGTCTGCTGGTCCTGTGGCAGGGCCTCCTGTCCACTAGCGGCAAAGGAGGTGGAAGGCAGTTCAGATGTCTGGCTAGTGGCAGGAGTCCGCTGTTGTGGGACTGCCTCCCGCATAATATTGGCCATGTCTGCCAGCACTCCTGCTATGGAGACCAGGGTGTTGTTAATGGCCTGAAAGTCCTCCCTGATCCCCTGGTACTGTCCATCCTGCAGCCGCCTGTTCTCCTGCACATTGTCCAGGATCTGGCCCATTGTGTCCTGGGAATGTTGATATGCTCCCAGTATCTCTGCAAGGAGAGTTGGTGCCCTGGGCCTGTCCTCCCCCTGGTGCACAGCAGTCCTCCCATTGTCCCTGTTGGCCTGTGCCTCTGTCCCCTGAACCGTGTGCCCACTGCCACTGACCCAGGTCCCTGATTGTCTTGGGGACGAGGTGTGGCCTGGGGTCCCTGTAGAGGTGGACACACTGCTGATTGACGTGTCCTGGGGACAGAGGTATGGGTACGCTGGGTGGGTGCTGTGCTATAGTAGTGTTTCCTGATGAGGGAGGCTCTGTGGTGGTGTGTGACTGTGCCTGGGTAACTGGCTGTCCAGAGATCCCTGATGGGCCAGGTAGGTCATCCAGATCCTGAACACCAGAGTTGCTGTCAACACTGTGGGCCTCTTCTATTGGGGGACTGGATATTGCTGGCACCTTCTCTCTGGTGACATAAGCTGGGGTACCTGTGAGGATGTAAATGCTGTGTTATGGTTTCTGTGTCTGACATATTGTGCATTCATAGCTTGCCCTCTTTGGTTGTATTTGCCCTGGCAGTTTTCACTTGTGTACATTGGTATATGGTATGATAGCTGATTCCCTCTATTGTGCATGCTTTAGTGATAGGTGTCCATTCAGGTCTGTGAGTGGTGTCCAAGCATGCAGGGCTTGGCATTGGGATGAGTGAGATGCGATGGTGGGGTGTGTGGGAAGTGGTGGCGTGAATGGAGTGAGGGTGAGGGTGGGGGTGGGGGTATGTGATGGCATACAGGGAGGGGGGTAGTAGTAGTATAGAGTTGACTTACCAGAGTCCAGTCGTCCTCCTACTCCGGCCAGGCCCTCAGGATGCATGATTGCTTAGACTTGCTCCTCCCATGTTGTTAGTTGTTGGGGAGGAGGTGGGGGTCCACCGCCAATCCTCTGTACAGCGTGCTGGTGTCTTTCTGCAATGGAACGTACCTTCCCCCGTAGGTCATTCCACCTCTTCCTGATGTCATCCCTGGTTCTTGGGTGCTGTCCCACAGAATTGACCCTGTCCACGATTCTCCGCCATAGCTCCATCTTCCTAGCTATTGATATCTGCTGCATCTGTGATCCAAATAGCTGTAGCTCTACCCTGATGATTTCCTCCACCATGACCCTTAGCTCCTCCTCCGAGAATTTGGGGTGTCTTTGTGGTTCCATGGGTGTTGTGTGAGTTGTGTAGGTCAGGGTGTGTAGGGTGATGTGTTGGGGTGTGTGATGTGGGGTGCGCGGGTGGTGTATAGGTGTAGGTAGTGTGTGGCTCTGGTTTTGTCTGTGGTCGTGGTGTCTGTCTCATGCCAATGGTTTGTAATTGTAAAGGGTTGTGGGTAATGTGGGTGTGTGTTTTTTAGTGCTGTGGGTGTGTGTGTGTGTATGGTGTGTGTGTTGTTTGAATTGTCCAATGTGGTGTTTTGTTTGTGTGTTTGTATTTTGAGCATGGCGGTATGTACCGTCAATGGTCTACTGCCATTGAATGTCCGCCATGGTGATTCGTGGGTCATAATGTGATGGTCGTAGTTCTGTTGGCGTAACGGTGCGGGTGTGGATACCGCCAGTTTATCACTGACCTTTGAGCTGGCGGAATTGTGTATGTTGCTGAATAGTGACAGAGTGGTGTGTGTGTGTCATAATATGGTGAACGGATATCCAGCGTGGCAGCGGTATGTTGGCGGCAGTCAGTGTGGTGTAAATGTGGGATTTACCACCAATTTCATTATGAGGGCCAGAGTGTCTTGTGTGAAAGGTTGGTCTACTGCTTAATGGTACAATCAACATGCTTGAGAACTGGCACAAGTGGCATCAATGTTGCACTACAGCACAATGTCACTAGCCTGTAATGCAACTGTATCATCATTCAAATAATAGCCCATGTGGAACCAAGCTGCACATTCCCCTTACTACAACTTCACAAAGTGCATGCATTGATCCACATTCAACATCCTTACACCAACACATTCCTGTTGCTGATATGTTGTGTGCAAGGAAATGTTTTAAATTTTGGAGTGGAAAATCTAATAGACAATGAATAATGTTTGCACTGTCTTTTCCAATTAGCACATGTGTGGGACCTGCTACAGGCAGATGAGAATGTGACAAAAGCATTGTATACAATGGACTTACCTGTGCTATGCTGCACTAGTCCCATCATTTATGGTGCCAATACTTCATTGCACCAAAAGAGTGACAGCACACATTACACAACTGTGGCAATGTCCACTATGGTAATAGGAAGGCTAATTTACATGCCACCATTGTGCCAGTGGCCGGGACAAGGATCCTGCAAGGTAGTAGGTAGTATGGAATAAAATCACAAAGGCCCAGATGTAATAGGAAACGATGGTGTGTCACCGTCATTTTCTAAACTCACTGATGGCCAGTATTCACCAGAATACAGGGCACCCCTGTGTCACTCCCTGTGCTGGGGTTAAATTAGCTGACATGGGCCAACGCAGTAAGCCTTGCACCATAGTGCAAGTATGGCTTCGCTGAAGGGGAGACTGTTTTTTGTGCAGGAAGGAACACCTTTCTGCACAAAAACCATTAGTCATTAGCTCTGTCTATGTGTGTTGCTAAATACATCACACAAGGAACAAGTTTAAAATGAGGAGACAATATGGCATTTAACATCATTGCACCATGCCAAAAAGCAATGGGTGTTGCTGTGGCACGCTCACAGCAACACCCATTGCACACCCCTACCATGCAAAGTGCTGCATGTGAAGGGGCCCTTCTTACAAGATGGTACTAAGCCACAATAAGTCATTTAGGCGGTCATTCTGGCCCGCCAAAGTCCCGCCGTCACAGTACCGCTGCACGGTCAAAAGACCGCCGCAGTAATTCTGAGTTTCCCGCTGGGCTGGCGGGCGACTGCCAGAAGGCCGCCCGCCAGCCCAGGGGGAAACCCCCTTCCATGAGGATGCCGGCTCTGAATGGAGCCGGCGGAGTGGAAGGGGTGCGACGGGTGCAGTGGCACCCGTCGCGATTTTCAGTGTCTGCTTGGCAGACACTGAAAATCTTGGTGGGGCCCTGTTAGGGGGCCAATGCAGTGACCATGCCATTGGCATGGGCACTGCAGGGGCCCCCAGGGGCCCCACGACACCCGTTACCGCCAGCCAGGTTCTGGCGGTCAAAACCGCCAGAACCAGGCTGCCGGTAAGGGGGTCGGAATCCCCAAGGCAGCGCTGCCTGCAGCGCCGCCATGGAGGATTCCCTAGGGCAGCGGGAAACCGGCGGGACACCGCTGGTTTCCCGTTTCTGACCACGGCTGTACCGCCGCGGTCAGAATGCCCATGGATGCACCGTCAGCCTGTTGGCGGTGCATCCGCGGTCCCCGGCCCTGGCGGTAGTCAACCACCAGGGTCAGAATGACCGCCTTAGTGCCACATTGTAAAACCCTCACAAGGCATTGCGCCACCCGAGCGTCAGGAAAAGAAACGCTCAGGTCGCACTAGGGTTACATAAATATGCCCCAAAATACCTTGTGAGCTTGACCCACGTGTGATGCACAATTCTACGCATAATATACAACTACAACCTTGGGTCTGTAATATGTCACTGAGCCTCCAGTAGCAAGTAAATGATGTGCCATGACAACAAGATTGACTTTACACTATCTCATTGCAGAGGATGATGGCTTACCTCCTGCTGACCTGTCTGTCCCGGATTTTACAGATGACATGGATGACCAGCTGCCGACCATCAATGAAGAGACCCTCCAGGATGTCCTAGGATCCCTTCAGGCAGCACCTCCAGTCACAGGGGGGACACACAGTGTTGCAGGGTCTCCACATGAATCATCCAGCTACCAACACACACCACCAGCCAGTACTGACACTGCCCTGGACTCCGAGGACCTAGACATCACCTTCCAGAGGACAGTAGTAGGAGTCCAGCAGGAGCTGGCCAAGCAGGCACAGGTGGGGATGGAGACCATGGCAGTCAGCCTAGAGGGAGTGCAGAGGTGCCTCAGTCCAATTAAGGACAACTCGTCTGCCATCAGAGGCTCCCATTCCTCGCTACATGGACTCCAGCAGTCCCTGGCTAACATAGCTGCAGTCATGAGACAGAGGCTTTAACAATTGCCTTTAAACAGTGGCAGCAGCATGGTAGACAACAGGCTGAGGGCTATACAGAATATTCTGGAGTCCATAAAACAGGAAGTGGACTCCCTCAGGGAAAACCACTGTGATGTTGCTGCAGTGTTGAGAAATCAGCAGTTTCTCCTTGCTGCAGTAATTCCCACAAATGGCAGCTGCTGGGACCTTTGACTCCACATCTCCATCCCCTGATGTGTATGTGGCCCCCTCAACCTCAACAACAGCACCGCCTATGGCACAGGAGGCACCACACATATCAGACGATGAAGATGTGGAAGGAACAACATTCACAAGGAAAACCACCCGATAGCACCAGTCTGTGCCACGTGGACAGTATCTCCTTATTTCTGGGCTTAAGATCATGCCAGTGTTGTGACAGCAGGAAATGTGCTCTCTTCACTCAACCACTGTTGACCTGTCTGCTGTGTACTGTCATTGTCTCCATTCTTACCTATTGGCAATATTAAACCTCCTCACTAATGCACACTTCTCATAACCATGTCTCATGACATGCCCTCACCCCTGGACTCTGATTATACTATAAATGGCTAAGGTTCTCTCATGGGGTTTGTGAACTGGACATTGTATAGCATTTGAAATTACACTTGCACCTGTAAATAAAGCACCTTGTATACATGCAACATTTCTACGTTTACTGTGATCCATCTATTCAGCTAAATGATTGCATTGCGTGAATCCGTATCAATGAGTACAGAACATCATTACATGAGTGCATTACTGTCAGACACAGAGCCACATACTAGGATCCTAACACGAGAAAGGTGAATTATGGTGTTGTGGGCTACAACCAACTTACAGGCTATTCTACACATATATTGAGCAAACATCCTTGGAAGTCGGCTTACGGCATGTATGGCTCAGAACTAAGTCAATGGTAATTTACCCAGATGTGAATACCAGTACAACAAATATGTGTGGTACAGAAGAGGCTAACCTTATCAATGATGGGCACCTGTCAGTGTTGCTGAATGCAGTTCCAAATTTGCCTGTTGTCGTATGTGGCACACTTGCCAACAATCATACTGCAAGACCCCACCAGTGACAGTTGAAGTTCCATATTAACCTGTCCAAAATAACGTATACATACACAATGCGAATGGCTGGAACAGTAGAAGGCAAATGTATGCACATGTTAATGTTATTTAGCAGCTCCTTGGTCATAGGGGATACACATGGTAGTCCATGGAAATCAAGATATTAAGCATACTCTAAGCCATTCCTCCAACTTGGCCAGTGCACACATGAGAACACCCAGACACTAAATCAACATGGCAAAAAATGTGTCTCATACAAACAGGATTTATTTTAAAACAATTAAAACTATATACCTAAACCTATCCTAAAAACCACCTTACACTAAACTAACCTAAACTAACTTAACTTAATTTACAAATACACCTATCCAACCTATTCTAAACTAATCTTACACATGTAACACCACACTCTAAACATTGTCCTCTAAGGCTACACATGTAGTTACTATGGTTTAAACATATATATATATATATATATATATATATATATATATATATATATATATATATATATATATATATATATATATATATATATATATATATTTATTTTTTTGCACATATACCACAACATACCCCCAAACTCCCACAATTAATAAAATGTACTAAATTCCACCCCAAACTATGCTTACTCTAACCTATGCCCACCCTACACTATTTCACTCACCTAACACTACCCATCTAAAACCCAATCTAAATGAATTAACAACAGTAAGGGAGAGGAAAGGACCTGGGAGGTTGTGGCACTGACACATCACAATTTCTTCAATTTTCTTTAGCAGTAATTGAAAAACTTGTGATTTTTGGCACTTTCCTGTAACAACCTGCCCAATCTGTCCATCATGGCAGCCATGTCCCGTTTCATGTCACTTTCAAAGTTTGGGCTGAAGACTGCAGCAGGTGGCTGCACGGGTGCCTGGCTTGTGGCAGCTGCAGCAGATGTGGTGAGGTTCGGACCTGCAGAGGCCCCCTGGACCCCTGATGCTTTCTCCAATTTTGGCTGCTTTTTTTGTGGCTGCTGCAGAGGTCCCCCACGTGGGAAAGTACGCCATGCCCCTGTGGCCTTTTCCTTCCGGAACCTCCTCGCCATCCTCTGGTACCCGGCATTCATATCTCAAATGTGACTGTATCTGTCTGCCTTTTTGTTGAATGCATGTTGTTCATCAGGTGTCATATTTGCAGCTGAAAATTGAGGAAAATGAAGCATTAAATACAACATTGGGTGGCGGTAGAGCAGACATTTAATGTACACTACATCTGCGGATGACACATGCAGTCCACCACACATTACTCAACAATGACTTACTCCTAATCTATGACTATTTCCTACCAGCCATCTACAGTATCATGTACATGTCACTGGGATGATGGATATCCATTGTTGGCCATCAGGGCCCAGAGGTGAGTGGACTAATGCATACTTCCTCAACATTTGTGTTAACATACTTGTGAGGATAACGTGGCCCAACAAGACTAGATTTCATGAGTCCTTGTCAATATTGTGGTATGTTCCCTTGTCTGATTTGTGCCCCGCTTGTTCTGGTAGTCCAGAAACCGAGGAGCACTTTTTGTATTTTTGTCCAGTCTATTCTGCTCCTCGATCCAAATGGATTTGCACCATTTGCCGTGCTCTAGGGGTGACCCAATATAGGGTGGTGATGAGAATTTTAATGAGTAATACTTCGGAACCCTTGTTTGTTGCGGTTAGCAAGTTCCTTGTGGCCGCATGGCATACAAGAAAGAGTTTTCTTAAATAGTAGCTTTATGAATTTCTTTCTTTTGTGTAGTATTTTAACTTTCTATTATTATATTGTACTTTATACTTGCTTTAGCAAATCCTTGGAACCACACGGCACACAAGAAGAGTTTTTAAATGGTAGTTTTTCATGAATTAGTATCATGTATATAGTTCTCTAATGTCTTTTTTTATATAAATGCTTATAATCTTGTTTTTAAATTATTCCTTTTTATGCTCTTATTATATTTGGATTGTATTTATGCTTTGATGGTCTAGTAACCGAATAAAGCGGTGTGTGAGTGTGGAGGGGGGGGGCTTTGTACCACCCCTGGCTCAACATCAAGTCTTACCCAGGCATCATGGATACAAGATGGGAGGTCTTCTGATAGGGGGTCTGGAAACTCCCTACCGGCGGTTCTAAGGTTTGGTAAAGCTTCATTCAGGTGTCCTTGTTCAAGACCTGGTCTGAGCATACGTTAAAAGGGGGCACACCATTGCTCAAGATGTTCCCACATCTCCAAATAATGCAATGTCCCCATAAAGTTTGGGCAAAGCCTGACCAGCACATTAAAGTTGTCTAAAGATTATAACTAATGCCCCTAGCTTGTGTTAAGTGCTGTAAATTGTGTAATGCGGCACACACATGGAGGCTGTATGGGTGCCCTTGGAGCCACAGTACGTTTGGCACTGCATTGGGTGCTGCTACAGTATTCTTATATATTGAACATCATGTGCACATGCATGTCAGACATCATCAAAGTACCAGGTACGCACTCAGCATTCACATCATATGCACATGTGATATGACCAAGATCACTCACAAATATCATGATGGCAGGGCCATGTTGGTAATTCTGCTGAGATCTACCTTGAGACAATTCATAGGGATTTCCCACAACCATCTGCAGCTGAGTTGTGTACTAATTGTGGACTCTACTGACTGTTGTCCATCACAATATGGCTCCTGCCGCTACCACACCCTCAATTTACATCTGAAGGGTCCTGAGGCACCAGTGGTGCATGTGACTCCTACATAAGCCCCCTCGAGACCCCAATACATTTACTTCATCTGTACCATTTTGTGAGTAAGTGTAAGCTATGTATGGCACACAGTGCTGTCAAAAGTGCTGTGACAAAGTTGTTGTCAACAGGCATGCTAATTACATGAGCAGCTCCTCTGACACCTATCATGATAGACATCAATGTATAGGTGGCCATGCATTCCATTTCCTAATACCCACAATTCCATACCAGCACACGTTGCCTCTTGTGCAACAATCAAGCCATTCTCAATGCTCAACATTACAACAGACATGATGTCACCATCCTAACTCCAATGATATCATAGCATTAGTCACGCAAAACTTTTATTCATTGCATTGTACACATCAGACTGTCTCACACCAAACCCTGGATTGCCACACATGAAGCACAAGGTGACACTTACTGGCAACATTGGGGTCTTCAAACCTGGTCACCTCTCCAATGGTGTGGGGTGGAGATCCACCTGCTATACATGAAAGGAAAACATAGCTTTCTGATATTTGGACATTTCTGTGAATGGACAACAGTGTTAAAAATCTACTTGTTAGGCTGAGTGAGAAAGTCAACCTAGTGGTAGATCAGACCAACTGTCAAACATCTACAATCAGTTAATCACACACATAGGCCCTCATTACGAGCCTGGCGGTCTGTGACCGCCAGGCTCGCGGTTGGCGGGAGCACCGCCGACAGCCTGGCGGTGCCCCTTAGGGCATTCTGACCGCGGCGCTTTGGCCGCGGTCAGTGCAGGAAAACCGGCGGTCTCCCGCCGGTTTTCCGCTGCCCGTCAGAATCCTCCAAGGCGGCGCAGCATGCTGCGCCGCCTTGGGGATTCTGACACCCCCTACCGCCATCCTGTTCCTGGCGGTTCGCCCGCCAGGAACAGGATGGCGGTAGGGGGTGTCGCGGGGCCCCTGGGGGCCCCTGCAGTGCCCATGCCAATGGCATGGGCACTGCAGGGGCCCCCGTAAGAGGGCCCCGCTTGTATTTCACTGTCTGCATAGCAGACAGTGAAATACGCGACGGGTGCAGTAGCACCCGTCGCACCTTCCCACTCCGCCGGCTCGATTCCGAGCCGGCGTCCTCGTGGGAAGGTTGTTTCCCGCTGGGCTGGCGGGCGGCCTTAAGGCGGCCGCCCGCCTGCCCAGCGGGAAACTCAGAATGCCGGCCGCGGTCTTCAGACCGCGGTGCGGTATTCCTGCGGCGCAACTTTGGCGGGCGGCCTCCGCCGCCCGTCAAAGTTGTAATGAGGGCCATAGTCTCAGATAATGGAGACCCTAGCAACTACAAACTATCACTTTCCCTGACACGCCTGTGGTGCTTTTGACTGCACCATACGTAGATGGAATTGTCATGCTTGTGTTTTGTAGCTTTACACCTCCATGCTAATACGGGACTGCATTACACTGTATTCTGCATCTGAGGGGCATGCAATGGTTGTTGCAGTGGCCATCCCATTGTGACACCCATAGCTTTTGAGCCTGCCCCAGTTGTTCAAGACATCTACCTCATTGTCATCGCAAACTGATGGACAATGCCCAGGGGTTGTATGAGTATTCCAAAGTGTTGAGGAATGATTTGATAGATCCTTGTTTGTAGTTACTAATATGTGTGTGCCATTACAAGGCACACACATTTGAGCTATAATGCCTTGGCAGGTTACTTATGTTCATTAAGTTGTTCCTACCTGCATATCAACTGATTGAAATTATGGATGTCTTGCCAATACTGTGTGGCCAGTCATTGTTGGCATGGTATTCCATTAGTTGTCCAGGAAGGGATAAGAACATGCGCATAAACATATGCCTCAACACAGACACACTTGTTCTGTGGTCCAAGGATGCATGTGTTGGTGCAGGTTTCTGAGTAATGTGCCAGTGCTGGTGCAGATGCAGGGTAGCCCCATAATGTCAGTACAAAATCAAATCATGTGTGTGGGGTACTAGATACAGTTTGGGCTGTATGTGACACACACTGTACAAGAAGGGGAAAGTGCTAGTATTCTGGGCCCAGTGCATAGTCACGCTCCCTTAAATGGCGTTGGCCAATGACACAAAGGGGCAGATTGAAGGAAAGTGGTGCTGCACCAAGTGCATCACTACAGTCCTTGTGGCCCTTAGTGCACCCCTTTCCCCTGCCATGTGTGCACCTTATACGAAATAAAGCACAGCATGGTGCAGGTAGGGTCCAACTGCATCTATTTATATGGAGGCAAATGATGCACTAAGCAGGAGTAGCAGCACAACAGATTATTACGACTTCTGCTGAGTGCATAGGGGCCCATCATATACAATTATATGCCCCCTTATAAGACCTGCTCTGAGCAGCCGTTCAAAGTGTAGGAAATATGGCATTAGGTATTTTCTCTTATTTCTCAAACGCATGTACTTTAAACCCCCAAACAGGTGTTGGGCCACCCTCCCATACATGATGCCTGGTGCAGGCCTCATCTTGTGCTGGTCTAAACGGAGTGGCACTATGCACGCATCACAAAACTTTGCTATGATTGAGCAGGGAAGATGGCACTTCTGCCCGGCTCTGCTTCATAATTGTTTATTACAGTGGCAGCCCTATGGTGGTGCTGGGACTCTTAATACAGGTACAATACTACATGTCCAGATCCTTTGACAAAACATGCTGCTCTCAACCTTATCACCATTATGCACATGCAAATAATGGTGTTGGTACGAAAATGGGATACTTACCAACTGCTCTACCAATCTCAATGCCCAGGTGATCCAGTAGATCTTGCTACCGTGAAATCAGGTCAGCCCAACAATGTTTGAATTGGTGGTCATTGCGTCTGGTGCCGAATGTTCGTGTCAGGTGGTGGAACACCTTGCCCTACCGCAGCTTCCTGGCCTCTGTGGGGTAGCCCTGGATAACACGGCCACCCAGTACAAGCATCAATTGCAGGTAATGCTGCACAAGCCAAATAAAGCCCCCAGATCATGTGCCTTGCACATCCTCCCTTTCCCTGACATCATGAGGTGTATATATCGCAAATGCAATTGCAGGGAAAAAACATAATAATTACAACTACCCAACAAACTATCCCACAATACAGTGACAAATACAGTACAAATACACTACAAAAGACTGATTAAAAGATAAAAAAGATACAACAGTTACAGGACACAGCACAAAAACACTCCAATAACTCCAATCCACCAACAACACCAGTTCCACACACCATCAGATAGCCACAGGCAATAAGACTGTGAAGTGAAAGTGAACATATGGTGGTCATGCGTTGATTTTGTCCCATTGAGGCTTATTGTAGCTTATTGTGTCCCTGCCCCTTCAACAAGAGGTCCGCCTTATTACCTTGGGAGTCCTCTTCATTGTCCTGGGTACAAGAGAAGAGAGCAGGTCCAGTCTTCTAGGGTCTTCTTCGATCACGGTCAGCAGGTTCAACCCTCCTCTGTTTCTCCATAGGTCCAGAGAGTGTTCTGAGGACGGTACAGTGGAGTCCTGATTTATGCCTTGCACTAGTCTGTAGATGAGCTCGACTCCTGGTCCTTCCCTAATCAATTGAGCAAAGACTCCCAGGCTCCCATGTCAACCCTGCCCACTTATGCACTTCTTGTGTGCTCTACTGCAAAAAATCCCCCAGCACCTCTCTCTGCTGAAATCCACGTTGATGAAAACCTTCCCTCCTTGTGCAGAGCCTGTGTGCCCACTCTAGATGTGTGGCCAGGAAAGTGAGAAACCCCTCCTCTGCGGTTACTCTAAACCAGCTCTGGGGACAACTCCTTTCCCACTGGGATTGGTGCCTGCCTGACTGGGGAAATAAAGAAGGACCCTGTCCAGATGTCAGCTAACATTTGCCTATGATATGGTGGGCCTCTTTGAAGTTAGGCAAATTCCATGGCACTGCCCAGATGTTCATCCTGCCAGAGGAATAGACACCTCTCCACACCGAAGCAGGGATAAAGAGCACAGAGTTCTACAGCCAGTAAAAAAAGTAAAATCAAAAATCTGTGTGTTCACCATGTAAAAGATGGTAATTTCCAACATGTGGTAAATCTCATTAGGGACACATTTTGATCCGTATTCTCCACTCTGTCATGCATAAGGAGTCTATTCCAACTCCACAGATTATTTTGTCTATATGTAACACATCTTTTTCTCTGGGAAGCATTCCTAAAGTGTGGAAACATTCTTTGGTCACTCACCTACTGACTTTTCAAATACAGGTAACTACCAGCCTATTTAGCAAATACCATTCCCAGTTAAAATAATGGAAAGGACAGTCGACAAGTAATTGTGGTGATTCTTGCAAAATAATAACACCTTGAGTTGTCTCAGTCTGGCTTCAGGCAATCTCATAGTACTGAGTAATCTTTCATTTCTATATTCCAGATTACTTTTGCCTACTAGCAAACCAATTCCCTTCTAGTGCCTTGGTGCTTTCATACACGTTGACAACATTCAATGCTACCTCCCATGAACATTTGTTGCTTTTCCTTAAGAAAGCTATGGTACATGGCCAGGCTTTGGCTACAACTGAATCCAGCTTGTCAGCTTAGGCAGTTTACCTGTCTTCTTATTTTTCTGAATTTATACTAGGCAAGAGCAAAATAAAAATTACAGCAACGTAATGACAGCTATTTTGGGAATTTCCTTTATGCCACTGCAAACGTGCCATTTGTGGTAAACATTTTCGAGGAATACTCAGGAACATCAGAACCCAAGTGGTTGTTGTTTGTGGTGCTTTTGAATTTATTCACTATTTTCTTGTGCACAAATTGATGAAAGGATGTATTTGGCACTAAAATATAGCAAAACATGATAGATTAATTTTTTGTATTATTATTGATCATTTAACATAATTTTGTCATAATTTCATGTAAATACGTTAAAACAAATTAAGCACATTTTGTACACTCGTAATTTAAACCATTTGCTAATGAAGTATTGTATGGCTATTCGTTGAGCCCCACTTATGCAACGTAGATATGCGCCCTATGGTCTAGTTAATATATTTATTTGATTTTAAGTCAAGTCTTACTGGATGGAAATTCTTCCAATAAAATGTATTTGTTGTAAGTTTCAGAACTGCATACCTCTTTCTGAATCAATGGCGAACAATGCTCAAAAGATGAGTTCTGATAAAAAAGAGATTTTATTAGTCCCAGGTTCAAATGTATCCAGTGTTCTTCTACAGAGCGTGTGGACTGACAAACTGGGGTCCATACCTCTTCCAGTGCCTTTTGTTAGGAATTGTGGTGTTTATTTGGGCTAGAACCTATCACTTTTCTGAACAGGTCACTTTGGGCCTGATTTAGATATTGGTGGATGAGTTACTCTGTCACAACAGTTAGTATCCCGTCCACCGAAATCTAAATCTCATTCTATCCTAAGATTAAGATTTCGATGGATGGAATATTCGTCACTGTTGTGACAGAGTAACTCATCCGCCAATATCTAAATCAGGCCCTAAGTTATCCTCTATATGTTTCTTTGTAAGGAAACCTATGAACCACATTCCACCCTACCTTCCAATTCATTCGCATTTGTTGGTACTTCATGCAATGATTTTAAGTCATTTAGACTATGGTAACAGGTTGTTTTATGGAATTCATTAGATTTCAATAAACAACTTCAACCCAATCAAATCACAGTGATATGACTAGCACTTCAGCTTCGGAGGTATGCTTTGTGGCAGCTGAATACTTGCCCTTGGCTGCCCTTTGATAAAAGGGTGACATTCAAGTCTATGCATCTCACATTTTAAACATTTCATCTGTGGCAAAAAGATGTCTTCTCTCCTTGTGCTAGTCACCTTATGCCCTCTGCTTGATATTGAGGTTTAAGCACGCCCATTGAGGGGGGCTTACCTTTTTATTAATGGTGCCCAAAATCTACAATTCTTTACATCTTATCTCTGTATGTACTTGCTTTTCACAAAGTTTTGAGTTAGTTTCCTGCTAATTCTCTCTTGAAACGAAACCCCTCACTAGTTATCAGTCATAGAACCAGGAGAACTTTCTATGTAGCAGTGCACTTTAAACTCCTACGCACACTGCATATGGAACTTTCTGCACCAGCTTTTGTCACTTTCATTCTGCATCTGCTGCTTTTTTGTGATCTTTCCTCCAAGAGGCTCTCCATCTAGCTGGATCCGGAAAGACCTGTGTAGTTTAAGACAAGCCCTTTGTGGTGTAGTGGTTTCTTCGTACCACTCTCCAGTGTGCCCCCTTTATCATTGATGTTCGTCCCCTCAAAAAAAGAGCCAATGGCTGTAAGCCATACCTATTTAGGAGACCAAAAGCTCTAACTCTAAACCAGGGCTTAAATTGTAAATAAAAATGTGCCAGTGCCCAAAGCTCTCCTCTGAAACACGCGGCTGCTGCCATTAAATGTGCGAACACAGAATACTGAGGCAGCTAATCCTAAAGCCACCTCTGGCCTCTTCCGACCATTTAGGGCCACTCCCTGCCCCGTCAGCTCACTCTTACAGCTTTCTGCTTTCCACCTTTGTTACGCTTTTTCGTTTTTCTCTTCCTCTGTCTTTACCGTGTGTCTTGTGATCGCAGTAAATGTTTGAGGCAGAAGAATAACTGCCGGTCCTCAAAAATAAGAGCTGGTGCCCAGCACCGGAAACCACTGGCTCAAATTAAGCACTGCACTAAACCCAGAAAGTGAGCTACTCTTGACCCAGCAAACTCACTTCCCAAACACTGAACTACTGTCACTTTAGAGGTTACAAGCTAAACCTTACGGTCAACGTCATTACATTTTGCTTTGTTTTAAGCTTGCTTTACCTGCCCAAACAGAAACAGGAAAGGGTACTATTCAATACCAGGTATCTCATTTTCGGTGAGAGTATTGAGCTCCTCTGTTATACAGTTTGGAAATCGCAATCTCTTAAGAACTGTATCAATATATGATTACAAAATTGTTGAATTGTTATAAAGTTTTATGTAACTGTATTGTTTAGGTATGCATAGAGTCAAGGTACCTTAGAAGGCTATTTTTTGTCAAATGCAGCACGCATGGTCCTAGTTAGTGGGGACCAGCAGATTCACCTTTGATACTGTTTGATTGATTGAAAGGCTGGTATATTTATGTGCATTGTTGAAGTGGATTTGTTTGGTTTCATGGTTAAAGAATACGAATAGTAAGGGCGTTACCAATCACTGATTTAGTTGCTCTCATGCAGTCCCTAATTAAAACACAGTATCCAAGGACAACCAAAAGTACATCTTATTCACAAAGAAACTTACAATTCTAAAGGTTAACTAAGGTGAAGCAAGTACAATAAAACAAAGGGAAAAACATCTGTGCTAAGAGGAAAAATAGACTGAAGCTTACCCAGCGCCAGAAGAAAACACTGCCAGCATGACCACGTACACCACTTCATCAAAAACAAAATTAATCAGTGCTTTCATATGTTTTAAATTCAAAGCCCGTGATTCTCGATTGATACTGCAAAATATATTGAACACCTCAAAGATAGTCAAATTCAAATTATTTTTCATTAGACCTTTCTGCTTAACACAATCAAACAGCAGATGAGATCACACACTTTTGGAATCAATACAATATATGCACATTATTCTCTACCTGCCAGTATCAAAAGAAAGATCATTCATAATTAACAAAAAAGAGATGAAAAATGGTTCGAGAGGTTACCCTGATATTTTGTTGGTCCAGCATATACAATAGCCATGCATGTGCGATGAGACCTAGGCTTTCCATCTCCATAGTTCTGAGACTCAGGGCCAGATGTATGGCGGTCAGCTTTTGTGACTCGCAAAAAGCTAATGTACAACAGTGTCATAGACACTGTATGCAATTCTCAAATGGGTCACAAGGGACATGCCTCATTAGTATTCATAAGGCAGGTTGCAATTTGCGACCCATTTGGGAATGGCCGCACTCACAGGGATGGCGGCCTGCTAGGGTCAGCAGACCATCATGTCTGTGATTGCTTTTTAAATAAGGCACTTTAAAAAAAAAAAATGAAAAGTTTCAGTTTCAATTTTTAAGAGTAGGCAGTGTTCCCTGGGACCACTGCCTGCCCCTGAAAAAAAGTTGATGCTCCCATTCAAAAAGGGAAAGGGATCACTTGGGTACCCCTTCCCATTTGCAAATGTTGCCACCAATTTGAAATTGGTAATCCCAGTCACAAAACAATCATACATCCCCCTGTGACTTGCCATTAAGAAGGGACGTCCTTGGCATGCTCCTTCCTAATAGCGAGTCGCAAACCCTATTTTGTGAGTCAGTAATAGGTTACTGGCTCACAAAATAGGGTTGTTTGAGACAGTGAAATAGCTTTGTACACCTGGCCCTCAGTGCCTAGCTCTGTGGTCTGGAGATGCATATCAAGCATGCTCTATGGGCGACATGAGACTTTTCCTTACATATCCTCTTTCTCTTACATTAGGCGGTGAAAGGGATGTACTGTTTATATGATTTTGAGTACTGTGCTGACCTTTATTATGTTCAGAGATAGTGTGGTGTCTACAGTCCACACATGTGTAAGGTTTTGTGTGAATGTAATGCCTAGACTGTTCACGGACATCCCTGTTTGTTTGCTATGTGTGTATAATGTGACTGGTGACTGGTATCAGTAGGCGTTATAATATATGAATGTGTGGCTGTGTATCCAAAATGAAATCATGGTAAAACATGACACAAGATGGATGGTGAGGTAACGACTTCTCAGGCAGCTTGCATTCCTGAGGTGTAGGTGGCACTCCCATACAATAACGTGTGAAAGGATGCAGACAGGGAGATAGTTATTCAGCTGTGAGCTGTTAGCAAGAGTCTGATGAATATCTCTTCCTGAGCAGTACAATTTGGAATGATAGCGATGATGAGGAGGTGAGTCAGAAGATTCTGTTGCTAATGAGAGGAAACCTTTTAGGCTGCATCTCTCACTTCAGAGCTCCTTCAGATGACTGATTATAGCCAGGTGCAAAGTCATCAGACTTCCTTGTCCTCTTAATTTAGTTGCTTCAATGGAGGCTAACTTTGTCACAACCTGTCATTGAGAGCCATTGTCTTTGGAAAAGACTGTGTATGGTCCACTGAAGCACAAACTGAACTATGAAAAGAACAACTTGAAATTGATTCGAGGACACAGACGATTGAATCAACGCCACCCCCCCCCCCAATCTGGATAAAGTGTATAAAAGTGGAACCCAAAGCAGAACACTTAATTCCTGTCCCAAGGTCTTCACTAACCAAGGGGGGTGGGAGGTGTGGGGGGGGTGGTGGGGTTGTTTTGCAAAGTTTTTCAAAGACTAAAATTCAGTGTTGGTATCTTTGACAGCCACTTTTCCAGAGGCATGTGGACAACTGCTGAAGTATGCACATCTTGCTAGATATGCATGGGTCTTCATTACCTGGCCTGCTAACAGGAGAGAAGGAACACCTGGATCTTTTGTAAGGGACTGCCCAATAAATAGAAGCCCATCTGCTGTGCCTGGAGTGTGGGGTGGGCGAGAATAGGAGGACTGCACTGAGGAGTGTAACAATGTCATACCCAAGGATGGAGAGGGTCTCCCAGGCTGCCAGTGAGTTTCCATAACACGCTAAGTCAGTTACATCATTCTGAGGCCCCAGAATGTGCGACATGGTACTACTGCAATGTGCCTGTCATCTGCTAGAAGCTGGAGACCTTGTGCTGACCGTGTCATGAAATTGGGTCTTGCAATCATAGTCCTGTGATCACCTCAGTAGAAGCATTCCTATTGTCAAGTAAACATAGGGTGCTGCTGGACCTGCATTGCTCCCTCCCGGAACTACCAGCAGCCCAAAGTATTGGGAGCAGTGAGCAGGACCACTTGCTAATGCTTCAGTTACCCGCCATTGCATGCCTGTTGTGTTGGGAGTGCTAAACCTTCAGGTAACTTGAGCTGCATGACTTTGAACGTTGACTGCCCCTTCCTCTGCATTAACTCAAGTATGTTACTTACAACAGTGGGACTGAATTGCCCTAAAGAACCTTAGTAGTGTGACATATAGCTCTATGGGCCACAGTACAACAGAAATTTCTTGCATTGTGTTACAATGAGCTTACACCTGTGCCAGACATATGTCTGACTACTGCTCTGTGTTTAGAGCACCATAGCACATGTACAGTGTTATGTTTTGATATGTGATTCAAGTCCTTCTGTTTTTACAAGGAAAAGCACTTGGTTGGACATCCTTATTGTGTCTATTAGTAATCTGTTTGAGATTTCTACCCTCACACTACCGCCCTGATAAGCCTTGGATTGGTTGCCCTTCCTGAAAGTCAAGTGTGAAAAAATTGTATTGGGTGCCCTGTTTCCAATGCCATGTGTAGGTAAGACACAACAGTGGAAAACGCTCCCAAGTCCCTGGGCTGGTGCCCAATATGCCTGCTTGAGCTATGGCCCCAATCTGATTCATACACAAGCCCTGAACATATTGGTTGCACTTTAAAAGTTCACCTGAACTTCTTTTACACTTGTAAATTCTGAAGTAAAATCTTGCCTTTAAGGGGCCCTAATAAATGACGTGTAATACGCTCATAGCTGATGGAGTCAGACATTAGCATGCAACACAGCTTTTAAAGGTTCTGTTGTGATTTTGAGGTGGCTTCTCCTATACCATAATTTATCCACATTAGTTGGGAGAAACCCTCCCGGACCTCACGTTGCATATTTTTAAAGAAAGTAGGGTTAACCCCTTCTGTGCCCAGGACGTAACGGTTACGTCCTGAGGCACAGTGCTGCTGTGCCCAGGACGTAACCATTACGTCCTGTGCACAGAGCCCAGAGGGAGCGCTAGCGCTCCCTCTGTGGGGTTCCCTCCCACCCCCCCAAGTCAGGGATGGAAGGGGAAGCCCTTCCCCTCCCACCCCCGACCCCCCTGTGACGTCAGCGCGCCAGCGCGCGCTGATTAGTCACAGGGTCTCCCCCATCGCTCTGGAAGCAGAGCTTCCAGCGCGATTGAAAGAGAAATGCTTTGCATTTCTCTTTCAATCCCATGGGGGAGGCCCCGAGAGGCTTCAAAGGGAAGGAAATGTATTTCCTTCCCTTTGAAGTCTCTCACAGGGTTTCAAAAGCCGGATTGCTTGCAATCCGGCTTTTGAAACCCCACTAGACACCAGAGATTTTTTTTTTTTCAATGAAACTGTCAAAAGGGAGCGACCCCCTGGGCAAGGGTCGCTCCCAGGGGGGGCATTTTTTCAGGAAGGCCTTTTCTGCCCCCCCTGGGGGCAGAAACCTGTAGGCACCAGGGAACTTTTTTTTTTTTTTTTTTTTGATGTTTTCTTTTTTTTTAGGTGGGGAGCGATCCCTTAGGCAAGGGTTGCTCCCCTACGGGGCAATATATATTTAGGCCATTTCTGCCCCCCTTGGAGGCAGATTGGCCTATTTTGATGAAGAAACCATTAGACACCAGGGAGTTTTTTTTTTTGCGCAAATTTCACGCAACGGGAGCGACCCCTTGGGCAAGGGTCTCTCCCAGGGGGGGCATTTTTTTGGGAAGGCCTTTTCTGCCCCCCCTGGGGGCAGATCGGCCTATTATTAGGCCGATCTGCCCCCAGGGGGGGAGAAACCTCTAGGCACCAGGGATCATTTCTTTTTGTTATGTTTTCAGTTTTTTTTAGGTGGGGAGCGACCCCTTAGGCAAGGGTCGCTCCCCTAGGGGACAAATTATATTTAGGCCATTTCTGCCCCCCTTGGGGGCAGATTGGCCTATTTTGATGAGGCCAATCTGCCCCCAAGGGGCAGAAACCATTAGACACCAGGGATTTTTTTTTTTGCGTGAATTTCTCGCAAGGGGAGCGACCCCTTAGGCAAGGGTCGCTCCCTGGGGGGGGGGGGGATTATTTTAGGCCATTTCTGCCCCCCTGGGGGTAGATCAGCCTATTTTGATTCGGCTGATCTGCCCCCAAGGGGGGCCGAAACCACTAGGCACCAGGGATTTTTTTGTTTTTTTGTTTTACAGTTGGGGAGCGACCCCTTGGACAAGGGTCGCTCCCCTGGAGGGGCAAAATGTATTTAGGCCATTTCTGCCCGCTTTGGGGGCTGATCGGCCGATTTTAGGTCAATCTGCCCCCAAGGGGGGCAGAAACCACTAGGCACCAGGGATCTTTTTTTTGCGCCGTCACACAAGGGGAGCGAACTTGTAGGCCGATCTGCCCCCAGGGGGGGCAAAAACCTCTTGTTGTCAGGGCAAATGTTTTTTTTTGTGTTTATTTTTTTTTTGTTTGTTTGTTTTTTTAGAGATGGGGAGCGATCTATCAGACAAGGGTCGCTCCCCTGGGGGGCAAACTGTACTTAGACCATTTCTGCCCCCCTTGGGGGCAGATTGGTCGATTTCAGGTCAATCTGCCCCCAAGGGGGCAGAAACCACTAGGCACCGGGGATTTGTTTTTTGGCGCCAATGTCACGCAGAGGGAGCGACCCCATAGGCAAGGGTCGCTCTGAGGGGGGGGGTTGGGGGGGCAAATTTATTTTAGGCCATTTCTGCCCCCCCTGGGGGCAGATCGGCCTATTATTAGGCCGATCTGCCGCCAGGAGGGGGCAGAAACCTCTTGTTGCCAGGGCAAATGTTTTTTTTGTGTTTTTTTTTTTTTTTTTTGTTTGTTTTTTTAGAGATGGGGAGCGACCCTTCAGACAAGGGTCGCTCCCCTGGGGGGCAAACTGTACTTAGACCATTTCTGCCCCCCTTGGGGGCAGATTGGTCGATTTCAGGTCAATCTGCCCCCAAGGGGGCAGAAACCACTAGGCACCGGGGATTTGTTTTTTGGCGCCAATGTCACGCAGAGGGAGCGACCCCATAGGCAAGGGTCGCTCTGAGGGGGGGGGTTGGGGGGGCAAATTTATTTTAGGCCATTTCTGCCCCCCCTGGGGGCAGATCGGCCTATTATTAGGCCGATCTGCCACCAGGGGGGGGCAGAAACGTCTAGGCGCCAGGGAAATAATTTTTTGTGTGTTTTTTTTTTTGTATGTTTGTTTTTTTAGAGATGGGGAGCGACCCGTCAGGCAAGGGTCGCTCCCCTGGGGGGCAAACTGTATTTAGACCATTTCTGCCCCCCTTGGGGGCAGATTGGTCGATTTTAGGTCAATCTGCCCCAAGGGGGCAGAAACCACTAGGCACCGGGGATTTGTTTTTTGGCGCCAATGTCACGCAGGGGGAGCGGCCCCGTAGGCAAGGGTCGCTCCCAGGGGGGGGTGGGGGTTTGGGGGGTAAATTTATTTTAGGCCATTTCTGCCCCCCTGGGGGCAGATCGGCCTATTATTAGGCCGATCTGCCCCCAGGGGGGTCAGAAACCTGTAGGCGCCAGGGCAAATGTTTTTTTTTTTGTTTTTTTTTTGTTTGTTTGTTTTTTTAGAGATGGGGAGCGACCCATCATACAAGGGTCGGTCCCCTGGGGGGCAAACTGTGTTTAGACCATTTCTGCCCCCCTTGGGGGCAGATTGGTCGATTTTAGGTCAATCTGCCCCAAGGGGGCAGAAACCACTAGGCACCGGAGATTTGTTTTTTGGCGCCAATGTCACGCAGGGGGAGAGACCCCGTAGGCAAGGGTCGCTCCTGGGCAGGGGGGATTTGGGGGGTGTGGGTCAAATTTATTTTAGGGCATTTCCCCCCCCCCGGGCCGGCTGAGCTAGAGGCCAAAATCCACAGGTAGGCACTTTGCAAAAAACACCTCTGTTTTCTGTGAAAAAATATGTTGTGTCCACGTTGTGTTTTGGGCCATTTCCTTTCGTGGGCGCTAGGCCTACCCACACAAGTGAGGTATCATTTTTATGGAGAGACTTAGGGGAACGCTGGGTGGAAGGAAATTTGTGGCTCCTCTCAGATTCCAGAACTTTCTGCCACAGAAATGTGAGGAACATGTGTTTTTTTAGCCAAATTTTGAGGTTTGCAAAGGATTCTGGGTAACAGAACCTGGTCCGAGCCACACAAGTCACCCCATCTTGGATTCCCCTAGGTCTCTAGTTTTCAGAAATGCACAGGTTTGGTAGGTTTCCCTAGGTGGCGGCTGAGCTACAGGCCAAAATCTACAGGTAGGCACTTTGCAAAAAACACCTCTGTTTTCCTTCAAAAATTCGGCTGTGTCCACGTTGCGCTTTGGGGCGTTTCCTGTCGCGGGCGCTAGGCCTACCCACACAAGTGAGGTATCATTTTTATCGGGAGACGTGGGGGAACGCTGGGTGGAAGGAAATTTGTGGCTCCTCTCAGATTCCAGAACTTTCTGTCACAGAAATGTGAGGAACATGTGTTTTTTTAGCCAAATTTTGAGGTTTGCAAAGGATTCTGGGTAACAGAACCTGGTCCGAGCCACACAAGTCACCCCATCTTGGATTCCCCTAGGTCTCTAGTTTTCAGAAATGCACAGGTTTGGTAGGTTTCCCTAGGTGGCGGCTGAGCTACAGGCCAAAATCTACAGGTAGGCACTTTGCAAAAAACACCTCTGTTTTCCTTCAAACATTTGGCTGTGTCCACGTTGCGCTTTGGGGCGTTTCCTGTCGCGGGCGCTAGGCCTACCCACACAAGTGAGGTATCATTTTTATCGGGAAACGTGGGGGGACGCTGGGTGGAAGGAAATTAGTGGCTCCTCTCAGATTCCAGAACTTTCTGCAACAGAAATGTGAGGAACATGTGTTATTTTAGCCAAATTTTGAGGTTTGCAAAGGATTCTGGGTAACAGAACCTGGTCCGAGCCACACAAGTCACCCCATCTTGGATTCCCCTAGGTCTCTAGTTTTCAGAAATGCATAGGTTTGGTAGGTTTCCCTAGGTGGCGGCTGAGCTACAGGCCAAAATCTACAGGTAGGCACTTTGCAAAAAACACCTCTGTTTTCCTTAAAAAATGTGGCTGTGTCCACGTTGCGCTTTTGGGCATTTCCTGTCGCGGGCGCTAGGCCTACCCACACAAGTGAGGTATCATTTTTATCGGGAGACATGGGGGAACGCTGGGTGGAAGGAAATTTGTGGCTCCTCTCAGATTCCAGAACTTTCTGCCACAGAAATGTGAGGAACATGTGTTTTTTTAGCCAAATTTTGAGGTTTGCAAAGGATTCTGGGTAACAGAACCTGGTCCGAGCCACACAAGTCACCCCAACTTGGATTCCCCTAGGTCTCTTGTTTTCAGAAATGCACAGGTTTGATAGGTTTCCCTAGGTGGCGGCTGAGCTACAGGCCAAAATCTACAGGTAGGCACTTTGCAAAAAACACCTCTGTTTTCCTTAAAAAATTTGGATGTGTCCATGTTGCACTTTGGGGTGTTTCCTGTCACGGGCGCTAGGCCTACCCACACAAGTGAGGTATCATTTTTATCGGGAGACGTGGGGGAACGCTGGGTGGAAGGAAATTTGTGGCTCCTCTCAGATTCCAGAACTTTCTGCCACAGAAATGTGAGGAACATGTGTTTTTTTAGCCAAATTTTGAGGTTTGCAAAGGATTCTGGGTAACAGAACCTGGTCCGAGTCACACAAGTCACCCCATCTTGGATTCCCCTAGGTCTCTAGTTTTCAGAAATGCACAGGTTTGGTAGGTTTCCCTAGGTGGCGGCTGAGCTAGAGGCCAAAATCTACAGGTAGTCACTTTGCTAAAAACAGCTCTGTTTTCTGTGATGTGTCCACGTTGTGTTTTGGGGCATGTCCTGTCGCGGGCGCTAGGCCTACCCACACAAGTGAGGTATCATTTTTATCGGGAGACTTGGGGGAACGTAGAATAGCAAAACAAGTGTTATTGCCCCTTGTCTTTCTCTACATTTTTCCCTTCCAAATGTAAGACAGTGTGTAAAAAAGACGTCTATTTGAGAAATGCCCTGTGATTCACATGCTTGTATGGGCACCCCGGAATTCAGAGATGTGCAAATAACCACTGCTTCTCAACACCTTATCTTGTGCCCATTTTGGAAATACAAAGGTTTTCTTGATAGCTATTTTTTACTCTTTATATTTCAGCAAATGAATTGCTGTATACCCGGCATAGAATGAAAACCCACTGCAGGGTGCAGGTCATTTATTGGCTTTGGGTACCTAGAGTTCTTGATGAACCTACAAGCCCTATATATCCCCGCAACCAGAAGAGTCCAGCAGACGTAACGGTATATTGCTTTCGAAAATCTGACATTGCAGGAAAAAGTTACAGAGTAAAACTTAGAGAAAAAATTTATGTTTTTTTCACCTCAATTTCAATATTTTTCTTTTTCAGTTGTTATTTTCTGTAGGAAACCCTTATAGGATCTACACAAATTACCCCTTGCTGAATTCAGAATTCGGTCTACTTTTCAGAAATGTTGCGGTTTCTGGGATCCAGCGTTGGTTTCATGCCCATTTCTGTCACTGACTGGAAGGTGGCTGAAAGCACAAAAAATCGTAAAAATGGGGTATGGCCCAGTAAAATGCCAAAATTGTGTTGAAAAATTGGGTTTTCTGATTCAAGTCTTCCTGTTCCTGAAAGCTGGGAAGCTGGTGATTTTATCACCGCAAACCCTTTGTTGATGCCCTTTTCAGGGAAAAAACCACAAGCCTTCTTCTGCAGCCTTTTTTCCAATTTTTTTTAAAAAAACGAAATTTTTACTGTTTTTTGGCTAATTTCTTGTCCTCCTTCTGGGGAACCCACAAAGTCTGGATACCTCTAGAATCCCTAGGATGTTGGAAAAAAAGGACGCAAATTTGGCGTGGGTAGCTTATGTGAACAAAAAGTTATGAGGGCCTAAGCGCGAACTGCTCCAAATAGCCAAGAAAAGGCTCGGCACAGGACGGGGGAAAGGCCTGGCAGCGAAGGGGTTAATCCTTGTTAAAGTTTTTTATGTGCTTATCCAGACACCTGCCAGTAAAGTGCTCCCCGGGGATGGTTCACCCCCTGTACGACGATCTAGTCACGTGTAAAACGTTTGTGCGTCTCCATGCCTTCACAAGGGTTTAACTACATTTTATGAAACACAAACACATCTTTTCACTGGTATACAAAATGTGGATTTATGAGATGATGTTACGCCGCAAATACCAACCGTCGATGGTGCGATAGTGGCTGAGACAAGTATAACTGTGGTGGATACAGTATTGATGGGGCCAGTTGTTAGGTGCTGATTCTCTTCTACCCTGAAACAGACGGCTTTTTTCCAGTTCTAGTTTGGGACAGCTGCAAAGCTGGCATCAGAAACTAGGTCATCTTCACCAAACATCACGAGAATGGCTCCATCTAAAATGCATTGAAAGACTTGGCTCAGCAAATTCTTTACAACATGTATCCTTGCCAAAAAAAGATGGTGTGATTCGATAGGGTAAAAAACATCAAGTTTGGAATAGATCCTAGAAAAAGAACTGGAATCCTATTTTCCTTAGATATAGTCTGGCACAGAAAGAGATATATATTTGAAATGGTTCTCCCTGAAGAAAGATTTAGGGGCATATTTATACTCCGTTTGCGCCAAATTTGCGTCATTTTTTTCGACGCAAATTCGGCGCAAAACTAACGCCATATTTATACTTTGGTGTTAGACGCGTCTAGCGCCAAACTATGAGTAAAGAGCGTCATTTTTTTGCATGAACGCCTTCCTTGTGTTAATGAGATGCAAGGTAGGCGTTCCCGTCCAAAAAAATGACTGCGACGCAAATGCGTCGTATTTATACTCCCGGGCAAAAATCACGCCCGGGAGCGGGTGGACCAAAAAACCCCGCATTTGCGCCGGATTTTAGCGCCTGGGTCAGGGCAGGCGTTAAGGGACCTGTGGGCTCAAAATGAGCCCACAGCTGCCCTCCCATGCCCCCAGGGACCCCCCCTGCCACCCTTGCCCACCCCAGGAGGACACCCAAGGCTGGAGGGACCCATCCCAGGGACATTCAGGTAAGTTCAGGTAAGTATATATATTTTTTTTTTAAATATTTTTTTTTGGCATAGGGGGGCCTGATTTGTGCCCCTCTACATGCCTCAATGCCCAATGACCATGCCCAGGGGACTTAAGTCCCCTGGGCATGGCCATTGGGCAAGGGGGCATGACTCCTGTCTTTACTAAGACAGGAGTCATGTAAATGGCGTCTGGGCGTCGTTAAAAATGGCGCAAATCGGGTTAAGACGATTTTTTTGCGTCAACCTGACTTGCACCATTTTTAAGACGCCCTAACGCCATTTTTCCCTACGCCGGCGCTGCCTGGTGTACGTGTTTTTTTTCCACGCACACCAGGCAGCGCCGGTCTGCTTGCGCCGGCTAACGCCATTCAATAAATACGGCGCCCGCATGGTGCTTCAGAATGGCGTTAGCCGGCGCAAATTTTTTTTTACGCTAAACTGCGTTAGCGCAGTTTAGCGTCAAAAAGTATAAATACGGGCCTTAGTATCAACAACGAAAATAGAACTGTACCAGGAGCTTACACTAGCTTTCAAATCAGCTCTGCTGTAAACAGTGTCAAATGCAGATTAGCAGCAGTGAGACTGACTCCTGCACAACTTCTGTTAGCAACATTTTCTATGATAAACACCACTGTTGAGAATGTCTCTTTTGAGCAGTATATGTACAGGGTAATCAGTCCCCAAGGTGAGGAACCCAATTTTAGCAACAATTTTAGCATAAATCTAAAAAGGCTACAAATAACATATTAACCTTTGTATTTCATAGGCATCGTTTTGCTCCTACATCAAGAGGCTGATCACGCCTATAAACTCACATTTACAGGACCTTATAGATAAGTGCTATAAAGCTCAGGTGCAAAACTCGAATTCGAGGTGATTTTCATAATTTGTTGCACAAAAGAACGTAAAGGCATATGGGTTTGATTCACAAATGTTTCTATGGATCTGAGTAAACAATTGGAGCACATATATAATTATTGCTAAATGCGAATTCATCACAGTGATTGAGAAATCTCAATCTGCTCTCGTAGCCAAGCTTAATATACCTCTTCATTATAATTTCTGCTTGAGTAAAATCTGCTTTCACGTGCAGATTGGTGCACAAGTTAACGCCCCAAAGCGTGCATTTTTGTTGATTTTCACAAACCTCATATGGACAGCCTCACTAAGTCCATAGCACGTTTATCATCATTACTTGTCACTGACTCAGTCAAGCTTCATGAAAAAACAGTCAGTGGTAATGCCAATAGTTCTGGCTTTTAAATAAAAGCGCCTCCTCGGTCAATAATGGGTTTAGACATTCGATGTGCCATCGCACTTGCACTGTCAGTCGTCTGAGCTCTCATGTGTCCATTTATTCACCCATTGATTCATTCTTGCATTCACCCACTTACTCAACGACAATAAACACCCACAAACTCAATACCAGATGTTAAATACATTTAAAAAAGAAAAGTAAAAAAAGAAAACATGCTCCAACTAAATATGGCAGGCATATGCTTGAAATCACACATAAAAATTAAACAGCGTTGCTGGTGGCCTCTTTGCAAAGGTATTGTACATGGGGATCCGCAGAAGTTTTTTCAGGGGGGACATCATTTTAACGTACTAATGCAGGCAGGGTGACACCACTGTGGCTGTAGTTTATGCTGCACTGTGAGCCCGCATACCAGGCTGCACCTAAATCCAGGGCGGGAAGAAAGTGTCCCCTGCTGACACCCATGGTATTGTACATGATGTTTCATTATTTTGAAGTTCCAGCATAGTCTCAGTTGTTAGGTAATTTTGAGGTGCTTAGACAATATTTTGAGTTTTTAATCCCATGATACATAAATACTGTGTAAAAATATAATTTGTACAGCAATATCGTGTCACAGAATATTGTTTTTTGATTTATAATATTGCTTTTTAAATATTATTTACTTAAATGTATTTGTGAAAAATATGTTGTTTAATGTAATATACATTAATTTACATATTAATTTTAAATGTGGGTATAATAGGATATCATGATTTGTTTTTTTTATACTTAAGATTAAAATTTTAAATACTACATTTATTTTTTTTAATTACATTAGCAACTTATAATACAGCAGATTGTTGGGTTTGTGGTGGAATAAGATGAGAAGTAATTTAAATTATAATTAATTTAATGTAATTGTTAGGTAATATCATTAATATCACGTTGTAACTTAAATATTTAATTGGTTAATGATTATTCAAATTATTCAGTTGCTTAATAGTTATTTTCTGGATTTAAGTTTAAGTTGTTATTTTAATGTATACTTTACATTCTGAGTAACTATTATTATTGTTGTAATAGTTTGTTAATTTTTGTTGGGGAATAAATTGGGTAGTTTTTCTAAAATTACTAATGGTTCTATATTCAATCTAAATAATCATCAATTGTTTATTAATTTCGTAATTGATGATTAACGATTATTGAGCTCTGGCTTGCAATGTGAATGAAAAATGTCTACCATGCCAATAGCAGGCTGCAAATCAATGATTCCCTTGGCAAGAGGAATAAGCTTAACCTCTCTTGGCCAATAAAATATGTGCAAGCAAGCAAATTACAGTTATTTACATAAATGGCATCCAGCCACGACTTGAAATGGCAATGGGCCCAGTTTCTTCACCAATATGTTGACCGTGCATTACAATTTTGGTTGTTTGATTGAACTCTTTGTGATCAGTTACCTGGACATTGCTTAAATTCAGCCATTGCGTCTATTTGGTTGCTACCAGGTTGGTTCTGGTGATTACCCATAACAATTATGTTGAGGTTGAAATGTCAATTAATTACTAGTGGAATGCTATTGAAGGAAATGATTTACACATTGTACTCTAATTGTGAGCCTTGTTTTTGAAGTTGAATCAAATATCAGCCCCTAGATTGATTATACTGTGAATAGCACTTGCACAGTTTACTCACTTATGTCACAACTCACTGTTCCATTTTTGGTGGAGAGCTTATAATATGAATTAATAACCATGGATTTGCTATATTGATGTAATGATTAGACAATATAAAGTGTCTGCATACTGTACTAAATAACTTGCTTGTACATATTTTACTAGCCAAGGAAGGTTAGACATATTCCTCTCTCCAATGCAATTATAGTTTTGCATACTGATTAATTACCCAGATTCCCAGGATTACCGGGTTGACCCATAATTTGTGCACATGCTAGTAGCAGATGCCAAGCTCTAAAATGAAGAAAAAGGTGACATCTTAGAAAAATAGTTAACTGTAACCATAATTAAATGGTACCGACCAGAAAGAGAAATTAAATCTGTGGCAATGGTGTGCCAGGGATGAAGTTCAGTAGGCAGGGGCTACAGATACCCAAAAGGGTTATCATGTAATGCTTTGGTTTGGGCATATACTGACCAATACTTCACATAGAGTTATAAGTCATTTCAAAACTACCAAAAGGAGTGTTGCACCATTTCTAAAGTGGATCTGAGAAAGAGATTCCCAGCTATGGCAGAGTTCTGATGCATCTACAATACTTTGTGTTGTATAAAACATAGAACAGAAGCTGAATACTCCAACTTATATTTATTTCAAGTAGTAGTCAATACGCCAACACCAGTGTCTACCACCCCGTTCACCTCCAACTGCCAGCCCTTCACATTCCATTCCTTTGGCATTTCTTCCCCACATTCTTTTACCCAATAGCATTCCACTAGAACAGTACAAACATTCTTACTTAATTACATAACACTTTGGTTTGCAAGTTTTTGTTCGAAATTAGCAAGGCTTTTTGAAAGATGTAAAGATTTTGTTAACTGATCAGAGGTGTCTTGCTTAGTATGTTCTCTAATTCTCCTTCAGACAATTGAACATGGGCATCTTTGACTCTTTGTAAGACTGTTTGAGTGAGCTTGATTAACCTATCTGGAAGTAGAAGAGATGGAACAAAAGTGTCATTTGATATTGAAAATTGTCTAGATTAGGCATAAGCTAAAATATTTTGGGTTCCCAGAATTTAGGGGATGTAGAATTCAAACTGGGAGAAAAACACACCAAACTGAGCCTGCCTACCATGAATGAACTGTACGTTCCTTTTCGAATTTAAAGATTTCTGTGGTCTGCTCAAAACTCAAATAGCTCAATCACCCCCAGTGGCGGCTGGCAGTTTTAGCAGGAAGGGGGGTGGGTGGGAAGCACACTCACACTCATTCTTTCACACACACATGCACGCACGCACATCCATTAACAACACTCATCAACATTCAAACATGCACGTACGCACCAAACATTCATTTAAAAAGATCACACACACATATACTTACCTTCAGCCTCAGAGGTCCCAGGAGGGTTGGGACTGCTGCCTTCCCTCGCTGGCTGACCTTAGGTTAGCCAATGAGTGAAGGCAGCAGTCCCAACTTCGTCACAGAGTGGGATGGGGTCAGTGAGAATGCTGATCCCACCCCACTCTGTGACGAGTGTCACTGATTGACACTCGCCCTGGGCGCTTCAGGGCTTAAACCTGAAGCACCCAGGTCAAAGTCAAAGTCAATGGGTGATGCTTCCCTCGTCACCCGGAGGATGGCCTTGAGGCACCTTTGCTGAGCCGAGGAGGTCACGCCCACAGGAGCTGTGACCTCTTCAGCCCAGCAAAGTTCAGCTCAGGCAGCCAGGAGTCAGCGCAAATCACGCATATCTCGCTCCTGGCTCCCTGACCTGAACATGAAGAGTGTCTGTCAGGCTGACCTTTATTCAGCCTGACCGGCACTCTTCATGAGAGGCAAAAAGGTGGGGGGACATAGCCCCTCTGCCCTAAAGGACAGGCCGCGCCTGATCGCCCCATCATGAACTTTCTCTTCCCAGATCATGAATGTTTCAAGGCCAATAACTCTCTTTCTAACATGGATTATGGGTATTTACAATAATTCAGGACATGCTACTGATAACAAATTCGGTGTTCATGAAGGTCCTTCGATTTATCTTGGAGTAGAAATGCTCCCATCTCCGATTCTGGGATAACAGTCTCTACAATAAATTTCAGTATTGGATCAGTGTGTATAAGGACTGTGGCTTAGGTATATGCTTTTGCGTAGACCAAAAACACATTATCTTCTTCTTCAGTCCATTTGAAACCTTTTGTCATGTTCTCCTTCTTGAAGGTTAAAGAGATATGAACATCAAGGTGCAAAAACACTGATAGAGGGTGGAGCTGGCCAGTCTACGGTGGCAGAAAACTTGCTACGTTTCATAACAGACTTTGACCTGATAGGCAATAGTCCTAGTACCCAATCTCCTCCCTCTCAAATTCATACTTCCCTGCTTTACAGGTTTGATGGTATTGCCAGAGCCGAGAGTGAACAGATCTAACATGTTATCAGTGGTCAGACAGAGAAGAAGAAAATATCAAGGTATTGTCTAGTTAGACCACAGTGTATTTATTTAGGATGTCAGAGAAGATATTGTTTCTAAACCTTTGGAAGATCACTTGAGCTTTGGAAAAGTCACAAGGCATCATGTTGTACTCATATTGGGCAAAGGGAGTTCAAAGGTGATCTCCTACTCATTTCCATCTTTAATTCAAATCAGAAGAGTAGGCTCCAAAAATATCACATTTTGTAAACACTGTGTCTCCTCAAACAGATTCAATGATGTCCTTGAAGTGGTGTAAAGGGTACCAGTCTTTGATGGTTACCTTGTGTAGTACTTTATAGTCTATGCAAGGTCCCAGCTCTTTAGATTTTTAAGGCACTAAGGCCTTCATTATGTCATTGGCGGTAATGACCGCCTACCGCCGCGGCGACGGCTGCCAAAACACCGTCGCCACGGCTACCTACCGTCTGCCATATCATGACTGTAGACAGAAGGCTGGTGGAATTCCGGCTGCGGTCATGGCAGCGGATGGCGGTAAGGTGGCGCTGCTGCCAGCACCACGCCAGTAGTCCCCCGCTGACCGTATCATGATCCATGATACGGCCTGGTGGTGTTCTGCTGGCGGACGCTGCTGCCAGCAGCAGTGCCATGTCCCGTCTCCTGCTGGAGGACCCCCTGCAAGCAGATAACTCAGGTGTTCCGACAGGGGGGGAACGGGGTATTATGTGTGGGGGGTGGGTGTATGTTTGTGTGTGCATGCCTGCCGGTGTGTGGTGTGTGGAATGTGTGTGTGCATGAATGGACGTGAATGTGCGTGTATCAAGGTTTTGTCTAGTTAGACCACAGTGTATTTATTTAGGATGTCAGAGAAGATATTGTTTCTAAACCTTTGGAAGATCACTTGAGCTTTGGAAAAGTCACAAGGCATCATGTTGTACTCATATTGGGCAAAGGGAGTTCAAAGGTGATCTCCTACTCATTTCCATCTTTAATTCAAATCAGAAGGGTAGGCTCCAAACCGTCAATGTTGCGCGTCAGGAATACCGCTCCGCGGTCCAGAGACCGCGGAGGGTATTCCAAGTTTTCCCCTGGGCTGGCGGGCGGCCGCCGAAAGGCCGCCCGCCAGCCCAGGGGAAAACGACCTTCCCACCATGAAGCCGGCTCGTAATCGAGCCGGCGGAGTGGGAAGGTGCGACGGGTGCTGTTGCACCCGTCGCGTATTTCACTGTCTGCAAGGCAGACAGTGAAATACATTTTGGGGCCCTCTTACGGGGGCCCCTGCAGTGCTCATGCCGTTGGCATGGGCACTGCAGGGGCCCCCAGGGGCCCCGCGACTCCCCCTCCCGCCATCCGGTTCCCGGCAGGAGAACCGCCAGGAACTGGATGGCGGGAGGGGGAGTCGGAATCCCCAAGCCGGCGCAGCAAGCTGCGCCGGCTTGGAGGATTCCTTGGGGGCAGCGGGAAACCGGCGGGAGACCGCCGGTTTCCCTTCTCTGACCGCGGCTAAGCCGCCGCGGTCAGAACGTCCCGCGGCCCTGGCGGAAGTAATCCGCCAGGGTCGTAATGACCACCTGTGTCTCCTCAAACAGATTCAATGATGTCCTTGAAGTGGTGTAAAGGATACCAGTCTTTGATGGTTACCTTGTGTAGTACTTTATAGTCTATGCAAGGTCCCAGCTCTTTAGATTTTTAAGGCACTAAGGCCCTCATTATGTCAATGGCGGTAATGACCGCCTACTGCCGCGGCGACGGCCGCCAAAACACCGTCGCCACGGCTACCTACCGTCTGCCATATCATGACTGTAGACAGAAGGCTGGTGGAATTCCGGCTGCGGTCATGGCAGCGGATGGTGGTAAGGTGGCGCTGCTGCCAGCAGCAGCACCACGCCAGTAGTCCCCCGCTGACCGTATCATGATCCATGATACGGCCTGATGGTGTTCTGCTGGCGGACGCTGCTGCCAGCAGCAGTGCCATGTCCCGTCTCCTGCTGGAGGACCCCCTGCAAGCAGGTAACTCAGGTGTTCCGACAGGGGGGGGAACGGGGTATTATGTGTGGGGGGTGGGTGTATGTTTGTGTGTGCATGCCTGCCGGTGTGTGGTGTGTGGAATGCGTGTGTGCATGAATGGGCGTGAATGTGCGTGTATGTTGTGTTGTGTGACTGTGTGGGTGCTTATATGTATGTCAGTGTGTGTGGATGTGTGTGTGAATGGATGTATGTATGCATGCGTGGGTGATTGTGGGTATGAGTGTGTGTATGCGTGTGAATGTTGATGCGTGAATGTGTGTGTATGTTGTGGGGTGGAGGGTGGGGGAGGATTCTGGGGTCAACTTCAGATGCACCATCCAGCGTGGGTGTGTCTTCTTGAATTGGAGATCAATTTTAGTCATGAAAACAGCAGTTATCCTCATGCAAGGACAAGGACAGTGTTAAGGTTTTCCAACTGATGTAAGGATTATAGGCCTCATTACGAGTCTTGTGGTCTTTAGACCCCCAGGCTCGCAGTGGGGGTTAGTCTGCTGCACAGCAGGTGGTCTGACCTCCACATTACGACAGACCACCAGGGACCTGCCGCCCTTGCCAGGAACATGGTTCCCGACGGGTTAGCAGCAGTCGGAATTGTGGTCAGCCATGGCAGCACTGAGTTCAGGGCTGCTGTGCTGATCACAAGTCCAATCTTCACCAGCCTTTTCATGGCAGGAACCCTGCCATGAAAATGCTGGCAGAAAGCCAGTGCTGGAGGCCACAGGGGCCTGCACTGCCTATGGCATGGGCAGTGCTGGGCCCCCCATGCCCAGCACCCTTCTGTGGCAGACAGTGTGCATTCTGAGGGTGCTGGGGGCACCCTCTGTGCGACAGCATTGGCCTCGTCTCCATGAAGAGCCGAGGCCAATGCCACGACATGGTTTCCACTGGGCTGAACGGCAAAAACCTCAGCTTTCTGAAGTTTCCGCCAGTCACCCAGTGGAAACCTTGCACTTGGCGTGGGGAGGAGACCACCAGCTCCATGGCGGTCTCCTCTTCACAGTGCTGGCAGGCCAGCGCTCTGCCCACCAACCTCACAATGAGGCCTTATATCTTCCTAGCTAAGGAATTTCAAATGTCATGGCATAATTTGGAGGAACTATTGAATCAAAAGCATCAGTTTACATACTGTTTCTGAGAGATGCCTGAAATGGAATGGTCATCACGTCAGCTACCGTCAAAGACAATGAGGATCCATTAACTGTCTGTACCTGGTCAGGATTTATCTTTCTTCAAGTTGGAATCTGTAGTTTTATCACCAATTCCTTGTCCAAATACATGCCTAAAAACAAGAAGTCAAGATTTTCACACACTGAGCCAGGTTCCTGTATCCTATGGAAATAAAAAATAGTTAGGAACAGACTCTTTCAAATAAACTAGGCAGGCCAACATTAGGGATATTGACACTACTTGTCCTTTTTCTCTTTATAAAAGATGGGCCCAGGTGTTTCTCAAAGCCCGGGGAGGCTTAACAGGACAGTCTTGAATCAGATGACTTTAATCCATGCAGGATAAGCAAATACCAGCCTTTCATCTTACACCTTTCCTTTTCAGCTTCTTCTAAAGGACCCTTGGGCCTTCCAATTTGCATTGACTTTCTAGCAAGATAAGCTGGAATCAGAGGTGGTTTTAATTCACCACAAATTCGAGATTGGGTTCCTCAGAAACTGGTTTGGGATTTGCATTGTTCAGTCCTCCTTTTTTGAAGCTAATGTTTTATCAACAAGTTTTCAACAAGCAACTCAGATAACTGAAAAAGGCATGTGGTATAAGCCAGGTCATTCTTGATCTCATCCTTGAGACTTCTCTGAAACCTCAATCCCCGTTGTATTTGTGACCAATTCACAAAAGTGAGTGATAAAGACCAGACCATTCTTCGAACCTTGCCTTCTGCAGACAATTCATGATCAGGCCTTTCAAATATTTTCTTAAACTTCTTTAGGAAGTTTGAGTCATAATTTAAACTAGGACGCTCTGCAGACACCAAGGGAGTAGCCCAAACAGGAGTAGCCCCAGTTAGGGTCCATTTTTTCTTGGGGAGAGGCAACATGTCCTTAATGGAAGACAAAATTAACAGTTAGTCCACCCAAGAGTTTCTTTAGTTTAGTTAGATCTCCAGAGAAATGTGGTATGCTTGGAGCTACAATTGGTACATCCATGGTTCTGGTAGTCAATGTTTAACAAAAAGCTGCATTTTTAGGCCTTAGCTAATTCAATTATTGACTCTATTTACTCTAAAAGTGATGTCAAAATTCAGATCCACTTCGGACGACTTTTGTGGAATCCAAAATTTGTGGCAATCACAACCTGTCAGGAACTGGATCTAGACATCACTTCCAAGTCTGGGTTTTGTCTGGCAGAGGTAAGAAAGATTCCTTTTAGAAGCCACTGTGCCTTCCCACATTAATAATGTCTGGAAGACAAGTGTCTGCAGGAAGGACCCCAATAAGCAGGAAAAGCCAGCAAAATAAAAAATCTCGAGGAAGTTGGAAACTGCAGACTGATGATCCTGAGAGCCAAGGCTGAGTAAATTTTGCTATGGACACAAAATGAAGATTGAGCCAATTCCCAAAGAAAATCAGGGCATAAAATACAAAACTTATGGGGCTTAGAACATGCCAAAACATACTATGGCTGCATTGTTGAACAATTTAAGGCTCTCCTTAAATTGTGTACTAACAGGAACAGGAAGAGGAAGTGACACTGAAAAGCACTGGATTTGAATTCTTTTAATGGCTTCTACAGGCTTTCAGAAAGATGATAGCCCTTCTTGCCCAGGAAGGACATATCCTTGCTGGTGAGTATTGGCACTCCCAGAGAGCGAAAATGGAGCAGGCAGGAAGCAGATGAGCTCCTGTTGAAACTCCAGAAGTAAAACAGAACTCAACCCTCTTGGCCTGCAGGTAAGTATGGACTGGACTCCCAGTGCCATGAAACCAACTCTTACAGCAGCCTACTGGTACTGTGAGTCTCCTGTGGAACAAAACACGTATTGCATTCTTCCGTGGAACCGTCCACTTGTGCAAATGCCACCTTTGAGGCAACCATCAGGCATACAGTCAGAAAGTGAAAAATTTAAAACATAGTATAGTTGACAAAGCAAAATACCAGGCTTCCTAATATTGCCTATCATGAATTATCACGGTGCAAATTTCAAACCTCATGGTTTGCCAGAGGGGGTATCTAACAATAAAACTTTTGCCTACAGGTAATTTGCATGATTCTTTTGAATGAAATGCCTCTCTGAATATTTTAATAGAGTGGCAACAATCCACCCTTAAATGACTATTGAATTGAACCCATCCTTTCCACAATAAATCAGCCAAGCTTTCTGACTTTAGCCTACCTTTTCTCAATAAACAGATATAGCCTATAGCATTGGTGATTGGCTTGCCATCATAACTACGAAAGCCCTTCTGTATTGAGCATAGATTTTCAAGAATGGGAATCGGAAAAGAACAAACATCATTATCTAACCATCTTATAAAATAGGTGAAGTTGTTTAATAGCATTACAGCGGCACTTGTGTATCCTAAAGCTCATGTTACATCCATCAAGATTACTTACAATAGCTTTGCTTGATAAAGCACCTAGTCCAAGCAGCTGTATCAACAAATGATCGCTGCTGCTTGAAGGGTTAGCACTCCTTCTGTGTAAGCACATGGATTTTGACATGTGAAACAGAGAATGGTGAAGGGTATTCATTTGACAGTAGAGATATAGATGAAGCAATTGCTGAATGCCACACTGATATATCCACATCCGCACCAGATCTTAGGTCAGCACCACTGGCTATGGTGTAACAACCCTCCCCATCTGCTATAGGCACCAATGGCACATTTGGTAAGAGACTGAGGCCCTCATTACAGGTTTGGCGGTCTTTTTTGTAGACCGCCGCTTTAGGAGTTTTCCTCTGGGCCAGCGGGCAAAAACAGTGTTTACACCCGCTGGCCCAGCGGAAAACTCACCACAACATTGATGCTGACTCGTAATCGAGCCAGCGGCAATGTTGTGGTGCGTCAAGTGCGACAGCACCCACCACGCATTTCACTGCCTGTAACATGGGCAGTGAAATGCACAACAGGGCTGTCCATTGGGCCCCCGAGGCCCCCTTTATGGCAGCCTTTGCATGGCGATGAGACTGCCATGCAAAGGCTGGCAGAAAGGGGACTCGTAATTCCCAGGGCAGCGCTGCCCTGGCAGATTGTGACCGCCGAGACCGCCAGGCTGTCGACAGGCGGCAACCTGGTGGTGCCGGCAGTCGGACCATGGCCCATGTGCCATGGACTGCCCTATCTGCAGAGGTCCGACCACCATCACGAGTGTGGCGGTCTTGAGACTGCCACACTCGTAATGAGGGCCTGAGTGTCAAAATCCCCTATGTTACTGCCAATTGAATACATTCACTGTTCTGTACTTAATCTTTACTCCACGGTCTTTAAAGTTCATAGCCTTTGCTCCTCTTGCTTTACTCCACATGTGCCTTTACTCCTCATGCCTTTACCTTGTAAGCCTTTACTACGCAGGTAAGTGTTTTTTAGAGATGAAGGTTGGGTAGGCATAAAGGGGATATGGGTAGATTTGGAGTTTAAGGGTCGGTAGAGGTAAAAGGACTAATGGTGATTGTAGGGTTTAAATAGATAGAGAAAAATGGGTTGAGGGTTATTTTAGGGTTTATGGCTGGGTTGAAGTAAGAGAGGGTAAGGGTGATTTTAGGGTTAAGATGTGGGTAAAGGCAAAGGGGGTAAGGGTTATTATAAGGTTTATGGGTGGGTAGTGGTAAAGGAGGGAATGGGTAGTTTTTGGGTTAAGGGCTGGTAGGGGTAAAACTAGGTAAAAGGTGATTTTAAGGTTAAAAAATGGTTGAGGTAAAGGTGGGAAAGAGTGATATTAGGGTTCAGGGGTGGGTAGAGGTGCAGCGGCTTAAACGTTGTTTACAAAAAATAAGGGAAGTTTGGTAGGTGTTACATCCCAAAAATACATGTGTGTGTGTCTGTGTGTGGGAGCATGTGTATGGATATGTGTGCACGTGGGGGATGCACATATATATATATATATATATATATATATATATATATATATATATATATGTAGAAACCATTGTCTGTAGGTATAGTTAGTGTTCCCAGTGATAGCAATCCCTCAAATCTTTGACAGATAGGTACTTTTTGCACCCATTGGATGAAACTTCATGCAACTTTGCAGACTTATCGTTTTTTCTACATTGCCAAATGATGCAAAATTTTGCAGTGATTCGTCGAAGGGGCACAAAGAAAAAAGGAGGGTCCCAAAACGCATTTTTCTTCCACTGAATTTTCTACATACTTTTGTACTGCACATAGTGCAAATAAGAAATTTGGCAGGATTATACATTATGGTGTGCAGTTGATCCTTTTGGTACGACAGGTAAGTCGGGCAAGTATTTTTTCTGTCTTTTAACATAGTGATATTTGTGACTGCGGTAGTTTTGCAAAATTTCATGAAGTACCCTGATACATGTTGATGACAAGCCATTATGTGTTTGGCTTATGACTGCCCTTACAAAAGTTTAAGGGTAGCATGTTGTTTTAAGTACACTTCACCTCTGTTCTGGGTTAGGATCTTAGATATAGGTAATTATTGGGTTTTATCTTTTTTTCCCTACCAATTACCACTTTATTTAAGTGGTAAGAGTTAAGGATAATTATTTATAAGTTTCTACATATTTTGGCACACTACTTTAACTATAACTCACCACTCTACCATGCACTGTCTCCTCACAAATTATGTTATTTGCGATGTGTTGTAAATCCTATGATTTCAGATGGTATAAGTGATGTAATCTGAAAGGGTATAAGTAGTGCTTCGGCAGTTGGCATCTTTCTTCTTTTCTCCTTTTTTTAATAGATAGTAATGGCTAAACCCTGGTATTTTCACCATTGTTATTTTTGGGTGTCTTATGTCGTTTTTTTAAAGTGAGGTGGAGCACTCTGGGAAATATGGGCTGTGAGGAAGATCTTTTTGATCCAAACATGTCGCCATTAAACTTTACTTTACATCAAAAACTTTGGAGTGCGGTCTTTTCAGTGCCTGTGACGAGTTGCACTTTCGTTGTTTTTTTTATATATATATATATATAAAACAAAAAAGTGGTGTAAAAGACTTGCATTGTAAAGATAGTTCTCACTGTTTTAAATAAAAGTGCAGAGTAAAGGCCTGAGTAATAAAGACTGCAGACTAAAGGTTTGCAGACTAAAGTCTGATATTCAATACTTCACATATATCACTGAAGCCAAGAACAGTGTGAAACATGCTAAAACAAAGTAGTTAATAAAAACAATATATTCCAGTGTTAAACTCCTAGATGCCTAGTCCTACAATACCTTACCCAGTTCAAATGATGGCCATTAAAAACTCTGTGCTGCATGACCACATATGTTTTGATGTCTCCTTTGTCTCACTTTCCCCACATTCCTATGCCTTTCTAAATACATTTCAACATTTCTCAGTGTAGGAAGTCAATATATGCCTTAGAAACATCACTTTAGAGTCCCCTATGTCCCTCTGTCCTCCCATCCTCTTAAAGAAAGTGGCCTATATAGGTGTCTGATTTTTTCTCTAATCCCACTACTCTCTGTCTAATGTCTCAGTCTCTTCCTCTCTTGAGTACTTAATAATGGTTCGACTTCTTTGCTCCCTTTCCCTACCAAGATCTTAGAAAGGTCAGCTAACTCCTTACTCTCCCATTTTCAGCAACGGTCTTCTGAAATAGGCCTAGCCCATACCAGCTTCCAGTCCATTCATGAAACAGATATTGCTTTCACAGATGTCATTGATGATGTCAGATTATCTCTGAGTGATCTTGGGGTCTTTGCTCTTATCCTCGCTGAACTCTGTACAGTTCTGCAGCCATCAAACATCAATGCAGCCACGCAAGACTTCGCTTTACATTTGCCTTCTTGTGCCTAGAACTGAATAGTTCATGTGGTCATTCTTCTGCCATTTTAGTCTAGCTTTTGACCTCTGCCTTGTGGAGTTCCTCAAGGATTCTCCCTAAGCCCTACTTTTTTTTAAGCTTACTTGGTTCCCCTAGCACCCGGGATCCGGCACTTTGGGTTTTCATTTTATGTCTATGTTTGTGACACACAGATTCTGACTGGTCCCACTCATGCCCAGGCTGACACGTCAGCCACTTTTCAAACCCATATGACATTTGTTGGCAGTTGGACGGGTGCCGACATAACATTATTCCAGCAATCCCAATGGCTTTCAATATACATTTCTACATACATCAGGATTCCCTCACAGACCCAAGGAAGAGGAGGGTGTATTTGGTGTGAGCAGGTTGGTAAATGAGCATTAGGTCCTCTCAGGAACAACAAAAACTCCCTTACAATGCAGTCCCCACCTCCGATTACACAGCCTAGAGGGCTGCTATAGTACAATACCAAAACTACAAAAACAAAACCAGTAACTCTCAGAAACAGACCAATGAGAGGAACCAAGACGACAAACTTCATCTAATATCAAATGCTGGTCATAGCACAGAAGATTTGACCTCAGGTGAAAATGCTCATAGCACAGAAGATTTGACCTCATGTGAAACTGCTTTAGCGTTCTGGCTCATAGCAGAAACCTCTCCAGAAAAGCACATGGTATGTCATATAAAAGCTGTTTCCCTTTGGCACAGTGGTGTAACACAAAATAATGGTGTCCCCCTGCAGAATGTGAGGCGGGACCCCGGCGTCTCACAGATCACACAGATATTCATTGGTCTTGGGCTCCCTGGGCCTGTGCAGGTCTCAACACTGCCGGAGCCTGCTTGGTAAAGCAAAGTGGCTTTCTCGAACGTTTAATTGCATGACATGCAATGGCATCGCTTAGGGAGTGAGGGGGCACCCTCCACAACAAGAAACCCTGGAGGCCCCCCTACACCACAGAGGCTGCGAGGCCTCCATTATGCCCTGGTTTGGCAGCAGTTGTCAGTTCTGGAACATGCTGAAATGACCTGCTGACCCTGATGACTCATTTGTTTGGACAGACTCTGGTGACTTCAATGGTGTTTCTCTTTAGCAGCAGATATTCATCTAGAACATGCTCAAAGGACCTGCTGACCCATGATGACTTTGATGTTGTTTCCATTTGGTAGCAAGTGCAAATTCTGGAACATGCCTGAGGGCACTACCTTCTGAGATGGCACCTCTATTTAAAGAGACTGTGGGGGTCATTCCGACCCCGGCGGGCGGCGGGCGCCGGCCGCCGGGCGGAGACCGCCAGAAGACTGCACAGCGGTCATTCTGACTTTCCCGCTGGGCGGGCGGGTGACCGCCAAAAGGCCGCCCGCCCAGCGGGAAAGCCCCAGCAACGATGAAGCTGGCTCCGAATGGAGCCGGCAGAGTTGCTGGTGTGCGACGGGTGCAGTGGCACCCATCGCAATTTTCCGTGTCTGCTAGGCAGACACTGCAAATCATTATGGGGCCCTGTTAGGGGGCACCTGCACTGCCCAAGCCTGGGATGTTGTTTGTGGTGCAAAATAGGACTGTCTTACAATATTGAATTACGATGCTAAACTGCTAAACTGTGATGCTCTGTTCATCTGTTTCTAACAAGCTCATTCTGAATACCTCATAACTGTACTAGTTGATTTCAACACCTGGAACTATTGATACTGAGGGTATGCGTAGTTGCAGGAATGGAGAAGAAGAGTTGTCAGTTATTGCATGTAGAACCCTGAGGACACTCTTTCAAAATTAGGAATTACACTGGAAATTGGAAATTTCACCCTAGTTCTTTTGGTTATTCCTCATTCCTCTGGCATTCCTCCTATATCTCCTTATTGCCAGAGGTATCTCGGGCAAAATTCACCAGAACTGCAGTGTTCTCCAGAACTTGACATTTTGATGAGATGTGTATGTCCCATTATTGTCATCATCAACATTTTGAGATACTTGTAATGAGACCAATACTGAAATAAGAGATGATTGTGGCAGGTCCAGTGGTGTGCATTCTACAGTATCTTGAGATAGTCAATGGATCGAGTATGAAGGATATTTTGTTATAGGGCAATTATATTTTAATTCATTTATTTTAAATAACCTATTTAGGCCAATTATGAGCATAGCTCTGTGGTTTTTAAGATTTCCTTAAATCACTTTAGCTGAGGGCCACTGTAAACATATTTCAATAGTCCAAATAGAAAAACTACAGAGAAGAGCAAACATTGCCAGATCTAATAGGTCTCAGTTGTAAAACTATTTGCTTTGTCAATGATTTTTTGAATAGTATATGTGTACCTTTGTGGCATCTTTAAATACATGTGTTTAATTACATTTTATATACACCCATTCAAGGATGGCTGCTGTCAATGTTCATGCAACAAAGACATTTTGTTTTTTGGTTTAGCTTTTCAGCTGCAGAAATAATTGTATTTTTTGTAAATGATTCATGTAGTACTTGCTACCTCTTATTAGGCAGTGAAGTGCTTTGCAACAAGAAGTACGCAAATCCAGAATCCAATGGTTAATGTTTAATTGTTGGTTATTGATTATTTTTGGTTAATGTGATTAGTTTTGTGGTTCCAAGGAACTTCTTATGTGAATTTGCTCTAGTTTCTTTGTTGTATTTTAAAATAATAGGAGTAAAATGTGATCATTGTAAGGGTCAGGACCAGGCGTTTGCATGTGTATCTTGGGGCATATTTGTTAAAGACTTGCTTTGCCCTTGCACCACACAATGGGGCACAAGAGCCATGGAACTTTAAGTTAGATTTATCAAGCCATGCACAGCCACCTTGCGTGGCACTGCCTGACGTGATAAATCTAGAGTAACACAATGCAGCACAAATTGCTGTTTTCATTATTCTGCCCTGGAAAGGCTTTCCCTGGTTGAGTATTTCTATGCATCCTCCCATGGATTTTGTCACATTCCCAGATTTACCATAACTGGCAGATCTGGGAATGTGTGAAACTGCTATGCCCTGCAGGTGAGGTGAAACAAGGAGAAATATCTTTATTTCTCCTGGTTACTTCCACTTTCTAGGTGCGCTGGACTCTGCAAAGAATAGAAGAAGGAAATTCCTCTCAAGATTGTTTATATGTTTTCCTGCACAAAAACAATACTGCTTACAACACAGGCACCCCTGCACCATGGTGGAAGGCTTCTTGTATTGGGGTCAGGCAGCACCTTGTGCGTCAGCACAAGGAAAAGACAGGAATGTGGCATATAAGGTTAAGTTCCGCACATTCCAGTCCTTTTTCTATCACCTAGCACAGTCAGGTAAATTGCTGCGCTGTACTGTGTGATTTTTTAAATAAATGTTCCCTCTGGCACCCCGACATTATTTTGGGCAGGGATTTACGCTTATCTAGCCTGTGCGGAGATGCCTAGGCCTGTCCATGGTAATGCAAGGTCTTGGACCTGTCTCGTGACCTGGAGGAACGCACCATGCGTAACCTCAGATTGGACAGAGGAACACTGCTCATGTCTTGGGTTGGGATATAAGGAGGTGGTGACAGTAATATAGTGACTAGATATTGTGTAAGGGAGAATGTGTCCGAATGGCAGTTGTAATTCCAAGCCAACTTTCAACTTGGACAGAGTTAGCTAATTGTTTGAGACTTAAAGATACACTTGCTGTGTTCACCACACATTCCAGGCTTTATTGTTTTTAGCTATTGCTTGTGGTGAAATAGATGCCTCATTGGTGCTTACTTAAAATAACTTTACAATTATATCGAATTACTGAAACTCTCCACTCCTGAATTGCAGTATTTAGGAGCTGGGAAATGCTTTATTTCTTATTTGCTTTAGAAACCCAAATGAAACCAACACCAATACTTAATCTGCTTGCAAATAAACAGCTTCCGAAATGTGTACCTGCAATTTCCACATTTGTATTTTATAATGCTTTTGCTTGTTCAGCACATTATATGTCTAGCAAAATAATTTTTTGCCCATAAAATAATAATAATATACTTAGTCATATATTACAAGTCGTATTTCACACTGATACCTAGCTAGTAGTTCAATAAATTCAACAGTGTTAGTATATTTACAAATCACACATCGTCAATCCATCCCAGTTCACTCATGCATATCCCGGTGAGAATTAAAAGCAGTCGTATAACTAATCTGCAACAAGGTCAGTTCACGTTTCGTGCATATGTTGTTTTTCCTCGTTCGGTGTATGCGCTCAATTATGAAAGAGGAAATCCCTTGGATTATCTGTCTAAGTGAATGGATTTTGTGTCCCTAGTTTGAGACTTGATGAGTCATAGCTAAATAAGTCAAAAGAAGAAAAGACACCGGTGAAATGATAGATATCACATAATCGTTTCAGAAAGAAGAAATTACTTAAATAAACTGCTTGTGGAAATGCTGAACCAGACAATTTATCGATAGAGAACAATGTCTGCTGTCAATTGAAACAAGTTTTAAACTATAACAGCCACTGTTATTCACCAGGCATAGTTAACTGAAGAAACTGTAACTGGCGCCTTTGTCATGCTCTGCCAATGACCGCGCAAACTACATTTCTCATGACTGGTTATTGACATCACAAATAACATCACTGATGAGATCTGAAATTAATCATTAATAACAACTCTGTGCATGCCAGTGGTGTTATTTATAGTTTCTTCAGTTTACTATAACTGGTGAATTGTTGTGGTTTTTATAGTGTAAAACATGTTGTATTAACTGATTTTCACCTAAATATCAAACTACTTTAACCTCTGTTATTTATGAGCTTGTATTTTCTTTAATTTAAAGTAAGATTTTATTGCCAGACATAACTATAATGTCTTCACCAGAGCGTTGTTCCGTGCATACCTAACTATAATGTCTTCACCAGGGCGTTGCTCACTGCATTCCTCTGGTATAAGTGTGGGAGATAGTAACCAAGCTGTTCGATCTGGCCCTCCTGACAGGACCCACCCAAACTTTTTGCCTTTTACCCATGAACGTCAATTCACTGAAATGCCAGGTGCAGTGGAAGTGACATCACATGCCCTTTGACCTCTACTTTCACTCACATACACACAAATTCACACTTAAATACACTCTCTCACACATAAACACACTCTCACCCGAAAGCAAACACAATCTATATTTAAAAGCATTCTTTACCTACCTCAGATGCCATGGAAGGGCATAATCCAGCTAATTGTACTCCATTTGTATTACACTAACAGTGAATAATATATTAACCTGCTAACCTGTGCTAAAGTGCTGGTGCTCTCTACTTTAAATATGGGCGAATTAGTTTACATCAGTTTGGTGTATTTAATTTACTTGTAAGTATCTTGTAGAGTGGTATACCATGTACTCAGGGTCTCTAAATGAATGGCTACCAGTGACCCGGCAATGCTTATTGTTCCACGCACTTAAGTTTCACCTTAAGGCATTCCCCAGGCCTGCCACTGCAGCCTGGATGCCTTTTTAAAGTGCTATGTCAAGTTGACATTAAAATCCTCTTGCCAAGCCTTAAACTTCCCTTTTATTATATATGTTACCCCTAAGATAAGCCCTAGATCACCCATAGGGCAGGGTGCTATGTAAATAAAAGATAGAAAATGTGTGTTAAGTTGTACATGTCCTGGTAATAAAAACTCCTTAATTTGTTTTTTAACTACTGCAAGGCCTAACCCTCTCATAGGATAATATTGGGGATTCCTTATTGCATTTAGTAGGCTGCAAGTTCCAAATGGGAGCTTGTGCTTATGTCATGTTTGGTATCTATGAAAATGTAATGATAAACCGTCTTTAAAGTTAAAGTCATATTTTTCATTGCAATTTTGAAAATGCAACTTTTAGAAAGTTGTCATATTCCTGCCCTTAGCCCTTTAGTGCCTATAGCCTGTCGCGGTTCAAATGCCTAAATGTAATTGACAGACTTTGTGAATTCCTCCCAGACAGTTACACAACAGAGGGATTGGGTCTGTTTGAATGGGCCATCTGCTGCTAGGACGGGGGGCAGAGCTGTGCAATGCCCCACTTACAACTGAATAGCCTGAGCTCTGCCTTAACACAAAGGTCCTAATGACCCTGCATTGTCACTGTAGCCAGCTTGGAAGAAAGGCAGGGGAGTCAGGTAATTCCATGCACTTCAAAGGACCTTTCCAGAAGCTTCTCCCACATTCCAAAGAAAGGTCAGTAGGGGGTAAAAATAGGACCTTCAGACCTACTCCTCAATCCACTACCTACTGGACCTGCTGAAGGTCTCCCTTAGGACAGTCTGCTGCTGTGACCTGCTGTGAACTCTGCCAGACTGCAGCTGTAACTGGAAGGATTGCTTTGCTGCCTGGAACCCGCCTTGAACCCTCAGAAGCCAGACCTGCTGTTGAGCTCTGCTTTCATACCTACACCCAGGACTACCAGAAGTGACTCCAAAGGCATGCTCGCTGGCCTCTTGCTCAGAGCCACAGGGACATAAAAAACTCCCACCATCTTGAACTTGACCCTGGACCCAGTCTTTGTGAGTCCTGAATCCCCAAGAGGTGTCCCATCAGACCTGCACTCTTGGATGTAGTGCTAAATGTTCCCAGGATGCTAAAAACCAAGCTGAGGACTTAAGCAAATTTGGCTCAAAAGTGATCTGAGAACAGGAGTAGACCGGGACCAATCTGTGTGACTACCCACCCAATGTGCATCGTCTGTCCTATCTCCTGCTACTTTCTTCTCCATAGCAACAAAACAGATTCAGTGATCCTTTGCCAAAGAGGTATCCAACATCACAGAACTGTCTTTGGCTACAGCCCTCTGCTTTATCCCGCTTGAGTTTTGAGCTTCTATTTTGGAAGTTGTTTGTTGCAGAACTTGCCACTGACAACTGTTGATGATCCAAAAACTAGGACACAAATATAACACGCTATGATCAAAGACAGGTAAATATGTAAAGAAGCATTTGGCCTGCTGATTGTTACTTCCAATGCATCTGAGTGGTGAGGTGCTCCATTATACACCAGACACGTCTTTCAAATTACATTCCCATGCTACATGCTGCTTGGTGCCTCAGAACGGAAACCAGGCAGATGATGAATAAAATCGACAGGGATGCCAGGTCCAACAGCAGCAGAATGGTGATTGTGTAACTGTGAAGGATGAACTGCTTCTATATTATTTGTAATCACTTGAATAATTGTTGACACTAATAACACTGTATAGAAAATTAATACACACACTAAATCAGTCACAGTCACCTGCAGGAGAAAGAAAAGTAAGACATGCTTGAGTTTTCCATTCAAACAATAAGAAAGCAGACGTTTATAACAGATGTTTATAACCTGAGTGTAAATTAAAGGGGATAACCTTTGGGAAATTGAGGTATATTGTGTTAAGAATATAAATGAAAGTTGTCAGCCTAGCATATTTTGGGTTCACAGGGGATTTAAGAATTTTATAAATGATACTTGTGATGTCCTTAGAATTTAAAGATGGAAATGCTAAATCTACCACATTGCTACTGGTCTCACTTAAGGCAGGTTTAATGCTGGCACATGTCATGAGAGGGAAAAGGCCCAGAGTTGCACCTGGGCCTTTTTGCAGGGTCATCCCCAATCATTTTGCCTCCTTCCTCCTAATTTTTCTGACCAGTTTATGCTGGCTTTAGGACTCTGGGCACTTTACCACTGCTAAAACAGTGCTAAAGTGCATATGCTCTCTACGTAAATTGTACTGTTGATTAGTTTATCCATGATTGGCATATTTGATTTACTGGTAAGTCCCTATTAAAGTGCACTAGAGGTGACCAGGGCCTGTAAATCAAATGCTACTATTGGGCCTGCAGCACTGATTGTGCCACCCACATTAGAAGCCCAGTAAGCATGGCTCAGACCTACCACTGCAGTGTCTGTGTGTGCAGTTTTAAAATGCTAATTCTACTTGGCAAGTGTACCCACTTCGACTCCAGTGTTGTCACCAGGCATCCCTGCCAATACCGTGGCCTGTGGACACCGCTTGTGAGGGTCACGAAGCACCCACCCGTCCCACACTGCCGGCTTGAGCCTACCGATGATAGTACTTCAGCAACGCGACGCCAATGCCTGCACCGTGACCTGGTGACACCACACGTCGCACCACCCCACTTCACACCGCAGCTGTGGTCTCTCCGATACCGCTGGATGCCTTCACCAAGCCACTGTCTGCACCGTGACCTGTGGGCACCTCACGTTGCATCGTCCCTCTTCGCACTACAGCAGCCCAGACGCATCCACGCCAGAACTCCTGACTTCATCAGCCCTGAGTTCGATCTGCAATGTGTGTGACTTCAAGGGCCCGATGACCTCCGCACCAACTCTGAAACCGACACCACGACGCCAGGATGCAACTCTCCAGAGCTCACCACGAGGTTCATGAGGCCCTGCAACTCCAAAATTACAGTTTGCGGGTCTCCCCGACACCGCAGCTGGCCCATGACGTCGCGGCCGGCCTGAACAATGCTGTGATAGCCCCAGGTGGAGCTTCAAGGAACTGTATTTTTGAGAAAATCTTGCAAAATTCAGATCTTTACCATTGTAAGTTGGATTTTTATCATTTTGGTCTTGTTTTACACAGATAAATATTGGATATTTTGCTAAAACTGCAGTGGTGTCCTTTTGCAGTGTTTTCACTGTGTTACAGTGTGTTATGCGCAAATGCTTTACACATTGCTTCTGAGATAAGCCTTACTGCTCGTGCCAAGCTACCAAGGGGGTGAGCAGGAGTTATCTGAGCGGGTATCTCTCTTATCCTGACTAGAATAAGGGTCCCTACTTGGACAGGGTGCAAACCAACTGCCAACTAGACACCCCATTTCTAACATTGGTTGTCAGCGGTGAGGATAGGACTTGCACTTGACTTACAGTGATTGGTGTACACTACTACTATATCGCAGACCATTATGTGATCACATACTGTGTTTTCCTTTTTGTTTTCTGGTATCCTCCCAGAGATAGTGTGATATTTATGGACTCTGGTTTTTGGTTGTGAGGCCTTTGCAGAATGGAAGTCAACTTATGGCACCTAGAGTACTACACGTTGAGGGAGCTAAAGGTTTTCTGCAAGGAAAGCGGGCTGGCTGTTAAGAGAAGGTCCCCATGGTGGGTCTTTGAGACAACCCTGTTTCAATATGAGATGAAACACAGGGAAACAGCCATACCAGTTCGTTCTGAGGAGGAGGACTACTCTGATGAGGATGGCAGTTGCCCTAAAATGGAACCAGAGAGAGAGGAATGGCTCCTAGCTCAGGAGCAGTGGATGAGAGAGCTGGACAACTGGCTCGAGAGAGATGAGGCTAAGAGAGCCTTAGCCAAGAAAAAATAATTGTGTGCAGCTCGGTAACTGAGCTGTGAAGAGCTGAAGCTTGAAGCCATGAGGACTGAGGCCAGTTCAGATGGTGGCAGCAAAAGTGTTATATCCAGGGCTGATGAAGAAGTGCATATGCCCAGAGACTTGATGCCCGACTTGAAGGAGGGAGTTAACACACAGTAGGAGGTTCAGGAGTATGAGGTAGCTCCAGTGATGCGCAGGGTCCTTGAGGTGGATTGGGGAACTGGCATAGGGAGTCATATTCCTATTGGTGGGAGGGACACTCTACTGGCTCTAGGTGAGAGTGACAGGGAGAGAGGTTTCCCCCAGGTAGAGGTCCTGGATGTGGAGTGTAGAGACATCCCAGAAGACTGTGGGTTGAGAGTCAGGGACAGTCAGGTGCTGTCTCACCAGTCTCAAGAGGGTGATGGGGGGTACTTTTTCAAGGCTGAGTCACTGGATGGTTGGGTGAAGGGTAGTTTGGTTAATTCATGTGAGGGGCTGTGTGATGTAATTGCTGGAGAGCATAAGTCCAGTCCTTGTTTTCCAGAGGTATGCCAACACCTGGTGAAGTTTGAGTTGTCTGACCCCAGGGAGGTTACACTGCAGGCAGACATCTGGGTGAGTACCAGAGAGTCTGAAGAGGCATTCGGGGGTGCTCCTGAGGGGAGTGGTCTAGGTGTTTCCCAACAAGGTGAGGAGAGAAAGGATTGCAATGTCCCAGGTAGATCCCAGTGTAGTGGGATGGGTGAGGAATCTCATGTCCAGTCTCATAGGAGAGGGAATGGGGGTGGGCTGAGGCCCAGGGTGCCCGAGATCCAGTCCCAGGTCCTGGAGGGTTCTATGAGGGAACACCAGGAGGGGAGCCTATAAGGTACCGTAGGGCCATCTGCAGAGGGAGACCCCATGATGGCAGGAGAACTTGGGGGGTGGCGGTAGCCAGCGGCACGCCAGTTCTTGTGTTTCGCAGTACTACTCCTAATGAAGGGGTGCAGAAGTCCAGACAGAGGGTTGAGGGGGGTATCTCTCTTATCCTGACTAGAATAAGGGTCCCTACTTGGAAAGGGTGCAAACCGACTTCCAACTAGACACCCCATTTCTAACACCCTGGTTTGATACTCATCTACCATCCATGTCCTTTTTGAGTGGTAGATTGTCCTGATATATGTTATCATGCTGTTCCTGAGGGTAATTGAATTGTTTCGATCCTGGAAACAGGCTTTGCATTAGTGATTAAAAGGTCCGTATTAGACAATATTTCCACATTTATGCTGTTCTTCATCCTCCAATTATGTACATCAACTACACCCACCTGAAAGACTATGTGAAATTAAAATCCTACTCTAACTTGGTTGCCCAACTAATCCAGTAAAAACACAAACACACACACTAAATGATTGTCATTTGTTTGTTTGAAAACAGGAATACTTATACTTCATATTTTATATTTTGAATTTCTGTTTCATCTCTTGTTGAATTAGAACATTTTAGCACAAACAATATTTTGATCAAGGGCAGTGTTCCATAAGAGTGCCTGTCACTCACTAGTCATACAAATAAATCAGTTAAGGCCTCAAATTCCAGAAGCCTGTCATGTCTCCCTCTCTAATGGCATCTAGAACTTGTTACTGGATGGAGATCGTTGATGAAGATCACATCTCTGACTTGGAGGGTGGGGACTGCAGGTCCACGGTCCTGGCTGGGTTGATCATTGGTGGGATTCAGTGTCCATCCTGTCCATCATGGGCAGACACCATCAGAGATTGGCAGGGATAACTTCTCTTGCCCGTCACCTCAGCAGGGGATTCACTGGGGCACACCCGATGGTGCCTTGTGCCATTTGTCGGTTGTTCCTCAGGAACTTGATGGAGGCATTCTGCGAGGTAGTTTCCATGGTTAACTCCTCTAGTCAGTGCATTGTTGAGGGTGTGCATACATCTCTCAACCTCTACATTCACCTGCAGCCACTGTAGCATGATTTCCCTATGCTGCACCTCTAGGCTCATGAAAAGTTCTGATCCCGGAACTGTGGACAGTTGTCGGTCTTGACTTCCTCCGGGAGGCCAAAGAGGGCAAACGTATTTCCCATCACAGGAATGTGGTGGACTGCACCACTTCAACTACTGAGCACGTGGACCGGCCATTGATGATGACAACTTTGGCTCTCCCATTCAGAAAACTGTCAAAGTCCATGCTCAGATGAGTCCACAGATCAAGGTGAAACTCTTTGGTGATGATGGGTGTTGGCTTTGTCCCACCTCCAGTGAGCTGGCGTCAGTGGCATCGACGCACGCTGTCGCCAACCATGTCATCCATTTTGGGAAACCACATTTTTCTCCTTAGCTGCGATTTGAACTTGGCCATTCCCTGTTGATCAGCTTCACCGTCCTGTCCTACAAGGCTCTTGGATTGACTATGCAGTGCCCCTGCAGCAGGATTTCATCCGTGGTATGGTAATCATTTGGCATTCGAGCCATAACTGAGTCATAACAAGTTTTTTGTTGTGGTTCCATCTCTAGGCACTGTCCATAAAGTGTTTGCATACTTTGTGGCATAACACGTCCGTCATCTTCTGCAATCAAGCATCTGAGCATGATGCTGTCTCAATCTCTTTTAACATCATCGCCATGGGGGAGAGGTTTTGCATGACAATGCAGAGAATGTTTTCGACCCCTGCAACCTCATCTCGGGTCTTGACTTCACTTACTTGTGGCCTGGCTGGCGTAGGGAATGTGGACCCATGTTCTGTGACATTTTTCTTGCAGTATCACAGGTCCCAACCCAAAGGGGCTAGCATCTACTACTAGTACAATATTACAGTGAGTGTCATAGTACACCATGGTCATATCCTTCAGGAAGGTATCCTTGCAGCAAGGTGTCCATCACATTTCTGAATGCTCCATCTGTTTTGGCATCCCAGTCCAACATTGCACCAACCTTCATGAGGGCCTTCTGCGGTACTGAGATAATAGCCACATTCAGTGTAAATCTACCATATTAGGTGGCCAGGCCTAGAAAACTCCAAATGTCTGAGGCGCACTTTGGCACTGGCATCTTAAAGGTGACCTCCACTTTCTTTGAGACATCCTTAGAGAAGATGTATCAGAAGCACTCTATGGGCTGCTGGATGAACAACCACTTTTGTAGATGCTGTGTGTGGCTGTGACCTACAAGGCGAGCTAGTGTTGCTCTTAGTTATGTGTAATACTCTTACAGCATGTTGGACCATATCAGAATGTCATCACTGATTTTAAGAACCCTTTACAGCCTGGTCATCACATCCTGAATGGGGTTCTGGGAGACCTCAGCGTCTGTAGAGATGTAAAAGTTCAGGTGTTTATATCGCCTTAATTCCAGATGAGTGGAGAAGGTTATGATGTAGCAACATACAGGATCCAGCTTGAGCTGGTAGTACCCAGTGCTGAGATCCAACTTGGAGAACTGCTGCACCTCTTTTGAATCCAAGTAACATCATCCATTGTAGGTGTGAGATGGCGCTCCCGGCAGATCACCATGTTCTGGAGACATATGTCTATACAGAGGCTGATGCACCGGCTGTCCTGGTTTGGGTCCTGGCACAAATGTGAATACCCATAGGGTTACCTTCTCTATTGCACCCAACTGCTCTAGATTTTGTAGAACCTCCTCCTCCAAGGGATGCAGATGGAATGGAACTCACCGGTGGTCAGGGCCTCTGGTCACACAACCTGGCCCATGTGCACTCTGATCTGAGTATTTTAAGTTAATTTTGTTTCACATTCACTTTGCACTCTGCGCTTATATTTTACCCCACCATACTTAGCTCTCAAAGGGATACCGCTGACTACAGATAAACATCTCAAAGTGTTCTTTCTGCTGCCTCCCTTGGGTGTCAGCCAGAAGTTGTAACCCACACCACTGAATTTCAATTCTAGGTGTGAGGAGGGTCAGATGATGAAACATGCCAGCTTATGGTGGGTGAGGACTTTCAGCCTAAAAAGAAACATTTTCGCAGTATTTTTGCTAGAGTCATTAGATTTTGACCTTAAGCGACACATGACCAATTGCATCTCTTTCTGTGTTGTATTTAGAATTCCTGGGGAATCAATGCAGGTCTTGGTCAAAAATGTCTTTTGTCCCTCTTATGTTGTGAGGTTCAGTACTGCCATTGCCACCTATGTCCAGAATTCACTGGTTATTACTCACTAGTGAAAACTAAGAAATCCAAAAGGTGGTGAGACTACATGACCTCTCTAGCCACCCAACATGCACAGCTTCTAATCTCTAAAAGGCAGCTGTCTAAACGGAAATAGTGCACTGTTTGAAGGAAGCATGGAGAGACAACCAAATGCAGGAAATTCTAAAAGCCCTGGGATGGATTGCGGAGTAATCACAATGTTAGAGAAAAGGCAGAGCTTGAAACTAGGTCAGATGAGCAGTGTTAGTGCAGTCAAGCAAAAGTTCATAGTAGATGACACTGGCATTCAATTAATCTAATTATAAGTGCCAATAAATATCTCTCTGCACATAATATTATTTAAAAAGCAGAGCAATAGCACTAGATTTGTCATTTGTTTCTATTGTATAAATATGCCCACATGCACAAAGAACAACAATCATAGAAGCACACATGCATACAGACCAACTATCATACATAGACCTAGCAGCAGTGGCACTGGGTAGTACGCATCACGAGAACACAGGAACCTGTGCAGTAAACAGCAGGGCAGGTGATCGCAGGGTGATGTACATTTGAGGCGCACTAGTGATGCATCTTTAATGAGGACTTGGAGAGTTGCTTCAGTGGAACGCTAAAATATGTATCTCAGAGTACTGAGAGATTTACCTGAAGCACAAACAGATATGGCTCAGGAGAACACTGCATGTTTATGAAGCACATGGTAATTTCTAGTTCAGTGAACAGGTCTGTGTCAATTATGGGGTTGAATGGTAATCTGCAACTAGGCACACATGTTGATGTGTAACCAACAGGAGAACATTGGGAGTAGTACTAGGGAAACACATTGAATTGCCCATGTCATGTTTGGCATTATTAGTCCTGAGATTTTCTGACTATCATCATTTTGAAAGCTGGGATTGTAAACCTTTCCTTATGATTGATAAGGAGGGAAGAGGGCATTCTAGTCATGGTAGTCGTGCAACGTACACCAATCCATTAACAGCTTTGCTGATTATGTATCTGACTCCTCAGCCAACAGGGAGTATTGCCAGTAGACAACAGGCAGTCCCTTGCCCGCCTTTCATGTATGGGGTCGGGTCCTTCCCATATCCTGGGATAGCCAGAGGGGTTATAACAGGTCCAGTTATCCCTTATTAGTGAAATGTAGTCAGTGTCTAGAAGCCAGGCTGTCCAGAGGTAGCTGTAGGCAGAGCAGCCAAGGCTGAACTAGGAGACATGCAAAGCTCTTGCAATACCATTGTAGTCACACAGTACTCACACACATGAAAGACAATACTCAGTGTTACCAAAAATAAAGGTACCTTATTTTAGTGACAGAAGGCCAAAATATCTTAAAGGGTATACTCCCTTAGGAGATAAGTATTATACATAAAATATACCCTAGTAACCAAAATCAGGTAAGTAAACAGTCATGAAATAGTGCGAATAGTGAAAATCACCATAGGTTAAAATGGGCCTAGGGAGAACACAAACCATATACTAAAATAGTGGAATGCAAATGTCGGTTTTCCACCTAGGCAAGAGTAGTGTGTAGAAGGACGCTCGGAGGGTAAGAAAACACCAAAGGTAAGTAAAGTACCCCACCCCAGAGCCCAGAAAAGCAGGAATAAAGTACAGCAAGTTTCCTCAAAACACACTAGAAGTTGTGATAAAGAACTATGCAAAAAACAGGCAAGACAGCAAGACATCAACGAAAATGGGGGTAACCATGCTAGAAAGATGCTACTTTCTCATAATTACCACCTCTATGCTCTCAGGTGTTGGCATTAGAGTGTAGGTAGAAATCTCTAGGCTTTGGGATCATACCAAGATGATGGGGGTTTTCATCTTCTTTACTTGGATGGTAACATGATCACTGTATTTTGTTTCATCTGCATAGGTATCGCAGCTCATGCTTTTTAGTGGATGGAATTGCTTCATTAAATATATTGAAACTCATCTCGCATCTCTTCATTTGCCTTGGCATGTGCGAGTCTTTGTGTAACTGAGAGAAAGGGGTATGATCTGTTCACCACGACTTCCCTGAGGAGTCTGACTGTCATGTTTAGGTTGCCAGAAATCACCTTCACCTTATAGGTGCATGAAGCACTGCGAGCTAGCCCAAAGACAGGCTGACAGTGTGGGACAAACTCAGTCGCCTACAATTAGTGGTGCTGCCATCTTAAACTATGCAGTCCTATACCCAAAATATGAACCGTGTCACAATCTCAGTAATTACAAACAGTGCTGACATCTGTAAGTTGTTCCATTGGTTTTGTAATAAAAAATGCTTCTTGGCAGCATTTATAAAGCCAAACCTAAAACAGTCTATGACAAACACAGGTATGTAGATATAGCTTTGGAACTGGTTAAAGCACTTAAATATAGATGTGGATAAAGATAGAACTTTGATTATGACATTAGGTTGTGATTGATCTTAGACCAGTTTAGCTGATCGTTTTATTACACAAATGATTTTACATGTTCTAGCCACAAGCAGGGTATTTCTCAGAAAACACATATCAAGCAGGGTCAGATCTCATACAACAGAAATATCGTTCCGTTGACAAAGATTGTCTGTGCACTGGTTTTACCACATAGGGAGTGATTTAGATTTTAGATGATGTTATTTACACCATCAAGGTGACGGAGTGAAATACTCTGTCACCCCAGTGGAGTACATGTAGGAAATCCACCTTCTCTGCCTAGTCCCCCCATTTTTTCTGCCTTTTGCTGCCCCCTATATTTTTGCGGCCCTTAGAACTCTGCTTAGAGCTTTACCCCTGATAACTTGGTTGAATGGACATATTCCTAACTGGTATATTTAACTTACCTGTAAATACCTAGTATATGGTACCAAATGTACCCATGGCCTGGAAGTTAAATTCCCCCAGTGCACTGCAACCCTACATTGGTAGTGCAAACATTGACTCAGGTATGTTCTGTGTAGCCCGACTGTGGGGTTTTTCAAAACTGCACTTCGACCTGTCAAAATAAACCATGTAGACAGACTAACCTCCTTTTTAAATACTAAAGTCACCCCTAAGTAAGCCTTTTAGTCTGCAAGGCAGGGTGCATGGGACTTAAAAGCAGGAAATGTAAAAATATAGGCCCTCATTTATTAAGGTTTTGTGTTACCGTTGCACCATGCAAGGGAGTGCAAGGTCGATGCAAAGCCTAAGTGAGATTTATCAAGCCACCATGCTCAGCCCTGCATAGCTTGATAAATCTAGAGTAACACTAGGCCTCCGGCAGAGAAGCTTTCCATGAATGGATGCGTGGGTGTTCCCACACATCAACCCATGGATTTTGGTGCATTCCCAGCTTTACCATTAGTGGTAGACCTAGGAAGGTGTCAAAATGCAATGCCTTCCCAGGGGAGGCGTAACAAGGAGAAATATCTTAATTTCTCCTCATTTATTTCTACAATGCAGACATCCTTGCAATATGTTGCAAGGGTGCCTGTGATAGCTCTAGGCAGCCAAAAGTGCGTCAGTGCCTGGAAACGATAGAAATGTGTCTTATATTGGTAAAAATAGAACATTTCAGCCCTCACCATGGACAGCAAGGTGACTTGATGAGTTGCGTTGCTTGAAAACTTGATAAATTTGGGCCTTAATGTTAATGTGAGTAGCACCCAAAAGCATTTTTTCACTCTGGCAGGCCTAGCTGTCCTATCTAGGAATCCGGACTATGGATTACAATTCTAATGCTGTATCTCTGGAATGGGAATAGCTCGAACATTATTATAACAGCTAATTTTCATAGTTATTTAAAGTCCCATTCAATGGTGAAGTCAGATTTTTATAAATATTCATAAAAAGTCACTTTTAGCTCAGCATAGGGTTACATTGATGCTCAGAACACGTACAGGCTACACTGAGATAGGCTTGTTGGCAGCAGAGCAGCACCTGTCTTGCAGCGCCAAACATGCCTATCTTGAGCCAGTCCCACACGATGCTCCGCTGCTTCTCAGACTACCGGTACTCTACCTAGACAAAGATAAACTTTGGTACTTAAGCAGTAAAGTTTAGAAGTGTTGGCACTTAGTACCTGTGAGTACAAGCCTATTTAAAGCACTAGGCCTAATCCTTTTACCATAACCAGTGCCTACATCTGCACTGCTTGCTCACTCTCATTTCTCATTCCTGACACCAGAAACATTTTTCCCATATTGTAACACTTTTGAATTTTGTGCAGCATTTAAAATTCAAACACTTTTGTCTGATTACTTTTCTGTATCCTGTTATTGGGATGTTATTTTGTGTTTCTGCTTCCAATCATTGCATAGTGCACAGCTTTCGTTTTCTATATTGTGTCAGTTGCACCTGTCACCAATTTATAAACAAAATGTTAAGAAGAAAAAAAAAACTCATGCAGGCCTCAGTGAGAGAAAACATGTTTAATTGCATAGATTTTACTGGCAAGTATAGCGCCAGATATAGACTTCAAGCCACAGTATACTCTCAAGGATAGGAAAATGAAATATCCACTGCTCGTCTTTGTTTTTATAAATAGGTATTCCTTCAGGTGGTTTTTAACGAGCCTTTCCCCACATATCGCAATGAAAGAGATATCCTGTATAACTAATACAACTTTCAAAGCTTAAAAGATAAAACGCTCTTAATTTCATTTAGTGAGGGCAATGCATACAACAGGGTGGTCCGCACCTCAGCCCGTGACTACCGCTCTGCAAAAGGTGACTTTGTGAGCCTCTTTCAACAACATAGACTTTGAGACAGTATGCGTCCTTTCGTTGTACTGCTGCCGTTTGGACACATGCAATAATACTGTGTTTACTTCTGCAAAGCGTATTCTCGTAGTACATTTATGTGCTCAATTATTTTGCTACGCACTTCTAAATTTCTCATGTTGCTCTGATGGTGCAAGTGATGAATTCGCTCCCGCTCCACGCTGGAGGTCGTGTCAGTAAGTGCCTCTGAACGTGTCTGTCTAACACTAACTGCACGAGGGTCCCAGCTCAGTCACAACAACTACAGCTTCTTTGTGAAAAGGAGTGTTCTTTGCAGCAGAGCCCATCCCCCAGTCTGGGAGATAGACCAGCTCCAGGAGGCTTAGGCTCACTGGTCACTTGTAATGCTAATGACGCTTTTGTTAAGCATGGACCTGCATTTTCAGATCTGTGGCAGCACATTCTGAAGTCATTCTACAAGTTTGTTAGCAAGATAGATAGGGTTAACATCGCCACTTGAAAGACCACGAGAAGGATTTTATTTTACAGGATGCAGCAAAAACATTTAACAAGTAAATGATATTCTAGATTCAATGCACATAAAACCAAGAAAATATATGCATTTTGTATAATGAAATTGTTTTCTTTCTTTTGAAGGAATTGTTGCTCATGAACTATTAGAAAAACTCGAGATATTCAAAAGATGTTTTTATTTCATAGGAGCCATTCTCAGGCAGCAGGTATTTTAATGGTCCGTCCGTTAGAATCTAACGGTTAGATGAACCCCAAACATGGTTCCCTCTCTTTGGCTTTCGCCGGCACATAGCTTTTTTAAAGTAGACCTTGACATTTTAAGTTCACCTTAGTGAGAACAGAATAACTATGCAATCTACAATATTCAATATTCTTCCTAGAAAGCGGTTTCATAAAACACAGAGGTGTAGCTAGGGGCCCTATAGCTTTAGTATAGGTTAAATATTTTACCAAAGACATTTTAAAACATAGCTGCGGTATAGAGTAATAGATGCATATAGCTTTGACTACAAGTGTGTATTTTCTGCTGAGTGTAACATGGGATGTGTTCCAACAAACCAGTTTTACTTTGGAAGGTAGAAATGACAGCATTAACACAGGTTATGATAATAATCTTCCATGCAAGTGAATATAAACGACAGATGTGTGGCATGAAGGGCAATGTAAAAAAATAAATTATCCTTAATTTAAATGGGTTTTCTGAGCGCGCGCAGTTTTCTTTCATAAGAAACCAATGTATTGGATGACATTGAAGTATGTTTTGTGTCCTTGTGTGTTAAAATTCTCCTTTATTTAGCTAAACATGCAACAAAATTTGCTCAATATACACCCTTTGATGCATCGGGTGCTATATATTTGCTTTCCTCGTCAGATCATTTGTCTTTTTTTAAAGCATTATTTAGTAAAACCTGCCTCATAATGTGTCCGTTATTGCTGAAAAATACCGGTAGCCCTTAGTGTGCCCTTCACGCACATTTTATTAGTTCAGTCTAACACTGCACTTGTGGATAAACTCCACACTGGGACCTATAGTTTGAAAGTGTGATTGGAAGGACTACACAGTCTTATGAACTGCGTATGCCAAGTAATATATAACAAATCCCGGTGGTTCACTGAAACCATAAGGAGGTTCAGCATTATTTAAGCTGATTTTATTTTATCATAAATACAGTTCACGCCAAAAACAGAATTTTCACCTTGCCCCCAAATTAAGGCAATGTGTAAAGTATTTGTGCAATAAATCATACAATAACACCATATAGCACCACAAAAATACACCACACAGTGTTTAGAAAAATCTAGAATATTTATCTGGATATTTGTAAATCAACACAATAAAAGATGCAATAAGAATTTGTAGGAATATCACTGAAAAGTGATATAAAGTGTCTTAAGTCTTTAAAAAGCAAACAAAGGGGCTTATTCCAACTTTGGAGGAGTGTTAATCCGTCCCAAAAGTGACGGTAAAGTGACGGATATACCACCAGCCGTATTACGAGTTCAATAGGATATAATGGACTCGTAATACGGCTCGTGGTAGATCCGTCACTTTTCCGTCACTTTTGGGATGGATTATCACCTCCTCCAAAGTTGGAATAAGCCCCAAAGTCTCTTTCAAGCACAAAGTACCTGGTTTGGAGTGGAAAATCTCCGCAGAGGGCCGCAGAGGAGGAGATGCGTGGAAAAATGGTGTGTGCATCGGTTTCGCTCCTTCACACATGGACTTGCGTCGTTATTTTTCACTCGGGGAAGACGTGCGTCGTTTTCCGGTACGCGGGCCGTCTCCTTCTATGGTTCGTGGGATTACCAGATGTCCCAGGGTCTGTGCGTGGATTCTTTGGCTTGACGGCTGTGCGTCGTTCCGGGAGGCTGTGCGTGGAATTTTCTTTCTCATGGCAGGCGTCGCGTCGATTTCCCCTGTGGAAGTCGGGCGGCGTTGTCCATGCGAGGCCGTGCGTCAAAGTTCCGGTCGCCCCGTAGGCGTCGCGTCGAGCAGCGTCGGTGTGCGGCGATTTTCTCGCCGCGGAGCAAGCTGTGCGTCGAAATTTGCGGCGCACGAAGAGTCCAAATGAAAAAGATAAGTCTTTTTGGTCCTGAGACTTCAGGGAACAGGAGGCAAGCTCTATCCAAGCCCTTGGAGAGCACTTTGGCAGCCAGACAAGAGCTCAGCAAGGCAGCAGGCAACAGCAAGGCAGCAGTCCTTTGTAGAAAGCAGACAGGTGAGTCCTTTGAGCAGCCAGGCAGTTCTTCTTGGCAGGATGCAGGTTCTGGTTCAGGTTTCTTCTCCAGCAAGTGTCTGAGGTGGTAGGGCAGAGGCCCTGTTTTATACCCAAATGTGCCTTTGAAGTGGGGGAGACTTTAAAGAGTGGTTTAGAAGTGCACCAGGTCCCCTTTCAGTTCAATCCTGTCTGCCAGGGTCCCAGTAGGGGGTGTGGCAGTCCTTTGTGTCAGAGCAGGCCCTCCACCCTCCCAGCCCAGGAAGACCCATTCAAAATGCAGATGTATGCACGTGAGGCTGAGTAACCTGTGTTTGGGGTGTGTCTGATTGAATGCACAAGGAGCTGTCAACTAAAACTAGCCAGACGTGGATTGTAAGGAACAGAAGGATTTAAGTGCAGAGAAATGCTCATTTTCTAAAAGTGGCATTTCTAAAATAGTAATATTAAATCCAACTTCACCAGTCAGCAGGATTTTGTATTACCATTCTGGCCATACTAAATATGACCTTCCTACTCCCTTCAGATCAGCAGCTGCTGCTTCAACAATGTATGAGGGCAGCCCCAATGTTAGCCTATGAAGGGATCAGGCCTCACAGTAGTGTAAAAACGAATTTAGGAGTTTTACACTACCAGGACATGTAAACTACACAGGTACATGTCCTGCCTTTTACCCACACAGCACCCTGCTCTAGGGGTTACCTAGGGCACACATTAGAGGTGACTTATGTGTAGAAAAATGGGAGCTTTAGGCTTGGCAAGTATTTTTAAATGCCAAGTCGAATTGGCAGTGAAACTGCACACACAGATCTTGCCATGGCATGCCTGGGACAAGGTAAAGGGGCTACTTGATTGGGTGGCACAACCAGTGCTGCAGGCCCACTAGTAGCATTTAATCTACAGGCCCTAGGCACATACAGTGCACATTACTAGGGACTTATAAGTATATTAAATAGTCCAATTGGGTATGATCCAAAGTTACCATGTTTAAAGGGAGAGAGCATATGCACTTTAGCACTGGTTAGCAGTGGTAAAGTGCTCAGAGTCTAAAAGACAGGAAAAACAGAGTCCAAAAAGTGGAGGGAGGTAGGCAAAAAGTTAGGGGTGATCACCCTAAGGCATGCCAGGTCTAACAATATCTATAATTGGCTTGGAGCCAATTGAGAAGACTATAAAGAGTGAGAACTCACAACAAAGTTGCCACTAGCCCAGCAGTTATTCTGGAAAGGATGTGTTCCAGAGCCATCCAGGAACAATGAATGAAAACCTTGGGCATGTGTGGAGGTGCACCAGATTGTGAAGTGGCTAAGAAGGAAAAATGAATTCTCACAGAGGATGGCTTGAAGTGAAAGGAACACTGCTCACTGTTTATGATACATGAAGATCTGCTCTGAAAGGTAAGCCATTCCGAGTAGGCAGCCCCCCGCTGCAGCAGGAAAGTAAGAATTCCATGAGTTTGAATATTCATCATTTGGAGGACAAGTTAAGCTTGAAATATAATTCATCCTCTAGATGAGATAAATTCTAAGACCAATGCATGAAAACATGCATGCCCTAATCGCGACATCCCCTTGCACCACAATCTACCAGGGGAATGCAGAAATGTACCACGTGGCATATTGCTTCCCTCTTCAACAGAAACACCCTACACGTTTACACCAACGTCTCCAGGACTTTTCTAGTGAGGCGTGACTATTTCCATATTTCCCTTTCTCCTCATTCTGTCTTATAATTCAAATATATACTATATAGTTATTTGTATGGGATGCCCTGTGTGGGGTGCCCAATAGTTTGGCATATGGGCAAAGGGACAGAAGCTGCAAACTGAGCTGCCCTGAATAATAAACCACATATACAGAGGAGTTAACACAATGGAGCTACTGGTTGTGTTTGCACCGGATACTCCTGTTTGCTGAGAAGTAATACACTGGGGTTTGGAACACTGAGATATGGAACAATTGTTAGACTGAATTTGTTACCTGGAACAAAGCTATGGAGTGGATGGTTTGGCTATCAGCGTTTTGTTGGCTTAATGGTACTTATACGTTTAATGAATCTGTACTGTTTACCAATTAGACTTATCACACAAATCTGATGCACCCACCTGACCGAGGCCCTCACCTCTGTTCGTCCTTGCTTGTTTTCTTTCTTGCTATACCCTTTCATGATGCTACATGAAGCAAGGCTCCACTATAGCAACAACATTTTTGATACTATTGGCCTAACGTGCGCCATGGTGCGTCATATTGTAAATACAGCGCACCCTTGGTGTCATCAGGTGGGGCATGGGCGACGCAAAAAAACTGGTGCATCAGCACTGATGCGTCAGTTTCTTGTAAATATGCCTCATATTTCGTACAGGCAACTCCAATTCTATTATGCTTCCCCAGCCAGTATTACTGGCAGCACACAACAAATCACTGAATGCTCCCCTAAACACCTTGCCAAATACAAAAGAAAGGAAAACCTTTTTTTCTTACGGTATTAATCAGTTTAGTAGGAGCTAGTGGCCATAATGCGTGGTCAATACTGAGTTCTCAAAAGTAAACCCCACAGCAGCATACATGTAAGATCCCAGCAATTGAGAGAGGAAATGTGCCTTTCCAAACTGTGAAGAGTATTAGACAAACATCTAGTTTGATACAAAACGTTCTAAGCAGGCAGGTTAGGAACATGCTTGTTTTTCTTAGTGTATCCCATTATCTTTCACCATTGTCACTCTGGACTACTCTGCTGGTTCTCCCTTTGTCTTGAATTCATTTAGAAGCCTAGTGTATGTGGTTCAGTTTAAGAACAAATACATTGTATGGAACAGGGAAGATATTTTGTTGCACATTAGGTTTGGACTAAGCCAGTTGCAACAGGACAGCGTGTGGCTTGACAAAGTTGACAAACTGGTGGCCCGAAGATAGGCTAAGGCTGCAAGCCATACTTAAAGAAAATTGTCCACCTCGAACACAGCCATCTCCTGTGTTTTTGATGCCTCAAAGAAATTCACAGCTTCCCTAGGGTTCATTCGCATTAAGCTGTGACATGCCTGAAAAGAGAATACACATTGTCAGGATTGGGACCACTAAAAGAATTGGGACTTTGAAATTAATTGGACGGCTGAATTTTGAGAAGTGGATCAAAGCAGACCTCTGCTACATATTCAGTGCTCACCTTTTATTTAAATGAACTTTCCACACCAGCGTAGAGAACCAGGCACAGAATTCTTGTCTGTCTGCATTTGACAGTTAAAGACTTTACGCCCATGTTGGAAAATGGGTTATTGATAGGGCAGGTAGGTACCTACACCTAGCAACAAGCCACAAACCTCCACAAAAGTACAGTTAGGTCTCAGTAAATTAATCCCAGCTCTACCCTTGGTAGCTTAGCATCGAGCGTCAAGGCTTAACTTAGGAGACAAAGTGTAAAGCATTCAAATATCACAAAACAGTAATTAAATAAAACACAGGAAACAGTTTAAAAATCCAAAACCAATTTATAAAAATAGCTTATATTTTTATCTTTAAAATGACACAAAAACGATTAAAATCGGTTCAGGGGAACCGGAGATATGAATTTTTAAAGTATTATTATTTTCTAGCGCTCAGAAACGAAAAGCGCCAATCGGGTCATCTGGTTGCACCAGGACCGGGGCAAAGTCAAACTTTCAGGCCGACCGCGATGGAGCCCTGCTCGGCTACAAGTCGCGGGAGGCCTCGGTCAAAAAGTTACCTTCTGACTTAGTCTCTTTTTCGATGTTTTTCTTCCCCGGGACGAACCTGCCAGTTGGATCCGACCTCCTGGAGCCCTTGTCCGGATACGCGAAGTCGGTTTCCTCGGTGGTGATTTTTACCTTCGGACTTAGTCGTTTTTTCGAGATGAAAATCCTTCGACCGGGGTAAACCTGGATCTTGATCCGACGTCCGTGGAGCCCTTCTCGGATACGATGGCTGGAAGGTCCCGGTCAACTTTTTACGTTCGGACTTAGTCTTTTTTTCGGATGTTTTTCTTGACCGGGACGAACCACGAAGTCAGGCCGGGTCGCGGTTGAGGCAAGCCGGCTAGAATTTCCGCGTCGAGTCGGTCACTTTATGGAGCTTTTTTCTAAAATTTCTCCAATCTTTTCCAAACTTCTGGGGCTTCACCCAGATGTTCTTTTAAGGTTCTTTTGGGGTCCACAGCTCACCCCAAGGGTCCAGAAGTTCTGTGATGGTCCTTGGGAAGTGCGGACTTCAACTCCCAGAGTGCACCTGGCGCAAACTCCTTTTTGGCCACTGGGCAGTGGTCAGCTGGTCACTTTTTCAGGAGTTGGTGCAGGGGACTCTGGTGAGCAATTTTTCACCTGTAGCAAACAGGGAGTCCCTCCTTGAACCAGTGGAAGCCAGGCAAAGTCCTTCTTGTGGTGAAGCCCAAGTGTGCAGCTGGTGCAGTCTTTCTGAGTGCAGGGTCCAGGTGCAGGCCAGGGGTCCAGCAGGGCAGTCCTTCTTCTTCTTGTAGTTCTTTCTTCTTGAAATTTGGTGGGGATCTGAGGCGTGGGTGCAGGTCTGCCAGTTTTATCCTTGCTCCTGGGTGAAAAGCAGGGGGGCCCTGGTCCTCCAATCAGGGACAGGGTCGTCCCCCTGTGATGACCACTTCCTGGGAAGTGTGGCAAAAATCCATCCCAGAAGGCAACAGTCTCTAAAAATCCAAAATGGATGAATCTGATTTTTAGAGGAGAGATCTGGCTGAGCCCACCCACTGGTGTGGCTAAAAATCATAAACACACCCCTCTCCTGCCCTCTCCTAATCTAATCAAGGGGGCACCTAGCTGTCTGGGGTTGCAGGATGTGGGGGTGTTGCTGGGTACTGCAAATGTCCTTCTCTGCCTTTGAAGACCAGTTTGGCAGCCCTCCCCCTTCCTGCCTCACCATCTGCTGAGGGGAGATTCTCTCCCCCAAGCACATTCCTTTGTGTGAAGTCAGGCCACTTCACACCTCATTAAAGTAGCCTGGCAGAAGCTGCTGCAGGCTGGCCAATCAGAGCACAGCAGCAAAAACAATGCAGAGCTGAAATTGGCAACTTTATAGGTAAAGTCTAAACTTTTTACCTGCACTAGTTATATTAAATCCAACAACTGGAAGTTGTGGGATTTATTATAACAATCAATTTGATACCAAATTCTTGGTATGTAACATTTAAGGAGACTTTAAAATTTAAAATAAAGTCTGCCCATTCTAGCCTATGAAGGCCATTTACTTCAATGAGGGAAAAACAAATTTGGCTGTTTTTACCTCACCAGGGCTTATAAATCTATTTTTATAAAGTCCCTGCTTATAGTTACATGGCACCCAGCCCTAGGGGCACATAGGGCACACCTTAGGGGTGACTTATATGTAAAAATAAGGTAATTTAAGACTTTGGAAGTACCTTTAATTCCAAAGTCGAATTTGCATATAACTTTAATTTAAAAGCAGCCAGCAAGGCAGGCTTGCTTTTAAAATGACACTGGGCACCTCAGCAATGCACCTAGGTGTGCACCACCTATGCTGTGGTCCCTAAACCTACATGCCCTACCATATACTAGGGACTTATAGGTAGGTTAACTTAGCCAATTATAATTAGCCTAATTTGCATATCCATTTTACACAGAGCACAGGCCCTGGGACTGGTTAGCAGTACCCAGGGCACCATCAGAGTCAGGAAAACACCAGCATAAAGTGGAAAATGGGGGCAAAAAGTTATGGGGCCTCTGCAATCAGCCCCAGTTTCTCACACAACCCCCCCCCAGCCCACACGCCCAGGAGACTCAGCCCAACCCTGGGAGAGTCTTCCTGGCTTGTTAGGCGAGGAAGACAGTGAAGAAAACTGGCTGTCCCTTTGCAGGGCCTACTCTGCCTTACATCCCCCTGTCAGGGTCACTCCCTCTGGGTAGTGAAGCCATCCCAACAGTAAAAGGACCCAACCCAAACTGAAACTTCCCTCTAGGGGGGTCTTCCTCCTCTCTCTCTGCCAACTTGGGTAGTGAGGTGCCCACCTCCCCTACTCCAAACTTTGCTAGGGCAACACCTAGCTTACCCAAAGAGGTCACCCAACACTTGAGCAACCCCACCATGACCAATAGGGTCAGGGGGCCTACTTTGCTATTGGCTCTGGGGTCTGCCTCCCAGGCCAAGTACAGTGCTGCCAGGAAGGCTAGCACCCAGCAGAGGCTACTGACAGCTGTCAGTACCCAGAACCACACCCTAAGCTCTCCACTGACAGGTGGCTGAGCTGCTTTAGGGGCATCTTTGGGGTCCTGGCACCCCTCTTGCTGTCTAGAGTGGGGGGCTACCACCTCCTGTGGCAGACACCCTCCTTCCACTCTCCCTTCTGTCAGTGCAGGGGCAACACCTTGCATCTGGACAGCTGCCTGACTACTCAGGACTTCCTTGGGGTCAGGTGGTGCCTCACCAGTGCCAACTCTGGGCTCCCCCCCTACTGGGGCAGAAGGCCTTTGGCTCCCTGGAACTCTCTTTAAGAGTGGCCTACCCTTCCTTTTCTTCTTTCCTTTTCTTGGGGACCCCTGTCTCCTAACTGTAGGGACTGACTCCCCAGGACTTTGGGTTGGGGGGGCGCCCTGGTCGACCACCCCATCTGTGACCAGACTCACCTCTGGGAGGTCATTGCCCAGGATACAATCTAGGGGAAGGTCAGCACTGACTACCACCCTAATCCAGTCAAGGATACCCTCCCTCTCTAGGGGCACTATGGCTACAGGTTTGGAGGTGACCTCCCCTGTGGCTATCCTGACTTTCTTTGTCTTTCCTGGGACATACATGTCTGGGGTCACTAACCGGTCACTCACTACAGTGTGACTGGCACAGGTGTCTCTCAGGCCAGTGGTAGGGATCCCATTCACTTGAATGTGGTGGAAGTGCCTACTCCCACCCTCAGGGATCACCAGCTTACCATCTGGTCCTGTCTCCCAGCACAATGCTAGGAGGACTTCATCATCTGAGGAATCCTCCTCTATGGCTACACTGGACAGCCCAGTGCTAACCACCTTCTTTGGACAGGCTGCATCTCCTCTGAAGTGACCTGTCTGCTGACAGTCAAAGCAAGCCCTACTGTCCAAGAGCTTTTTTAACCCTGGGTCTCCCTGTCTCTGCATGTCAGAGTGGGAGTGGGATTTACTCTCCTCCTTCTTAGGGTTCTGGGGTACAGAGGGAGTCTCTGTGGTGGGCTTACCACCTCCCTCCTTAGGTTTTTGGGGACCTGTCCCCCCCTTCTTGGAGTCTCCCCCCTGGGACTTGACAACCACCCTGGTTCTCAACCACTCATCAGCTGCCTCCCCTAGCTCTCTAGGGTTGGTCAGCTTAGAGTCCACTAGAT